>NC_135236.1:243123697-243425087 GCF_051348905.1 Ranitomeya variabilis | reverse complement strand
TCCGTGACGTTGCAGCGTCCTGGATAGCGATATCGTTGTGTTTGACACGCAGCAGCGATCAGGATCCTGCTGTGACATCGTTGGTCGGAGCTAGAAGGCCAGCACCTTATTTCGTCGCTGGATCACCCACTGACATCGCTGAGTCGGCGTGTGTGACGCTGATTCAGTGATGTCTTCACTGGTAAAAAGGGTAAACATCGGGTTACTAAGCGCAGGGCCGCGCTTTTTAACCCCTTCATGACCTTGCCGTTTTTTGCAATTCTGACCAGTGTCCCTTTATGAGGTAATAACTCAGGAACGCTTCAACGGATCCTAGCGATTCTGAGATTGTTTTTTTGTGACATATTGGGCTTCATGTTAGTCATAAATTTAGGTCGATAATTTCTGAGTTTATTTGTGAAAAAAAACGGAAATTTGGCAAAAATTTTGAAAATTTCACAATTTTCACATTTTGAATTTTTATTCTGTTAAACCAGAGAGTTATGTGACACAAAATAGTTAATAAATAACATTTCCCACATGTCTACTTTACATCAGCACAATTTTGGAAACAAATTTTTTTTTTGCTAGGAAGTTATAAGGGTTAAAATTTGACCAGTGATTTCTCATTTTTACAACAAAATTTACAAAACCATTTTTTTTAGGGACCACCTCACATTTGAAGTCAGTTTGAGGGTTCTATATGGCTGAAAATACCCAAAAGTGACACCATTCTAAAAACTGCACCCCTCAAGGTGCTCAAAACCACATTCAAGAAGTTTATTAACCCTTCAGGTGTTTCACAGCAGCAGAAGCAACATGGAAGTAAAAAATGAACATTTAACTTTTTAGTCACAAAAATGACCTTTTAGCAACAATTTTTTATTTTCCCAAGGGTAAAAGGAGAAACTGGACCACGAACATTGTTGTCCAATTTGTCCTGAGTACGCTGATACCTCATATGTGGGGGTAAACCACTGTTTGGGCGCACGGCAGGGCTCGGAAGGGAAGGAGCGCCATTTGACTTTTTGAATGAAAAATTGGCTCCAATCTTTAGCGGACACCATGTCGCGTTTGGAGAGCCCCCGTGTGCCTAAACATTGGAGCTCCCCCACATGTGACCACATTTTGGAAACTAGACCCCCCAAGGAACTTATCTAGAAGCATAGTGAGCACTTTAAACCCCCAGGTGCTTCACAAATTGATCCGTAAAAATGAAAAAGTACTTTTTTTTCACAAAAAAATTATTTTAGCCTCAATTTTTTCATTTTCACATGGGTAACAGGATAAAATGGATGCTAAATTTTGTTGGGCAATTTCTTCTGAGTACACCAATACCTCACATGTGGGGGTAAACCACTGTTTGGGCACATGGTAAGGCTCGGAAGGGAAGGAGCGCCATTTGACTTTTTGAATGAAAAATTATCTCCATCGTTAGCGGACACCATGTCGCGTTTGGAAAGCCCCTGTGTGCCTAAACATTGGAGCTCCTCCACAAGTGACCCCATTTTGGAAACTAGACCCCCCAAGGAACTCATCTAGAGGCATAATGAGCACTTTAAACCCCCAGGTGCTTCACAAATTGATCCGCAAAAATGAAAAAGTACTTTTTTTTCACACAAAATTTCTTTTAGCCTCAATTCTTTCATTTTCACATGGGCAACAGGATAAAATGGATCCTAAAATTTGTTGGGCAATTTCTCCTGAGTATGCCGATACCTCATATGTGGGGGTAAACCACTGTTTGGGTGCACGGCAAGGCTCGGAAGGGGAGGCGTGCCATTTGACTTTTTGAATGGAAAATTAGCTCCAATCGTTAGCGGACACCATGTCGCGTTTGGAGAGCCCCTGTGTGCCTAAACATTGGAGCTCCCCTACAAGTGACCCCATTTTGGAAACTAGACCCCCCAAGGAACTTATCTAGATGCATAGTGAGCACTTATAACCCCCAGGTGCTTCACAGAAGTTTATAACGCAGAGCCGTGAAAATAAAAAAATAATTTTTCTTTCCTCAAAAATGATTTTTAGCCCAGAATTTTTTATTTTCCCAAGGGTAATAGGAGAAATTGGACCCCAAATGTTGTTGTCCAGTTTGTCCTGAGTACGATGATACCCCATATGTGGGGGTAAACCACTGTTTGGGCGCACGGCAGGGCTCGGAAGGGAAGGCACGCCATTTGGCTTTTTGAATGGAAAATTAGCTCCAATCATTAGCGGACACCATGTCGCGTTTGGAGAGCCCCTGTGTGCCTAAACATTGGAGCTCCCACACAAGTGACCCCATTTTGGAAACTAGACCTCCCAAGGAACTAATCTAGATGTGTGGTGAGCACTTTGAACCCCCAAGTGCTTCACAGAAGTTTATAACGCAGAGCCATGAAAATAAAAAATAATTTTTCTTTTCTCAAAAATGATATTTTAGCCCACAATTTTTTATTTTACCAAGGGTAATAGGAGAAATTGGACCCCAAACGTTGTTGTCCAGTTTCTCCTGAGTACGATGATACCCCATATGTGGGGGTAAACCACTGTTTTGGCACACGACGGGGTTCGGAAGGGAAGTAGTGACGTTTTGAAATGCAGACTTTGATGGAATGCTCTGCGGGCGTCAGGTTGCATTTGCAGAGCCCCTGATGTGCCTAAACAGTAGGAACTCCCCACAATTGACTCCATTTTGGAAACTAGACCCCCAAGGGAACTTATCTAGATGTGTAGTGAGCACTTTGAACCCCCAAGTGCTTCACAGAAGTTTATAACGCAGAGCCGAGAAAATAAAAAATAATTGTTCTTTCCTCAAAAATTATGTTTTAGCAAGTAATTTTTTATTTTTGCAAGGGTAACAGGAGAAATTGGACCCCAACAGTTGTTGCCCAGTTTGTCCTGAGTACGCTGGTACCCCAAATGTGGGGGTAAACCACTGTTTGGGCGCACGTCGGGGCTTGGAAGGGCGGGAGCACCATTTGACTTTTTGAACGCAAGATTGGCTGGAATCAATGGTGGCGCCATGTTGCGTTTGGAGACCCCTGATGTGCCTAAACAGTGGAAACCCCTCAATTCTAACTTCAACACTAACCCCAACACACCCCTAATCCTAATCCCAACTGTAGCCATAACCCTAATCACAACCCTAACCCCAACACACCCCTAACCACAACCCTAACCGCAACACAACCGTAACCCTAATTCCAACCCTAATCCTAACCCTAATCCCAACCATAACCCTAATCCCAACGCTAACCACAACTGTAACCCCAACACACCCCTAACCCTATCCGTAACCCTAACCACAAGCCTAATCTTAACCCTATTTCAAACCCTAGCCCTAATTCCAACCCTAACTCTAATTCCAACCCTAACCCTAAGGCTATGTGCCCACGTTGCGGATTCGTGTGAGATTTTTCCGCACGATTTTTGAAAAATCTGCAGGTAAAAGGCACTGCGTTTTGCCTGCGGATTTACAGCAGATTTCCAGTGTTTTTTTGTGCGGATTTCACCTGCGGATTCCTATTGAGGAACAGATGTAAAACGCTGCGGAATCCGCACAAAGAATTGACATGCTGCGGAAAATACAATGCAGCGTTTCTGCATGGAATTTTTCGCACCATGGGCACAGCGGATTTGGTTTTCCTTAGGTGTACATGGTACTGTAAACCTGATGGAAAACTGCTTCGAATTCGCAGCGGCCAATCCGCTGCGGATCCGCGGCCAATCCGCTGCGGATCCGCTGCGGATCCGCTGAGGATCCGCGGCCGATCCGCTGCGGATCCGCGGCCGATCCGCTGCGGATCCGCGGCCGATCCTGTCATGATCTCTGCAGGCAGAGATCATAGCAAGCCTATAGAAGGACAAGCTCTCGGAAGATGGAACTATACTGACCATGAACTAAGCCTGCCGCGCAACTAGAAATAGCCAGGTAGCATTTCCTATTTATCGCTAGATGCCCAGCTCTGGCCTAAGACCTAAATAGCTAGCAGAGGGAAATATAAGACCTGGCTCACCTCTAGAGAAATATTCCAAAGAAGACAGTAGCCCCCCACATATAATGACGGTGAGTTCAGATGAAACAACAAACGCAGCAGGAAAATAGTCTTAGCAAATTTGAGGTCCGCTTACTAGATAGCAGAAGACAGATAGTATACTTTCATGGTCAGCAGAAAAACACTAACAAAACACCATCCAGAGATTACCTTAAACTCTGGCATTAACTCATAACGCCAGAGTAGCAATCCCTGATCAACGAGAGCTTTCCAGACACAGTAACAAAACTTCAGCTGTGAACTGGAACAAATAGGCAAAAACAAAACATGGACAAAAGTCCAACTTATCTAGTGGTTGTCTAGAAGCAGGAACAAGCACTGAGAGGCATCAGATAACATTGTTGACCGGCAAGAAACCACCAGAGAAATGAGCTTAAATAGCGACACCCACTACTGATGGAATCAGGTGAAACAGGAAAGAGGATGACAAGTCCAATTCCACAAGCGGCCACCGGGGGAGCCCAGAATCCAAATTCACAACAGTACCCCCCCCTCAAGGAGGGGGCACCGAACCCTCACCAGATCCACCAGGGCGACCAGGATGAGCCCTATGGAAGGCACGAACAAGATCAGAAGCATGAACATCAGATGCATTGACCCAAGAATTATCCTCCTGGCCGTAACCCTTCCAGTTGACCAGATACTGGAGTTTCCGTCTGGAAACACGAGAGTCCAAAATTTTCTCCACAACGTACTCCAACTCACCCTCAACCAACACCGGAGCAGGAGGCTCAACTGAAGGTACAACAGGTACCTCATACCTGCGCAATAACGACCGATGAAAAACGTTATGAATGGAAAAGGACGCAGGGAGGTCCAAACGGAAAGAAACAGGATTAAGAATCTCCAATATTCTATAAGGGCCGATGAACCGAGGTTTAAACTTAGGAGAAGAGACCCTCATAGGGACAAAACGAGAAGACAACCACACTAAATCTCCAACACAAAGCCGAGAACCAACGCGACGATGACGGTTGGCAAAACGCTGAGTCTTCTCCTGGGACAACTTCAAATTGTCCATAACCTGCCCCCAGATGTGATGCAATCTCTCCACCACCGCATCCACTCCAGGACAATCCGAGGATTCCACCTGACCGGAGGAAAATCGAGGGTGAAACCCCGAATTACAGAAAAACGGGGACACCAAGGTGGAAGAACTGGCCCGATTATTGAGGGCGAACTCTGCCAATGGCAAAAAAGCAACCCAATCATCCTGGTCAGCAGAGACAAAACACCTCAGATATGTCTCAAGGGTCTGATTAGTCCGCTCGGTCTGGCCATTAGTCTGAGGGTGAAAAGCAGATGAAAAAGACAAATCTATGCCCATCCTAGCACAGAATGCCCGCCAAAATCTAGACACAAATTGGGTACCTCTGTCAGAAACAATATTCTCAGGAATACCGTGCAATCGGACAACATTCTGAAAAAACAGAGGAACCAACTCAGAAGAAGAAGGCAACTTGGGCAGAGGAACCAAATGGACCATTTTAGAGAAACGGTCACAGACCACCCAGATGACAGACATCTTCTGGGAAACAGGCAGATCTGAAATAAAATCCATCGAGATGTGTGTCCAAGGCCTCTTAGGAATAGGCAAGGGCAACAGCAGTCCGCTAGCCCGAGAACTACAAGACTTGGCCCGAGCACAAACGTCACATGACTGCACAAAGACTCGCACATCTCGTGACAGAGAAGGCCACCAGAAGGATCTTGCCACCAAATCCCTGGTACCAAAAATTCCGGGATGACCTGCCAATGCAGAAGAATGTACCTCAGAGATGACTCTGCTGGTCCAATCATCCGGAACAAACAGTCTATCAGGCGGACAACGATCCGGTCTATCCGCCTGAAACTCTTGCAAGAACCGCCGCAGATCAGGAGAAACGGCCGACAAAATTACTCCCTCCCTAAGGATACCTGTGGGTTCAGAATTACCAGGAGAGTCCGGGTCAAAACTCCTAGAAAGGGCATCTGCCTTAACATTCTTAGAACCCGGTAGGTATGACACCACAAAATTAAAGCGAGAAAAAAATAAAGACCAGCGCGCCTGTCTAGGATTCAGGCGTCTGGCAGTCTCAAGATAAATCAAATTTTTGTGGTCAGTCAATACCACCACCTGATGCCTAGCCCCCTCGAGCCAATGGCGCCACTCCTCAAACGCCCACTTCATGGCCAAAAGCTCCCGATTCCCAACATCATAATTCCGCTCTGCGGGCGAAAATTTGCGAGAAAAGAAGGCACAAGGCCTAATGACGGAGCAGTCGGAACCTTTCTGCGACAACACTGCCCCAGCTCCGATCTCCGAAGCGTCAACCTCAACCTGAAAAGGCAGATTCACATCAGGCTGACGCAACACAGGGGCAGAGGCAAAACGGCGCTTAAGCTCCTGAAAGGCCTCTACAGCATGAGGGGACCAATTAGCAACATCAGCGCCTTGTCTGGTCAAATCAGTCAGTGGTTTAACGACATCCGAAAAACCAGCAATAAATCGGCGGTAAAAGTTGGCAAAGCCCAAAAATCTCTGAAGACCCTTAAGAGAGGAGGGCTGAGTCCAGTCACAAATAGCTTGCACCTTGACGGGATCCATCTCAATGGAAGAGGGAGAAAAAATATACCCCAAAAAGGAAATTTTCTGGACCCCAAAAACGCACTTAGACCCCTTCACACATAAAGAATTAGACCGCAGAACCTGAAAAACTCTCCTGACCTGCTGGACATGAGAGTCCCAGTCATCAGAAAAAATCAGAATATCATCCAGATATATTATCATAAATTTATCCAGAAAATCGCGGAAAATATCATGCATAAAAGACTGGAAAACTGAAGGGGCATTAGAAAGACCAAAAGGCATGACCAAATACTCAAAGTGGCCCTCGGGCGTATTAAATGCGGTCTTCCACTCATCCCCCTGCCTGATCCGCACCAAATTATACGCCCCACGAAGATCAATTTTAGAGAACCACTTAGCACCCTCTATACGAGCAAACAAATCAGTAAGCAATGGCAATGGGTATTGATACTTAACAGTGATCTTATTCAGAAGCCGATAATCAATACATGGTCTCAAAGAGCCGTCTTTTTTTGAGACAAAGAAAAACCCAGCTCCCAAGGGAGAAGAAGATGGACGAATATGTCCCTTTTCCAAAGACTCCTTTATATATTCCCGCATAGCAGCATGTTCCGGCACAGACAAATTAAACAAACGACCCTTTGGATATTTACAACCCGGTATCAAATCTATGGCACAATCGCACTCACGGTGCGGAGGTAACGACCCAAGCTTGGGTTCGTCAAAGACGTCTTGATAATCAGAGAGGAACTCAGGGACTTCAGAGGGAATGGACGACGAAATAGAAACCAAAGGTACGTCCCCATGAATACCCTTACATCCCCAGCTCAACACAGACATTGCTCTCCAGTCCAAGACTGGGTTGTGAGACTGCAACCATGGCAATCCCAGTACCAAATCGTCATGTAAATTATACAGCACCAGGAAACGAATAATCTCCTGGTGATCCGGATTGATACGCATGGTTACTTGTGTCCAGTATTGTGGTTTATTATTAGCCAATGGGGTGGAGTCAATCCCCTTCAGAGGAATAAGAGTCTCCAAAGGCTCTAAATCAAAACCACAACGATTGGCAAAGGACCAATCCATAAGACTCAGAGCGGCGCCAGAGTCAACATAGGCGTCCGTGGCAATGGATGACAAAGAGCAAATCAGGGTTACAGACAAAATAAACTTAGACTGAATGGTGCCAATGGAAACAGATTTATCAAGCTTCTTTGTACGCCTAGAGCATGCCGATATAACATGAGTAGAATCCCCACAATAGAAACACAATCCATTCTTCCGTCTAAAATTCTGTCGCTCGCTCCTGGACAGAATTCTATCACACTGCATACTTTCTGGCGTCTTTTCCATAGACACCGCCAGATGGTGCACCGGTTTGCGCTCCCGCAGACGCCTATCAATCTGAATAGCCATTGTCATGGACTCATTCAGACCTGCAGGCAAAGGGAACCCCACCATAACATCCTTAACGGCATCAGAGAGACCTTCTCTGAAAGTTGCCGCCAAGGCGCACTCATTCCACTGAGTAAGCACAGACCATTTACGGAATTTTTGGCAGAAAACTTCAGCTTCGTCTTGCCCCTGAGATAGTGCCATCAAAGTTTTTTCTGCCTGAAGTTCCAAATGAGGTTCCTCATAAAGCAAGCCCAAGGCCAGAAAAAACGCATCCACATCGCGTAACGCAGGATCCCCTGCTGGCAATGAGAAGGCCCAATCTTGAGGGTCACCCCTGAGCAAGGAAATCACAATCCTAACCTGCTGAGCAGGGTCTCCAGCTGAACGAGACTTCAGGGACAAATAAAGCTTACAATTATTTCGGAAATTCTGGAAGCTAGCTCTATTCCCTGTGAAGAACTCCGGCAAAGGAATTCTCGGCTCAGATACCGGAGCATGTACCACAAAATCTTGTAAATTTTGTACTTTCGTGATGAGATTATTCAAACCCGCAGTTACACTCTGGAGATCCATTATTGTCAGGTGCACACAGAGCATACAGAGATTAGGAGGAGAGAGAGAGAAAAGACTGCAGCAAGGCAGACTGGAGGAAAAAAAAAAAAAAAAAAAAATTCCAGCAGACTTCTTATAACTCTCCTTTCTCAACCTGGGTCTTTAACACTTTATTGGCCGGTCAAACTGTCATGATCTCTGCAGGCAGAGATCATAGCAAGCCTATAGAAGGACAAGCTCTCGGAAGATGGAACTATACTGACCATGAACTAAGCCTGCCGCGCAACTAGAAATAGCCAGGTAGCATTTCCTATTTATCGCTAGATGCCCAGCTCTGGCCTAAGACCTAAATAGCTAGCAGAGGGAAATATAAGACCTGGCTCACCTCTAGAGAAATATTCCAAAGAAGACAGTAGCCCCCCACATATAATGACGGTGAGTTCAGATGAAACAACAAACGCAGCAGGAAAATAGTCTTAGCAAATTTGAGGTCCGCTTACTAGATAGCAGAAGACAGATAGTATACTTTCATGGTCAGCAGAAAAACACTAACAAAACACCATCCAGAGATTACCTTAAACTCTGGCATTAACTCATAACGCCAGAGTAGCAATCCCTGATCAACGAGAGCTTTCCAGACACAGTAACAAAACTTCAGCTGTGAACTGGAACAAATAGGCAAAAACAAAACATGGACAAAAGTCCAACTTATCTAGTGGTTGTCTAGAAGCAGGAACAAGCACTGAGAGGCATCAGATAACATTGTTGACCGGCAAGAAACCACCAGAGAAATGAGCTTAAATAGCGACACCCACTACTGATGGAATCAGGTGAAACAGGAAAGAGGATGACAAGTCCAATTCCACAAGCGGCCACCGGGGGAGCCCAGAATCCAAATTCACAACACGATCCGCTGCGGATCCGCGGCCGATCCGCTGCGGATCCGCTGCGGATCCGCTGCCGATCCGCTGCCGATCCGCTGCGGATCCGCTGCCGATCCGCTGCCGATCCGCTGCCGATCCGCTGCGGATCCGCTGCCGATCCGCTGCGGATCCGCGGCCGATCCGCTGCGGATCCGCGGCCGATCCGCTGCGGATCCGCGGCCGATCCGCTGCGGATCCGCGGCCGATCCGCTCTGTGCGCACATGCCATAACCCTACCCCTAACCCTAACCCTACCCGTAACCCTAACCCTACCCCTAACCCTACCCCTAGTTCTAACCCTAACCCTAGTGGAAAAAAAAATATATATATTTTCTTTATTTTATTATTGTCCCTACCTATGGGGGTGATAAAGGGGGGGGGTTATTTATTATTTTTTTATTTTGAGCGCTGTGGTAGAACCTACCACAGCGATCAAAATGTACTTGTAACGAATCTGCCAGCCTGCAGATTCGGCGGGCGCACTGAGCATGCGCCCGCCATCTTGGAAGATGGCGGCGCCCAGGGAGAAGACGGACCGACTTCGGGAGGATCGGTAAGTATGAGGGGGTGGTGGGGGGGTGGATCGGAGCACAGGGGGGGGGATCGGAGGACGGGGGGAGCGGACAGGAGCACGGGGGAGCGGACAGGAGCACGGGGGAGCGAACAGGGGGACGGAGGGGGGTACCGGACAGAACGGAGGACTGGGGAGGAGATCGGGGGCGGTGGGGGGGGGCCAGAACATGATTTCCAGCCATGGCAGATGCTATTGCAGCATCGGCCATGGCTGGATTGCAATATTTCACCATTTTCATAGGTGAAATATTGCAAATTGCTCTGATTGGCTGTTGCACTTTCAACAGCCAATCAGAGCGATCGTAGCCACGTGGGGGCAAAGCCACCCCCCCTAGGCTGAAGTACAACTCCCCCTCTCCCTGCAGATTGGGTAAAATAGGAATTAACCCTTTCACCCGATCTGCAGGGATGCGATCATTCCATGACGCCGCATAGGCGTCATGGGTCGGGAAGGGGTTAACCCAATATTTACCCTGGTTACCATTGTAAATGTAAAAAAAAAAAACACTACATACTTACATTCCGGTGTCTGTCGCGTCCCCCGGCGTCCGCTTCCCTGCACTGTGTCAGCGCCGGCCGGCCGTAAAGCAGAGCATAGCGGTGACGTCACTGCTCTGCTTTACGGCCAGCGTTTACACAGTGCAGGGAAGCGGATGCCGGGGAACGCGACAGACACCGGAATGTAAGTATGTAGTGTTTTTTTTTTTTTTAATTTACACTGGTAACCAGGGTAAACATCGGGTTACTAAGCGCGGCCCTGCGCTTAGTAACCCTATGTTTACCCTGGTTACCCGGGGACTTCGACATCGTTGGTCGCTGGAGAGCTGTCTGTGTGACAGCTCTCCAGCGACCACACAATGATGAAACAGCGACGCTGCAGCGATCGGCATCGTTGTCTAGATCGCTGCAGCGTCGCTTAATGTGACGGTACCTTTAAGGTACCGTCACATTTAGCGACGCTGCAGCGATCTAGACAATGATCCTGATCGCTGCAGCATCGCTGTGTGGTTGCTGGAGAGCTGTCACACAGACAGCTCTCCAGCGACCAACTATGCGAAGTCCCCTGGTAACCAGGGTAAACATCGGGTTACTAAGCGCAGGGCCGCGCTTAGTAACCCGATGTTTACCCTGTTTACCAGCGTAAACGTAAAAAAAACCAAACACTACATACTTACATTCCAGTGTCTGTCCCCCGGTGCTGTGCTTCTCTGCACTGTGTAAGCGCCAGCCGGAAAGCACAGCAGTGACGTCACCGCTGTGCTGTGCTTTCCGGCCGGCCGGCGCTTACACAGTGCAGAGAAGCACAGCGCCGGGGGACAGACACCGGAATGTAAGTATGTAGTATTTGTTTTTTTATACGTTTACGCTGGTAACCAGGGTAAACATCGGGTTACTAAGTGCGGCCCTGCGCTTAGTAACCCGATGTTTACCCTGGTTACCAGTGAAGACATCGCTGAATCGGCGTCACACACGCTGATTCAGCGATGTCTATGGGAGATCCAGCGACGAAATAAAGTTCTGGCCTTTCTGCTCCGACCAACGATGGCACAGCAGGATCCTGATCGCTGCTGCCTGTCAAACTCAACGATATCGCTAGCCAGGACGCTGCAACGTCACGGATCGCTAGCGATATCGTTCAGTGTGAAGGTACCTTGAGGCTGTGTGCACACGTAGCATATTTTTCGCGTTTTTTTCGCGTTTTTTTGCTATAAAAACGCTATAAAACCGTGAAAAAAACGCTTACATTAAGCATCCTATGTAATAGAATGCATTCCGCATTTTTTGTGCACATGCTGCATTTTTTTCCTGAGCGGAATCGCATTCCAGAAAAAAACTCAGCATGTTCATTAAAATTGCGGAATCGCGGCGATTCTGCACCCATAGGAGTGCATTGATCTGCTTACTTCCCGCACGGGGCTGTGGACACCATGCAGGAAGCAAGCAGATCATGTGCGGTTGGTACCCAGGGTGGAGGAGAGGAGACTCTCCTCCACGGACTGGGCACCATATAATTGGTAAAAAATAAAGAATTAAAATAAAAAATAGTCCTATACTCACCCTCTGATGGCCCCCGAAGTGTTCCCACCTCTCCGGTGCATGATCTCTCTTCCGTTCCTATAGATGATGTGGTTCAGGACCTGTGATGACGTCACTGTCTTGTGATTGGTCGCGTGACCGCTCATGTGACTCACGCGACCAATCACAAGACAGTGACGTCATCGCAGGCCCTTCACTGCACTCCAGCTATAGGAACGGACGCCGCTGAGGTCTGCAGGTGAGTATAACCATGTTTTTTTATTTTTTTTATTATTTTTAAACATTCGATCTTTTACTATAGATGCTGCATAGGCTGCATCTATAGTAAAAAGTTGGTCACACTTGTCAAACACTATGTTTGACAAGTGTGACCAACCTGTCAGTCAGTTTTCCAAGCGATGCTACAGATCGCTTGGAAAACTCTAGCATTCTGCAAGCTAATTACGCTTGCAAAACGCTAGTTTTCTGCGGGTATATGCATGCTAATTCTGCATGCGATATACCCGCGGCAGGAGGCGCAGAATTGCCGCGGAAATTTCCGCGGCAATTCTGCGACGTGTGAACTTAGCCTGAGAGTTCATGTGAGAATGACTGTTGACACTTATTGAATTAATGTTCAATGGCTGCCATTTGTTGACTTTGGCTGCTGATTACCTATTGTATCTGTCCTAGTATTGCAGTCCTAGTATTGTTCTACTGTCTTTGGGAAACAAAGGAACAAAGTAAATATGTTGGTGACTCATTTGTGCTCTGCAACATGAAGGACAATCTATGCATGTTGTTTGAACACTCTAGCATTGGGTGATGGTCTCCTTCCACCTACCCCCAAGCCTGTGTTGGAATGCCTAAAAGAGAAGTTATGACTTATAAAAAAGAGGATCTGCCTGTGTTCTGAGTTGAAATTTGACCGCACATAGCTGTTCCTTTGAAATTAATAGTAGGTACATGACTCCAAAAATAGAGAACCTGTAGGAAATTCTTGTATTACTTCTGTAATAATAATTCTGGAGATTTTTTTTATGATAACTCTGCATTATGATGTTCTTCTATTATGGCGCTTTCACATTGCTTTCAGGCAGGCATTCAAAAGCCCCATCACAGCTTACATCCGAAACCCCTGCACAATGGGATTCAGTGTTATGCGCTTATGTGGCCATAGACTATAATGTTGTCAGAAGAGAGAGAATTCACTATGTCATGCATAATTTTTGGGTGTGTATGCCTACTGGAAATGTCCATTCAGGCACAGCATACTACTACATTTGAGTTTTTGCCTCCAGTAGATGTACACTCCCGAAAATGATGTACGGCAAAGCACCCAAATCCCGTTTTTGCGGGGGAATCAGATGTAATTCCCAATGGGGCCACCGTACTGGTGTCTGAACGCAGTGTTAATTTTCCTGAATATTCATAAATAAACTGTCAATTACACATTACCATCCAACATACTCTTAACTGTTAAACCCAATTGTCAACATGTTTATAAATTTCTTAGACAAGAAAGAGAAGATCGTTACAATGCAGTGGCCAAAGAAAGGATAAAGTAGAACTGGTATTTCATGAATGAGAAATATTCACTGAAATAGCTATGTCCTGATAGTTAAACACAACTTTACCACATCTATGATCTTTAGAGAAAAATCCCCACCATCCATACTCTTCCCTCTGCCTCACACTTCCAGTGTCAGTGTGTTCTTCCTACGATGCTACTACCAGTCCTGCTAAGACTAGTAGTTCCACAAGCCATCAGTACCAACAATACTGTCACAAGTTTCACATAAAAAGCAACCGAACATGAAACATCACTGTTGTGAACTCCGTTTTCAGGCTCCCTCTTGTGGTCACAGATGGTATTGTGTGACTTTGGTTTTTTGGCTCCCCCTGGTGGTTTGGTTTATTATCCTGCGGGTCTGCTGGATCAGCTGCCTCGTTATTCACCAGGGAGGCTCCTATTTAGCTCTGCTTCACTTCCACTTGTTGCCGGCTGTCAATGTATTCAGTGCTATTCTGATTACTCCTGATTATCTCGTTTTCTGCCTCTTCAGGATAAGCTAAGTTCTGTTTGAATATTTTTTGCTCATCTGCCTGCAATATGATTTCTGTGTATGATGAGTCTAGTCCAGCTTGCTAACATGTGATTTATTTTTGCTGGTAAGCTCTGGGGTATGGAGTTGCTTCCCCCGCACCGTTAGTTGGTGCGGGGGCTCGAGCAATCTCTGTGTGGATATTTTGAATAGGGTTTTTTATTGACCGCACAGTTTCCTTCCTATTTTCTGCTATCTAGTATTAGCGGGCCTCATTTGCTAAATCTGATTTCATCTCTGCGTTTGTGCTTTCCCCTTAACTCACCGTTAATATTTGTGGGGGGGCTATTCTATATCTTTGGGGTCTTCCACTGAGGCAAGTGAGGACTTACTTTCCCTCCAGGAATAGTCAGTTTCTCAGGCCGTGACAAGACGTCTAGGATTTTTTAGGTAACGTTCCACGGCTGCCTATAGTTGTTTGCGGATAGGATCAGGTTGCGGTCAATCTAGTTACCACTTCCCCAGAGCTAGTAGTCTGTTCAGTTACTTAGCTAGTCCGACCTGCGATCCTTGCCACTAGGATCATAACACATCACTTCCTGAAAATTAGTTTGGTATAGTTTTCTTTTTTAAAATTATTCTCATAAAAAATAAATGAGTGTAAAGAAGCATATCATTCACATTTTGCTGATCAGTGTCTGCGCATTAGTTAAAGCTCAGATGTGAAGCCCCTACCTGATCCCAGCAGAATGGTGGGATATGCTGATGACGGAGAAGATCCACAAGCTTAGCATTAGCCCAAGAGGTGAGTGTCAATTGTTTTTAGCTCCACAGACCTATTGACAAGGGGATGTCCAATAATGTACAACTCTCCACCATATATGTACAGAGTATGTGTTCACCGCTTATGTCAAATGGCAAAGAAGCTGTGCCATACATTGTGGGTGTTGGCTGTGTTACCCACCAAGCACCAAGTAGTAACTGCTGTGATCAGAGTTAGTTCCTTTTTTGGAACTGGTTAACCTTTGAAAGAGTTTGTTTCATCTTGTGAAATGGGCAAAATTGCAAAGTGTTTGTAAAAACAAGCAAAAAAAAAAAAGCAAAAAACAAGAAAAACACTTGCTACCCACAGTAAAATTTGGTGGAGGTTCCATCATGCTTTGGGGCTGTGTGGCCAATGCCGGCACCGGGAATCTTGTTAAAGTTGAGGGACACATGGATTAATTTCAGTATCAGCAGATTCTTGACAATAATGTTCATGAATAAGTGACAAAGTTGAAGTTACACAGGGGATGGATCTTTCAGCAAGACAATGATCCAAAACACCGCTCCAAATCTACTCAGGCATTCATGCAGAGGAACAATTACACTGTTCTGGAATGGCCATCCCAGTCCCAGACCTGAATATCATTGAACATCTGTGGGATCATTTGAAGAGGGCTGTCCATGCTCGGCGACCATCAAACTTAACTGAACTGAAATTGTTTTGTAAAGAGGAATGGTCAAAAATACCTTCATCCAGGATCCAGGAACTCATTAAAAGCTGCAGGAAGCGACTAGAGGCTGTTATTTTTGCAAAAGGAGGATCTACTAAATATTAATGTCACTTTTCTGGTGAGGTGCCCATACTTATGCACCTGTCAAATTTTGTTTGAATGCAGATTGCACATTTTCTGTTAGTACAATAAACCGCATTTCAAGGCAGAAACATTACTGTGTCCAACAGTTATTAGATATACTGTATGAAACTGAAATAGCTGTTGCAAAAAAAACAATTTTTATAAAACATTAAGCTTAAGATTAAAAGGGGTGCCCAAACTTTTTCATATAACTGTACATAGTCTGAAACATAAATATATACAGACAGTGGGATTAGGATGAAATATGGAGGATTTCATCCAAAACCAAAATATACATATCAGCTATTTGTAGAGGGAAATAATATTAAGTAATACTGGCATATAAAAAAACAGATACATAATACTTCTGTGTATCAGCCTATATATTTTTTTTGCTGCAAATTGAAATTCCTTAGTGCCAGTATATAGTAATATCTAGTGATGAGCGAGTGTACTCATTGCTCGTGTTTTCCCGAGCACGCTCGGGTGACCTCCGAGTATTTATGACTGCTCGGAGATTTAGTTTTCATCCCGGCAGCTGAATGATTTACAGCTAATAGCCAGCTTGATTACATGTGGGGATTCCCTAGCAACCAGGCAAACCCCACATGTACTTAGGCTGGCTACTAGCTTTAAATCATTCAGCTGCCGCTATGAAAACTAAATCTCTGAGCATTCATAAATACTCGGAGGTCACCCGAGCATGCTCGGGAAAACCCGAGCAACGAGTACACTCTCTAATCACTAGTAATATCCAATTTAAAATCTAATTGCTAAATATTATTCTTCGTCTATTGCTTAAGTACCTTATATTTGTCTAGCAGTTGTGCGACTGACACAAAAACTCTTGAGCTATGGAAACGTCACTATATACCATTAATCTCCCTGAGTCTGCTGTTGGCATGCCTCATAAAGGCGATGTAAAAAAATCCCCAAAAAAATATATTGGTTTTAAAAATAGCATTCCTTTATTTAGCAGTTGGGCAACTGGCGCACTGGCACAATATTGTTAGAGCTAATATTATGTGACAATTTAGCAATAATATTCATTACTCCGTATTTGGAGTGTGTCAGCATGAAGATCTAAAAAAATCATAATTTTCTATTGGTTTAAAAAATAGCTTATTATTATCTAGCAGTTGTGCAACTGACGTGATCTGGGTAGAAATAATCTTACTTGACAATTTAGCAGGGGCAATAAACTTCAATACTCTGCATTTGGAGTGTGCAAGCATGGTGATCTTAAAAAATCATAATTTTCTATTGATTTTAAAAATAGCGTATCCCTATCAAGCAGGAGTGCGACTGGTGCAAAGCCTGCAGAGATATGCAAACGTGACTATTTACCTGTAATTTACATCAGTCTGCTTTTGCTGAGATTTGAAAAAAATAGCCAAACATTGCTATATACAGTGAATTTGTACATAAGACATTTGTTTCATAAGCATAACACATTCAAGATGAGAAAGAGTGACATTAAGGAACACGGATGTAGTAGTTCCCACCAAGGCTATGTGGCAGATCCAAAGGTGACTGTATCTCATTCTAGCTTCCTGTCAAAATTTATTTGGCGTGCTACACCACTCACAAACCCAGACAAGTGCAAGGATTTTGTGGGTTGGATGGCAGACAAAGGCTCCAGTGTATTGACAAGCATCACCATGAAGTCTTTCACACAGTCCAGTCTCAATAGCCAAGAGGCTAGGCCTCTGAATCATCAATGTGGTCCTCCTTCTTCTCACCATCAAGAGTCCCAGGAGACATAAGAATACAACGTTGGCTACTCAAGGTCAACTGTTTACGCTTCCTAGTAATTTGTCAGGCCTCTCTACGTGCACTATTAAAGAGGGTCATGAGGAGGTGGAGTGCAGCGATGCCCAAACATTTGAGCACCCACGGCTAGGAGAAAGCCACATTGGGGGAAGTCAATTGATGTCTGAAGAGGTGGAGGATAATCATGACACACATTTGCCATCAGGTCAGCTTCAAATCACAATTCAGAAGGAGGATCAGATTGAGAAATTGGAAGACGACATGGTCGATAATGAGGCCACTGAACCAACCTGGTATGGTGGCACGCCTAGCAAGTACAGCAATGCAGAGAGGTATGGATCTGCAGCACAAAAACAGGCAGGAAGAGCTAGTGGTTCCACAGAATCCCCCCACTTGGCTAGATAACAGGCCAAGGGTGTGTTGTTCCCCTGTATGGTAGCTTGTTTCTGAAATTCCTACAGACAAAACAACTAATTTGCAACATCTGCCAAACCAAGCTAAGAAGAGGCAAGAACACTGCCAACCTGAGCACCACCTGCATGCAGAAGCAAAAAACAAGAAAAACACTTGCTACCCACAGTAAAATTTGGTGGAGGTTCCATCATGCTTTGGGGCTGTGTGGCCAATGCCGGCACCGGGAATCTTGTTAAAGTTGAGGGACACATGGATTAATTTCAGTATCAGCAGATTCTTGACAATAATGTTCATGAATCAGTGACAAATTGAAGTTACGCAGGGGATGGATCTTTCAGCAAGACAATGATCCAAAACACCGCTCCAAATCTACTCAGGCATTCATGCAGAGGAACAATTACACTGTTCTGGAATGGCCATCCCAGTCCCAGACCTGAATATCATTGAACATCTGTGGGATCATTTGAAGAGGGCTGTCCATGCTCGGCGACCATCAAACTTAACTGAACTGAAATTGTTTTGTAAAGAGGAATGGTCAAAAATACCTTCATCCAGGATCCAGGAACTCATTAAAAGCTGCAGGAAGGGACTAGAGGCTGTTATTTTTGCAAAAGGAGGATCTACTAAATATTAATGTCACTTTTCTGGTGAGGTGCCCATACTTATGCACCTGTCAAATTTTGTTTGAATGCAGATTGCACATTTTCTGTTAGTACAATAAACCTCATTTCAAGGCAGAAACATTACTGTGTCCAACAGTTATTAGATATACTGTATGAAACTGAAATAGCTGTTGCAAAAAAAACAATTTTTATAAAACATTAAGCTTAAGATTAATAGGGGTGCCCAAACTTTTTCATATAACTGTACGTAGTCTGAAACATAAATATATACAGACTGTGGGATTAGGATGAAATATGGAGGATTTCATCCAAAACCAAAATATACATATCAGCTATTTGTAGAGGGAAATAATATTATGTAATACTGGCATATAAAAAAACAGATACATAATACTTCTGTGTATCAGCCTATATATTTTTTTTGCTGCAAATTGAAATTCCTTAGTGCCAGTATATAGTAATATCTAGTGATGAGCGAGTGTACTCATTGCTCGCGTTTTCCCGAGCACGATCGGGTGACCTCCGAGTATTTATGACTGCTCGGAGATTTAGTTTTCATCCCGGCAGCTGAATGATTTACAGCTACTAGCCAGCTTGATTACATGTGGGGATTCCCTAGCAACCAGGCAAACTGTTATGATCCTAGTGGCAAGGATCGCAGGTCGGACTAGCTAAGTAACTGAACAGACTACTAGCTCTGGGGAAGTGGTAACTAGATTGACCGCAACCTGATCCTATCCGCAAAACTATAGGCAGCCGTGGAACGTTACCTAAAAAATCCTAGACGTCTCTTCACGGCCTGAGAAACTGACTATTCCTGAAGGGAAAATAAGTTCTCACTTGCCTCAGTGGAAGACCCCAAAGATATAGAATAGCCCCCCACAAATATTAACGGTGAGTTATGGGGAAAGCACAAACGCAGAGATGAAATCAGATTTAGCAAATGAGGCCCGCTAATACTAGATAGCAGAAAATAGGAAGGAAACTGTGCGGTCAATAAAAAACCCTATTCCAAAATATCCATGCAGAGATTGCTCGAGCACCCGCACCAACTAACGGTGCGGGGGAAGCAACTCCGTACCCCAGAGCTTACCAGCAAAAAGAAATCACATGTTAGCAAGCTGGACTAGACTCATCATACACAGAAATCATATTGCAGGCAGATGAGCAAAAAATATTCAAACAGAACTTAGCTTATCCTGAAGAGGCAGAAAACGAGATAATCAGGAGTAATCAGAATAGCACTGAATACATTGACAGCCGGCAACAAGTGGGAGTGAAGCAGAGCTAAATAGGAGCCTCCCTGGTGAATAACGAGGCAGCTGATCCAGCAGACCCGCAGGATAATAAACCAAACCACCAGGGGAGCCAAAAAACCAAAGTCACACAATACCATCTGTGACCACAAGAGGGAGCCTGAAAACGGAGTTCACAACAGTACCCCCCCCCCTTGAGGAGGGGTCACCGAACCCTCATCAAAACCCCCAGGGCGATCAGGGTGAGCCACATGGAAGGCACAAACCAAATCGGCCGCATGAACATCAGAGGCGACAACCCAGGAATTATCCTCCTGACCATAGCCTTTCCACTTAACCAAATACTGAAGCCTCCGTCTAGAAATACGAGAATCCAAGATCTTCTCCACCACGTATTCCAATACTCCCTCAACCAGCACAGGGGCAGGAGGCTCAACCGAAGGAACCACAGGCACCACATACCTCCGCAACAACGACCGATGAAACACATTATGAATAGCAAACGATGCCGGGAGGTCCAAACGAAATGACACAGGGTTAAGGACTTCCAAAATCTTATAAGGACCGATAAACCGAGGCTTAAACTTAGGAGAGGAGACCTTCATAGGGACAAAGCGAGAAGACAACCACACCAAATCCCCAACGCGAAGTCGGGGACCCACACAGCGACGGCGGTTGGCAAAGCGCTGAGCCTTCTCTTGTGACAGCTTCAAATTGTCCACCACATGATTCCAAATCTGATGCAACCTATCCACCACAACATCCACTCCAGGACAGTCAGAAGACTCCACCTGACCCGAGGAAAAACGAGGATGAAACCCTGAATTACAAAAAAAAGGCAAAACCAAAGTAGCAGAACTAGCCCGATTATTAAGGGCAAACTCGGCCAATGGCAAAAAAAGTCACCCAGTCGTCCTGATCAGCAGAAACAAAACATCTCAAATAGGTTTCCAAAGTTTGATTAGTGCGCTCGGTTTGGCCATTCGTCTGAGGATGGAAGGCCGACGAAAAAGACAATTCAATGCCCATCTTAGCACAAAAGGTCCGCCAAAATCTAGACACAAACTGGGATCCTCTGTCGGAAACAATATTTTCAGGGATCCCGTGCAAACGAACCACATTTTGAAAAAACAGAGGAACCAACTCGGAGGAGGAAGGCAACTTCGGCAAGGGCACCAAATGGACCATCTTAGAAAAACGATCACACACCACCCAAATGACCGACATTCTCTGAGAGACAGGGAGATCTGAAATAAAATCCATGGAAATGTGCGTCCAAGGCCTCTACGGGACAGGCAAAGGCAACAACAAGCCACTGGCACGAGAACAGCAAGGCTTAGCCCGAGCACAAATTCCACAAGACTGCACAAAGGAATGCACATCCCGCGACAAGGAAGGCCACCAGAAGGACCTAGCCACCAAATCTCTGGTACCAAAAATCCTAGGATGGCCTGCCAACACCGAAGAATGAACCTCGGAAATAACTCTGCTGGTCCATCTATGCGGGACAAACAGTCTCTCCGGTGGACAACGGTCAGGTCTATCCGCCTGAAACTCCTGCAGCACTCGTCGCAAATCTGGGGAGATGGCAGACAAAATCACCCCTTCTCTGAGGATACCAGCTGGCTCTGAATCACCAGGAGAGTCAGGCACAAAACTCCTAGAAAGAGCATCAGCCTTCACATTCTTCGAACCAGGCAGGTATGAGACCACGAAATCAAAACGAGAGAAAAACAACGACCAACGAGCCTGTCTAGGATTCAGCCGCTTGGCCGACTCGAGATAAATCAAATTCTTGTGATCAGTCAAGACCACCACACGATGCTTAGCTCCCTCGAGCCAATGTCGCCACTCCTCAAATGCCCACTTCATAGCCAACAACTCCCGATTACCAACATCATAATTCCGCTCGGCAGGCGAAAACTTTCTTGAAAAGAAAGCACATGGCTTCATCACAGAGCCATCAGAGCTTCTCTGCGACAAAACAGCCCCCGCTCCAATCTCAGAAGCATCAACCTCGACCTGGAAAGGAAGGGAGACATCTGGCTGACATAAGACCGGAGCCGAAGAAAACCGGCGCTTCAGCTCCCGAAAGGCCTCCACAGCCGCAGGAGACCAATTAGTAACATCAGAACCCTTCTTGGTCAAATCCGTCAAT
Source organism: Ranitomeya variabilis (assembly GCF_051348905.1). Taxonomy (NCBI): domain Eukaryota; kingdom Metazoa; phylum Chordata; class Amphibia; order Anura; family Dendrobatidae; genus Ranitomeya; species Ranitomeya variabilis. Next base: position 243,403,149 of record NC_135236.1, on the reverse strand, counting down.
GAAGAAATTTATCACAGAATAAATCTTATAAAGAGCGTCCTACTTAAATACTTATTTCACCGAAACAAAGACACTATTTGAAAATGAAGACAATAACTAATAAAACTTAACATTTAATTAATATGAATAAAACACTTTATAGCATTCACGATCTAAAACTCATATGGTTGCTGAAAAAGTTACAGGGTGCACTATCTCCCTACCAAACCTCTATCTGTGCCCTACCTGGCAGCAGAGGTTGGCACCCTATTAAACCTGCGCAATGGCGCCCCTGCTCCACGTAGTCTGATCCTAACTGACCCTATTGGGCCCTGTAGTGTAGAAGATAGATACTTAACCATCCAGCAGACCATACATAACAGACAAACATTAATCTGTCACTAAAAAAGTGCTTAGCACCAGATATTGCACTTAAATAGATAGAAAAAAAAGGGGAAAATGATAATAATATACAGGCTAGTGCGCTAGTGTGTTAGTAAATCAGACACACACTAAAAAAATGCAATGCACTATTATTCATGACCTCTAATAGGTAAGCCTGTACCCCTATTTTTAACCTACCTTCACCCTACCTGCCTGCGGAGGTAGGCACCCTAGGTTCCTGCGCAAATGGCGCCCCCGCTCTAGTCGACTGTCCCAAACTCTCCCTAATATTATATAATGAGGCAGGTAGTGGTGAAAGAAAAACAGCAATAAAGTGCAAAAATAGTGCAAAAAAATCCACCAAAATAAAGTGACATAATTAAACTGATACCATTTCGTTCATATATACAAGTATGTTATTTTCTCGACGCGTTTCCCCTGTATAGGTTCATCAGGAGACATACTTCCAATACAGAGAAGCTCGTTTGTAAGAACAAAATACACTTATCTGGCTGTAACAAGGGGGAATAATTCGGTGACTGATTTAGTCCGGCAGGGACAGGATTGACATTGTTTCTCCACTGCAATAGAGGGCGAGACCCGAATTATTCCCCCTTGTTACAGCCAGATAAGTGTATTTTGTTCTTACAAACGAGCTTCTCTGTATTGGAAGTATGTCTCCTGATGAACCTATACAGGGGAAACGCGTCGAGAAAATAACATACTTGTATATATGAACGAAATGGTATCAGTTTAATTATGTCACTTTATTTTGGTGGATTTTTTTGCACTATTTTTGCACTTTATTGCTGTTTTTCTTTCACCACTACCTGCCTCATTATATAATATTAGGGAGAGTTTGGGACAGTCGACTAGAGCGGGGGCGCCATTTGCGCAGGAACCTAGGGTGCCTACCTCCGCAGGCAGGTAGGGTGAAGGTAGGTTAAAAATAGGGGTACAGGCTTACCTATTAGAGGTCATGAATAATAGTGCATTGCATTTTTTTAGTGTGTGTCTGATTTACTAACACACTAGCGCACTAGCCTGTATATTATTATCATTTTCCCCTTTTTTTTCTATCTATTTAAGTGCAATATCTGGTGCTAAGCACTTTTTTAGTGACAGATTAATGTTTGTCTGTTATGTATGGTCTGCTGGATGGTTAAGTATCTATCTTCTACACTACAGGGCCCAATAGGGTCAGTTAGGATCAGACTACGTGGAGCAGGGGCGCCATTGCGCAGGTTTAATAGGGTGCCAACCTCTGCTGCCAGGTAGGGCACAGATAGAGGTTTGGTAGGGAGATAGTGCACCCTGTAACTTTTTCAGCAACCATATGAGTTTTAGATCGTGAATGCTATAAAGTGTTTTATTCATATTAATTAAATGTTAAGTTTTATTAGTTATTGTCTTCATTTTCAAATAGTGTCTTTGTTTCGGTCAAATCCGTCAATGGCTTAACAACACCAGAAAAATTAGCGATGAAGCGACGGCAAAAATGAGCAAAACCCAAGAACTTCTGAAGACTCTTAACAGATGTAGGCTGAGTCCAGTCATGAATAGCCTGAACCTTGACTGGGTCCATCTCAATAGCAGAAGGATAAAAAATGAAACCCAAAAAAGAGAACTTCTGGACTCCAAAAAGACATTTTGAGCCCTTCACAAATAAAGCATTGGCACGCAGGACCTGAAACACCATCCTGACCTGCTTAACATGGGACTCCCAATCATCCGAAAAAACCAGAATATCATCCAGATACACAATCATAAATTTATCCAGATATTCGCGGAAGATGTCGTGCATAAAGGACTGAAAGACAGAAGGAGCATTAGAAAGTCCAAAAGGCATCACCAAGTACTCAAAATGGCCTTCGGGCGTATTAAATGCAGTTTTCCATTCATCACCCTGCTTAATACGCACAAGGTTATACGCACCACGAAGATCTATCTTGGTGAACCAACTAGACCCCTTAACCCCTTCCCGACATCGGACGTACTATACTGTCCGATGTCGGGTCCCCTGCTTTGATGTGCGCTCCGGCAGTGAGCGCACATCAAAGTCGCGACATGTCAGCTGTTTTTTACAGCTGACATGTGCACGCAATAGCGGCAGGTGAAATCGCAATCACCCGCCGCTATTAACTAGTTAAATGCCGCTGTCAAACGCAGACAGCGGCATTTAACTACCGCATCCGGCCGGGCGGCCGGAAATGAGCGCATCGCCGACCCCCATCACATGATCGGGGGTCGGCGATGAGTCAGGAAGGTAACCATAGAGGTCCTTGAGACCTCTATGGAAACTGATCGCCGGTGGCTGTGAGCGCCCCCCTGTGGTCGGCGCTCACAGTACACCTGCAATTCTGCTATATAGCAGCGATCTTATGATCGCTGTTATGTAGCAGAGCTGATCGGGCTGTGCCTGCTTCTAGCCTCCCATGGAGGCTATAGAAGCATGGCAAAAGTAAAAAAAAAAAGTAAAAAAAAATGTGAAAAAAATAAAAAAAATATAAAAGTTTAAATCACCCCCCTTTCGCCCCAATCAAAATAAATCAATAAAAAAATATTAAATCTACACATATTTGGTATCGCCACGTTCAGAATCGCCCGATCTATCAATAAAAAAAAGCATTAACCTGATCGCAAAACGGCGTAGCGAGAAAAAAAATCGAAACGCCAGAATTACGTTTTTTTGGTCGCCGCAACATTGCATTAAAATGCAATAACGGGCAATCAAAAGAACATATCTGCACCAAAATGCTATTATTAAAAACGCCAGCTCGGCACGCAAAAAATAAGCCCTCACCCGACACGAGATAACGAAAAATGGAGACGCTATGGGTATCGGAAAATGGCGCAATTTTTTTTTTTTTTTTTTTGCAAAGTTTGGGTTTTTTTTTCACCACTTAGATAAAACATAACCTAGACATGTGAGGTGTCTATGAACTCGTAGTGACCTGGAGAATCATAATGGCAGGTCAGTTTTATCATTTAGTGAACCTAGCAAAAAAAACAAACAAAAAACAAGTGTGGGATTGCACTTTTTTTGCAATTTCACCGCACTTGGAATTTTTTTCCCGTTTTCTAGTACACGCCATGGTAAAACCAATGATGTCATTCAAAAGTACAACTCGTCCCGCAAAAAATAAGCCCTCACATGGCCAAATTGACGGAAAAATAAAAAAGTTATGGCTCTGGGAAGGAGGGGAGTGAAAAACGAAAATGGAAAAACGAAAAATCCCACAGTCATGAAGGGGTTAATGCGAGCAAACAGATCAGATAACAATGGCAAAGGATACTGAAATTTGACCGTGATTTTGTTTAGAAGGCGATAATCAATACAAGGTCTCAAGGAACCATCCTTCTTAGCCACAAAAAAGAACCCCGCACCAAGAGGGGAGGAGGAGGGGTGAATATGTCCTTTCTCCAAAGACTCCTTTATATAACTCCGCATAGCAGCATGCTGCGGCACTGACAAATTGAAAAGTCGTCCCTTAGGAAACTTACTACCAGGAATCAAATTTATAGCACAATCACAATCCCTATGAGGAGGTAGAGAACTGAGTCTGGGCTCATCAAATACATCCTGGTAATCTGACAAAAACGCAGGGACCTCAGAAGGAGTGGATGAAGCAATTGACACCACAGGAGCGTCGCCATGAATTCCCTGACAACCCCAACTTGACACAGACATTGCTTTCCAATCCAGGACTGGATTATAAGTCTGCAACCATGGCGGGCCCAACACGACAACATCATGCAAATTATGCAATACAAGAAAGTGAATCACCTCCTGATGAACAGGAGTCATGCACATGGTCACTTGTGTCCAGTACTGAGGTTTATTCGTAGCCAATGGTGTAGCATCAATTCCCCTTAGTGGAATAGGGAATTTTAACCCCTTCCCGACATTTGACGTACTATCCCGTCGAGGTGGGGTGGGCCCCCATGACCGCCGACGGGATAGTACGTCATACGCGATCGGCCGCGCTCACAGGGGGAGCGCGGCCGATCGCGGCCGGGTGTCGGCTGCATATCGCAGCTGACATCCGGCACTATGTGCCAGGAGCGGTCACGGACCGCCCCCGGCACATTAACCCCCGGCACACCGCGATCAAACATGATCGCGGTGTACCGGCGGTACAGGGAAGCATCGCGCAGGGAGGGGGCTCCCTGCGGGCTTCCCTGAGACGATCGGTACAAGGTGATGTACTCACCTCGTACCGAACGTCTTCTCCCTGCAGGCCCCGGATCCAAAATGGCCGAGGGGCTGTATCCGGGTCCTGCAGGGAGCACTTCCGGGTCGGAGCAGGCTGCAGATGAAAGCTGCAGCCTGCTCCGATGAAAGTATGATCGCGGATCTGATGGAGTGCTGTGCACACTATCAGATCTGCGATCTGTGATGTCCCCCCCTGGGACAAAGTAAAAAAGTAAAAAAAAAAATTTCCACATGTGTAAAAAAAAAAAATAATAATTCCTAAATAAATAATAATAAAAAAAAAAATATTATTCCCATAAATACATTTCTTTATCTAAAAAAACAAACAAAAACAATAAAAGTACACATATTTAGTATCGCCGCGTCCGTAACGACCCAACCTATAAAACTGGCCCACTAGTTAACCCCTTCAGTAAACACCGTAAGAAAAAAAAAAAAACGAGGCAAAAAACAACGCTTTATTACCATACCGCCGAACAAAAAGTGGAATAACACGCGATCAAAAAGACGGATATAAATAACCATGTTACCGCTGAAAACGTCATCTTGTCCCGCAAAAAACGAGCCGCCATACTGCATCATCAGCAAAAAATAAAAAAGTTATAGTCCTCAGAATAAAGCGATGCCAAAATAATTATTTTTTCTATAAAATAGTTTTTATCGTATAAAAGCGTCAAAACATAAAAAAATGATATAAATGAGATATCGCTGTAATCGTACTGACCCGAAGAATAAAACTGCTTTATCAATTTTACCAAGCGCAGAACGGTATAAACGCCTCTCCCAAAAGAAATTCATGAATAGCTGGTTTTTGGTTATTCTGCCTCACAAAAATCGGAATAAAAAGTGATAAAAAATGGTCACGTGTCCGAAAATGTTACCAATAAAAACGTCAACTCGTCCCGCAAAAAACAAGACCTCACATGACTCTGTGGAGCAAAATGTGGAAAAATTATGTCTCAAAATGTGGAGACGCAAAAACTTTTTTGCTATAAAAAGCGTCTTTTAGTCTGGTTTCACACTTGCGTTTTTATCTGCATGCGTTTTTTAAAAAAACCACATGTGTGAAAAAATGCATGTAAACGCGGTAAAACGCATGCGTTTTTATAGAAAAACACAAGAAAACAAGAAAAAAACAAAAAACCCTAACCCTACCCCTAACCCTACCCCTAACCTGAAATACGTGGCACTGAAATATGTGGCACTGAAATATACATTTATATACGTATATACGTATATAAGTGCCACGATATTTCAGTGGCCACGTATATAAGTGCCACGTATTTAAGTGCCACGTATTTAAGTGCCACGTATTTAAGTGCCACGTATTTAAGTGCCACGTATTTAAGTGCCACGTATTTACGTGCCACGTATTTACGTGCCACGTATTTTTCAGTGCCTGAAATACGTGGCACTGAAATACGTGGCACTGAAATATCGTGGCACTGAAATATCGTGGCACTGAAGTATTTACGTGCCACGTATTTTTCAGTGCCTGAAATACGTGGCACTGAAATACGTGGCACTGAAATACGTGGCACTGAAATATCGTGGCACTGAAATATGTGGCACTAAAATACGTGGCACTTAAATACGTGGCACTTAAATACGTGGCACTTAAATACGTGGCACTTAAATACGTGGCACTTATATACGTGGCACTTATATACGTGGCACTTATGACTGTCAGAAAATGTTCAGTAAACGGTTAGGGGTGAGGTTAGGGGTAGGGTTTCAGGTAGAATTGGGGAGTTTCCACTGTTCAGGCACATCAGGGGCTCTCCAAACGCGACATGGCGTCCAATCTCAATTCAAGCCAATTCTGCGTTGAAAAAGTAAAACAGTGCTCCTTCCCTTCCGAGCTCTCCCGTGCGTCCAAAAAGGGGTTTACCCCAACATATGGGGTATCAGCGTACTAGGGACAAATTGAACAACAACTTCTGGGGTCCAAGTTCTCTTGTTATCCTTGGGAAAATAAAAATTTGGGGGGCTAAAAATCATTTTTGTGGGAAAAAAATATGTTTTATTTTCACGGCTCTGCGTTATAAACTGTAGTGAAACACTTGGGGGTTCAAAGTTCTCACAACACATCTAGATAAGTTCCTTGGGGGGTCTAGTTTCCAATATGGGGTCACTTGTGGGGGGTTTGTACTGTTTGGGTACATCAGGGGCTCTGCAAATGCAACGTGACGCCTGCAGACCAATCCATTTAAGTCTGCATTCCAAATGGCGCTCCTTCCCTTCCGAGCTCTGTCATGCGCCCAAACAGTGGTTCCCCCCCACATAGGGGGTATCAGCGTACTCAGGACAAATTGGACAACAACTTTTAGGGTCCAATTTATCCTGATACCCTTGTGAAAATACAAAACTGGGGGCTAAAAAAATCATTTTTGTGAAAAAAAAAAAAAATTATTTTCACGGCTCTGCATTATAAACTGTAGTGAAACACTTGGGGGTTCAAAGTTCTCACAACACATCTAGATAAGTTCCTTGGGGGGTCTAGTTTCCAATATGGGGTCACTTGTGGGGGGTTTGTACTGTTTGGGTACATCAGGGGCTCTGCAAATGCAACGTGACGCCTGCAGACCAATCCATTTAAGTCTGCATTCCAAATGGCGCTCCTTCCCTTCCGAGCTCTGTCATGCGCCCAAACAGTGGTTCCCCCCCACATAGGGGGTATCAGCGTACTCAGGACAAATTGGACAACAACTTTTAGGGTCCAATTTATCCTGATACCCTTGTGAAAATACAAAACTGGGGGCTAAAAAATCATTTTTGTGAAAAAAAAAATTTTTTATTTTCACGGCTCTGCGTTATAAACTGTAGTGAAACACTTGGGGGTTCAAAGTTCTCACAACACATCTAGATAAGTTCCTTGGGGGGTCTAGTTTCCAATATGGGGTCACTTGTGGGGGGTTTGTACTGTTTGGGTACATCAGGGGCTCTGCAAATGCAACGTGACGCCTGCAGACCAATCCATTTAAGTCTGCATTCCAAATGGCGCTCCTTCCCTTCCGAGCTCTGTCATGCGCCCAAACAGTGGTCCCCCCCCACAAATGGGGTATCAGCGTACTCCAGACAAATTGGACAACAACTTTTGGGGTCCAATTTATCCTGATACCCTTGTGAAAATACAAAACTGGGGGCTAAAAAATCATTTTTGTGAAAAAAAAAATAATTTTTATTTTCACGGCTCTGCGTTATAAACTGTAGTGAAACACTTGGGGGTTCAAAGCTCTCAAAACACATCTAGATAAGTTTCTTAGGGGGTCTACTTTCCAAAATGGTGTCACTTGTGGGGGGGTTTAATGTTTAGGCACATCAGGGGCTCTCCAAACGCAACATGGCATCCCATCTTAATTCCAGTCAATTTTGCATTGAAAAGTAAAATGGCGCTTCTTCCCTTCTGAGCTCTGCTTTGCGCCCAAACAATGGTTTACACCCACATATGGGGTATCGTCGTACTCAGGACAAATTGCACAACAACTTTTGTGGTCTAATTTCTTCTCTTACCCTTGGGGAAATAAAAAATTGGGGGTGAAAAGATCATTTTTGTGAAAAAATATGATTTTTTATTTTTACGGCTCTGCATTATAAACTTCTGTAAAGCACTTGTTGGGTCAAAGTGCTCACCACACATCTAGATAAGTTCCTTAGGGGGTCTACTTTCCAAAATGGTTTCACTTGTGGGGGGTTTCAATGTTTAGGCACATCAAGGGCTCTCTAAATGCAACATGGCGTCCCATCTCAATTCCAGTCAATTTTGCATTGAAAAGTCAAATGGCGCTCCTTCCCTTCCGAGCTCTGCCCTGCGCCCAAACAATGGTTTACACCCACATATGGGGTATCAGCGTACTCAGGACAAATTGCACAACAATTTTTGGGGTCCAATTTCTTCTCTTACCCTTGGGAAAATAAAAAATTGGGGGTGAAAAGATCATTTTTGTGAAAAAATATGATTTTTTATTTTTACGGCTCTGCATTATAAACTTCTGTAAAGCACTTGTTCGGTCAAAGTGCTCACCACACATCTAGATAAGTTCCTTAGGGGGTCTACTTTCCAAAATGGTGTCACTTGTTAGGGGTTTCAATGTTTAGGCACATCAGGGGCTCTCCAAATGCAACATGGCGTCCCATCTCAATTCCAGTCAATTTTGCATTGAAAAGTCAAATGGCGCTCCTTTGCTTCCAAGCTCTGCCATGCGCCCAAACTGTGGTTTACCCCCACATATGGGGTATCAGCGTACTCAGGACAAATTGTACAACAACTTTTGGGGTCTATTTTCTCCTGTTACCCTTGGTAAAATAAAACAAATTGGAGCTGAAATAAATTTTGTGTGAAAAAAAGTTAAATGTTCATTTTTATTTAAACATTCCAAAAATTCCTGTGAAACACCTGAAGGGTTAATAAACTTCTTGAAAGTGGTTTTGAGTACCTTGAGGGGTGCAGTTTTTAGAATGGTGTCACACTTGGGTATTTTCTATCATATAGACCCGTCAAAATGACTTCAAATGAGATGTGGTCCCTAAAAAAAAATGGTGTTGTAAAAATGAGAAATTGCTGGTCAACTTTTAACCCTTATAACTCCGTCACAAAAAAAAATTTTGGTTCCAAAATTGTGCTGATGTAAAGTAGACATGTGGGAAATGTTATTTATTAAGTATTTTGTGTGACATATGTCTGTGATTTAAGGGCATAAAAATTCAAAGTTGGAAAATTGCGAAATTTTCAAAATTTTCGCCAAATATTCGTTTTTTTCACAAATAAACGCAAGTTATATCGAAGAAATTTTACCACTAACATGAAGTACAATATGTCACGAGAAAACAATGTCAGAATCGCCAAGATCCGTTGAAGCGTTCCAGAGTTATAACCTCATAAAGGGACAGTGGTCAGAATTGTAAAAATTGGCCCGGTCATTAACGTGCAAACCACCCTTGGTGGTGAAGGGGTTAAAGGCTCCAAAACAAAACCACAGCGCATGGCAAATGACAAATCCATCAGACTCAGGGCAGCACCTGAATCCACAAAAGCCATAACCGGGTAAGATGACAGGGAACAAATCAGGGTAACAGACAAAATAAACTTAGGCTGTAAAGTACCGATGGTGACAGATTTATCAATCTTTTTTGTGTGCTTAGAGCATGCTGAGATAACATGTGCTGAGTCACCACAGTAAAAGCACAACCCATTTTGCCGTCTATAATTTTGCCGTTCACTTCTGGTCAGAATTCTATCACATTGCATAGACTCAGGTGTCTGTTCAGAAGACACCGCCAAATGGTGCGCAGGTTTGCGCTCCCGCAAACGCGATCAATCTGAATGGCCAGAGTCATTGACTCATTCAGACCTGCAGGCGTAGGGAACCCCACCATGACATTCTTAATGGCTTCAGAAAGAACTTTTCTGAAATTTGCAGCCATGGCACACTCATTCCATTGAGTAAGCACCGACCATTTCCGAAATTTCTGGCAGTACACCTCTGCATCATCTTGCCCCTGAGAGAGGGCCAACAACGCTTTTTCAGCCTGGTTCTCAAGATTCGGTTCCTCATAGAGCAATCCAAGGGCCAGAAAAAATGCATCCACACTGAGCAACGCAGGATCCCCTGGAGCCAATGCGAAAGCCCAATCTTGAGGATCGCCACTCAAGAAAGAAATAATAATCTTAACTTGCTGAACAGAATCCCCAGAGGAACGAGGTTTCAAAGAAAGAAACAACTTGCAATTGTTCTTAAAATTCAGGAACCTAGATCTATCTCCAGAAAACAACTCCGGAATAGGTATTCTAGGCTCTGACATAGGACTGTGCACAACATAATCCTGAATACTTTGTACCCTTGCAGCAAGATGATCTACACTGGAGGCTAAACTCTGGATATCCATATCAGCAGCTGAACTCAGAGCCACACCAAGATTAAGAGGAGGAGAGAAGCCAGACACACAGCAGCTAGACACAAGGCAGCAAAAAAAAAAAAATATCTCCAAGCTTCTTTTCTCCTGCTTCTGCCATGCAATTAACACTTTATGGGTCGGCTGTACTGTTATGATCCTAGTGGCAAGGATCGCAGGTCGGACTAGCTAAGTAACTGAACAGACTACTAGCTCTGGGGAAGTGGTAACTAGATTGACCGCAACCTGATCCTATCCGCAAACAACTATAGGCAGCCGTGGAACGTTACCTAAAAAATCCTAGACGTCTCGTCACGGCCTGAGAAACTGACTATTCCTGAAGGGAAAGTAAGTCATCACTTGCCTCAGTGGAAGACCCCAAAGATATAGAATAGCCCCCCACAAATATTAATGGTGAGTTAAGGGGAAAGCACAAACGCAGAGATGAAATCAGATTTAGCAAATGAGGCCCGCTAATGCTAGATAGCAGAAAATAGGAAGGAAACTGTGCGGTCAATAAAAAACCCTATTCCAAAATATCCACGCAGAGATTGCTCGAGCCCCCGCACCAACTAACGGTGCGGGGGAAGCAACTCCGTACCCCAGAGCTTACCAGCAAAAAGAAATCACATGTTAGCAAGCTGGACTAGACTCATCATACACAGAAATCATATTGCAGGCAGATGAGCAAAAAATATTCAAACAGAACTTAGCTTATCCTGAAGAGGCAGAAAACGAGATAATCAGGAGTAATCAGAATAGCACTGAATACATTGACAGCCGGCAACAAGTGGGAGTGAAGCAGAGCTAAATAGGAGCCTCCCTGGTGAATAACGAGGCAGCTGATCCAGCAGACCCGCAGGATAATAAACCAAACCACCAGGGGGAGCCAAAAAACCAAAGTCACACAATACCATCTGTGACCACAAGAGGGAGCCTGAAAACGGAGTTCACAACAGCAAACCCCACATGTACTTAGGCTGGCTACTAGCTTTAAATCATTCAGCTGCCGCTATGAAAACTAAATCTCCGAGCATTCATAAATGCTCGGAGGTCACCCGAGCATGCTCGGGAAAACCCGAGCAACGAGTACACTCTCTAATCACTAGTAATATCCAATTTAAAATCTAATTGCTAAATATTATTCTTCGTCTATTGCTTAAGTACCTTATATTTGTCTAGCAGTTGTGCGACTGACACAAAAACTCTTGAGCTATGGAAACGTCACTATATACCATTAATCTCCCTGAGTCTGCTGTTGGCATGCCTCATAAAGGCGATGTAAAAAAATCCCCCAAAAAATATATTGGTTTTAAAAATAGTGTACCTTTATTTAGCAGTTGGGCAACTGGCGCACTGGCACAATATTGTTAGAGCTAATCTTATGTGACAATTTAGCAATAATATTCATTACTCCGTATTTGGAGTGTGTCAGCACGAAGATCTAAAAAAATCATAATTTTCTATTGGTTTAAAAAATAGCTTATTATTATCTAGCAGTTGTGCAGCTGACGTAATCCGGGTAGAAATAATCTTACTTGACAATTTAGCAGGGGCAATAAACTTCAATACTCCGCATTTGGAGTGTGCCAGCACGGTGATCTAAAAAAATCATAATTTTCTATTGATTTTAAAAATAGCATATCCCTATCAAGCAGGAGTGCGACTGGTGCAAAGCCTGCAGAGATATGCAAACGTGACTATTTACCTGTAATTTACATCAGTCTGCTTTTGCTGAGATTTGAAAAAAATAGCCAAACATTGCTATATACAGTGAATTTGTACATAAGACATTTGTTTCATAAGCATAACATATTCAAGATGAGAAAGAGTGACATTAAGGAACACGGATGTAGTAGTGCCCACCAAGGCTATGTGGCAGATCCAAAGGTGACTGTATCTCATTCTAGCTTCCTGTCAAAATTTATTCAGCGTGCTACACCACTGACAAACCCAGACAAGTGCAAGGATTTTGTGGGTTGGATGGCAGACAAAGGCTCCAGTGTATTGACAAGCATCACCATGAAGTCTTTCACACAGTCCAGTCTCCATAGCCAAGAGGCTAGGCCTCTGAATCATCAATGTGGTCCTCCTTCTTCTCACCATCAAGAGTCCCAGGAGACATAAGAATACAACGTTGGCTACTCAAGGTGAACTGTTTACGCTTCCTAGTAATTTGTCAGGCCTCTCTACGTGCACTATTAAAGAGGGTCATGAGGAGGTGGAGTGCAGCGATGCCCAAACATTTGAGCACCCACGGCCAGGAGAAAGCCACATTGGGAGAAGTCAATTGATGTCTGAAGAGGTGGAGGATAATCATGACACACATTTGCCATCAGGTCAGCTTCAAATCACAATTCAGAAGGAGGATCAGATTGAGAAATTGGAAGACGACATGGTCGATAATGAGGCCACTGAACCAACCTGGTATGGTGGCACGCCTAGCAAGTACAGCAATGCAGAGAGGTATGGATCTGCAGCACAAAAACAGGCAGGAAGAGCTAGTGGTTCCACAGAATCCCCCCACTTGGCTAGATAACAGGCCAAGGGTGTGTTGTTCCCCTGTATGGTAGCTTGTTTCTGAAATTCCTTCAGACAAAACAACTAATTTGCAACATCTGCCAAACCAAGCTAAGAAGAGGCAAGAACACTGCCAACCTGAGCACCACCTGCATGCAGAAGCACATGGAAGCCAAGCACCACAGTACGTGGGTGGAACGCTCGGGTACAAAATTTATGTCTGAGGGTGAAACCACTGACCCTTCCGCTGTGTTATGGCCTTCCCAATCTGCAGACCATTAAGCAGGCACTGATGCCTCCTGCCCACAACCTTCAGTTGCACACACACAACAGTCAGCAAACACATGTGGTTCATTGGTCCAGTGCAGTGTTCAGTTGTCCGTGCCCCAGACATTTACCAGACAGCATAAATATCCACTCACCCACCCACAGGCACAAATGCTAAACACCCACATTGTCAGATTGCAAGACCTGGAAATTTTGCTGTTTTGACTTGTGGGAACTGAGTCTTTCCACAACCTCTTGGCGGTAGCATCCCCACGGTACTTGATTCCCAGCCACCACTATTTTTCCCGGTGTGCCATTCCTGCATTACAAAAGCGCATGATACACAATATCAGCGATGCCCTGGCCAAAGCAGTCACAGTGAATGTCCACCTAGCCACAGACACATTGACATGTTCTTGTGGACAGGAATGATACATTTCCCTGATGGCACACTGGTTTAACCTGGTGGGGTCAGGGACAGAGTCAGAGGCTGGGATATCACACATGTTACCCACATCAAGAATAGTGGGCCCCACTTCCATCAGGGTTTCGGTCTCCTCGCATTCAAGTTCCTATCTATGCTCCTCCTCCTCCCCAGCATAATTAGCTTCCCCATCACTCCCCAGCTGGGAAGACTGCCGCACTGTCTTGGCAAAGAGGCAGCATGCTCTGCTGAATCTAATCTGTTTAGGTGATAAAGCTCACAACGTAGTCGAGCTGTTGAAAGGGATAAAAGAACAAACAGATCAGTGGCTCTCCCCACTGAACCTCCAAGCAGGTCTGGTTGTGTGCGATAATGGATGTAACTTGGTGGCAGCTTTAAAGCTCAGCAAGCTGGTACACATTCCATGAATGGCCCACCTGCTGTACTTGGTTGTACAGTGGTTTTTCAAAACATACCCTGACTTGCCGGACCTGCTTGCCAAGGTACGCCATGTCAGCGCACATTTCTGAAAGCCATTTCAGGATTTCGCCAGTCTAGCTTTGCTGAAGCAGCGCTTTAATTTGCCTCATCAGTGACTGATTTGTGATCTGCCCACACGCTTGAATTCAACCTTCCATTTGTTGGCAAGGCTTACTGAGAAGCAGAGGGCAGTGTCTTAATTCCAGCTTCTCAATGTCCTTCAGAGTAACACTCAGCCCCCACACATAACAGCTGCTGAGTGGGTGTGAATCACTGACATATGTGAGGTTCTTCAAAATGAGTACTGCACCAAGATCGTGAGTGAAGATGACACTATCATCAACGTAACCATCCCACTGCTCTGTCTATTAAAATGTTCTCTGCAGAATCTCAAAGAGGAAGTTTTGAATGCCGAGCAGGTGGCTATGGAGCTAGATTTTACAGTGGCTGATACCACACATCCCAGCTTCACACAATATTCTCAGGCCACATTGGGTGATGATGAGGAACAGGAAGAGGAGGAGAAGGATAAGCAGGAACAGGAAGTTTTTGGACTGCACAACAGATGGGACTCTGTTGTGAATTCCATTCTCGGGCTCCCTCCTGTGGTCGTGAATGGTACTTTGGTGAGTTCTGTCCTTGGACACCCTCTGGTGGCTTTGAGTGGAACTGCTGATCTTTGAGGTTGGCTTTCTCAGCTGCCCTCATTTATTGCGGCTGCTAGCTTCCCTATTTAACTCTGCCCAGGTCGTTAGTTCATGCCAGCTGTCAATGTCTCAGTACTGGTTCAGATCTCTCTTGGATTTCTCTGATGACCTGTCTACTCCAGCAGAAGCTAAGTCCTTGCTAGTCCATTTGCTGTTCATTGGTTTTTTGAATATATTTCTCAGTACATGCTATGTTTTTGTCCAGCTTGCTATTATGATATTTCCTTGTTAGCTGGAAGCTCTGGGGGTGCAGAGCTGCACCTCCACACCGTGAGTCGGTGGGGAGGTCTTTTTGCACACTCTGCGTGGTTTTTGTAGTTTTTAATACTGACCGCATAGTTCCCTTTCCTATCCTCTGTCTTTCTAGAGAAGATTCGGCCTCCTTTGCTAAAATCTGTTTCATTCCTTTGTTTGTTACTTCCCTCTTAACTCACAGTCAATATTTGTGGGGGCCTACCTTTACTTTGGGGAATTTCTCTGAGGCAAGGTAGGCTGCTATTTCTATCTTTAGGGGAAGTTAGCTCTTAGGCTGTGAAGAGGCGTTTAGGGAGAGTTAGGTACGCTCCACGGCTATTTCTAGTGTGTGTGATAGGATTAGGGATTGCGGTCAGTAGAGTTACCACTTCCTCAGAGCTTGTCCCAGGTTTTCCATTTTAACCATCAGGTCATTTTGGGTGCTCCTAACCCCCAGGTCCATAACAGTACAACTGGCCCACAAAGTGTTAATGCATCTCAAAAGAGGGAAAAGAGAAGTTCTGAGTCAATTTTTTTTTTCTTTGCAGCTTGTTTTGTCTTTCTTTTCCCCTTAACCTCTGGGTGGTTCAGGACTCAGGTGTAGATATGGATATTCAAGGTTTGTCCTCTTGTGTGGATCAACTCGCTGCTAGGGTACAGAGTATTCAAGATTATGTAGTTCAGAATCCGATGTTAGAGCCTAGAATTCCAATTCCTGATTTGTTTTCTGGGGATAGATCTAAATTTTTGAATTTCAAAAATAATTGCAGACTGTTTCTTGCTCTGAAACCCCGCTCCTCTGGTGATCCCATTCAGCAAGTAAAGATTATTATTTCTTTGCTGCGTGGTGACCCGCAAGACTGGGCATTCTCTCTTGAGCCAGGAAATCCTGCATTGCTTAATGTGGATGCATTTTTTCTAGCGCTTGGATTGCTTTATGACGAACCTAATTCTGTGGATCAGGCAGAAAAGACCTTGCTGACCTATGTCAGGGTCAGGATGAAGCAGAAGTGTATTGCCAGAAGTTTAGAAAGTGGTCTGTGCTTACCCAATGGAATGAGTGTGCCCTGGCAGCAATTTTCAGAAAGGGTCTTTCTGAAGCCCTTAAGGATGTTATGGTGGGGTTCCCCACGCCTGCTGGTCTGAATGATTCAATGTCTGTGGCCATTCAGATTGATCGGCGTTTCTGCGAGCGCAAAGTTGTGCACCATTTGGCGGTGTCCTCTGAGCGGAGGCCTGAGCCTATGCAATGTGATAGGACTTTGACCAGAGCTGAACGGCAAGAACACAGATGTCAGAATGGGCTGTGTTTTTACTTTGGTGACTCCTCTCGTGCTATCTCTGATTGTCCTAAGCGCACTAAGTGGTTCACTAGGTCTGTCACCATTTGTACTTTGCAGCCTAAATTTCTCTTATCTGTTACTCTGATTTGCTCATTGTCGTCCTACTCTGTTATGGCATTTGTGGATTCGGGCGCTGCCCTGAACTTGATGGACTTGGAGTTTGCCAGGCGTTGTGGTTTTTCCTTGGAGCCTTTGCAGAGTCCTATTCCCTTAAGGGGGATTGATGCTACGCCATTGGACAAGAATAAACCTCAGTACTGGACTCAGCTGACCATGTACATGGCTCCCGCACATCAGGAAAATATTCGCTTTTTGGTGTTGCATAATTTGCATGATGTTGTCTTGTTGTGTTTGCCATGGTTACAGGTTCATAATCCAGTACTGGATTGGAAATCAATGTCTGTGTCTAGTTGGGGTTGTCAAGGGATACATGGTGATGTTTCTTTGATGTCAATTTCTTCTTTCACTCCTTCTGAAGTCCCTGAGTTTTTGTCGGATTACCAGGATGTATTTGATGAGCCCAAGTCCAGTGCCCTACCTCCTCATAGGGACTGTGATTGCGCTATTAATTTCATTCCTGGTAGTAAGTTCCCTAAGGGCCGACTGTTCAATTTATCTGTGCCAGAACATGCCGCTATGCGGAGTTATGTAAAGGAGTCCTTGGAGAAAGGGCATATTCACCCGTCTTCGTCGCCGTTGGGAGCAGGGTTCTTTTTTGTGGCCAAGAAGGATGGCTCTCTGAGACCCTGTATAGATTACCACCTTCACAATAAAATCACGGTCAAATTTCAGTACCCTTTGCCTCTGTTGTCTGATTTGTTTGCTCAGATTAAGGGGGCTAGTTGGTTTACCAAGATTGACCTTCGAGGGGCGTATAATCTTGTGCGTATTAAACAGGGCGATAAATGGAAAACAGCATTTAATACGCCCGAGGGCCATTTTGAGTACCTGGTGATGCCATTCGGGCTTTCTAATGCTCCATCTGTGTTTCAGTCCTTTATGCACGACATCTTCCGGAAGTATCTGGATAGGCTCATGATCGTATATTTTGGTCTTTTCGGATGATTGGGAGTCTCATGTAAGGCAGGTCAGGATGGTGTTCCAGGTCCTTCGTGCTAATGCGTTGTTTGTGAAGGGCTCTAAATGCCTCTTTGGAGTTCAGAAGGTTTCCTTTTTGGGCTTCATTTTTTCCCCTTCTACTATCGAGATGGATCCTGTTAAAGTTCAGGCCATTTATGATTGGACTCAACCTACATCTGTGAAGAGTCTTCAGAAGTTCCTGGGCTTTGCTAATTTTTACCATCGCTTCATCGCTAATTTTTCTAGTGTGGTTAAGCCTTTGACTGATTTGACGAAGAAAGGCGCTGATGTGGTGAATTGGTCCCCTGCGGCCGTTGAGGCTTTTCAGGAGCTTAAACGTCGTTTCACTTCATCCCCTGTGTTGCGTCAGCCAGATGTTTTGCTCCCTTTTCAGGTTGAGGTTGATGCTTCTGAGATTGGGGCAGGGGCTGTTTTGTCTCAGAGAAGTTCTGATGGCTCCTTGATGAAGCCGTGTGCTTTCTTTTCTAGAAACTTTTTGCCTGCTGAGCGTAATTTTGATGTCGGCAATCGGGAGTTGTTGGCTATGAAGTGGGCATTCGAGGAGTGGCGACATTGGCTTGAGGGAGCCAAACATCGCGTGGTGGTCCTGACTGATCACAAGAATCTGACTTACCTCGAGTCCGCCAAGCGGTTGAACCCTAGATAGGCTCGATGGTCACTGTTTTTCTCCCGTTTCGATTTTGTGGTCTCATACCTTCCGGGATCTAAGAATGTGAAGGCTGATGCCCTTTCTAGGAGTTTTTTGCCTGATTCTCTGGGAGTCCCTGAACCGGCTGGTATTCTTAAAGAGGGGGTGATTCTGTCTGCCATCTCCCCTGATTTGCGGCGGTTGCTGCAGGAGTTTCAGGCTGATAGACCTGACCGCTGTCCAGTGGAGAAACTGTTTGTCTCTGATAGATGGACTAGTAGGGTTATTTCTGAGGTTCATTGTTCAGTGTTGGCTTGTCATCCTGGGATTTTTGGTACCAGAGATTTGGTTGCTAGGTCCTTTTGGTGGCCTTCCTTGTCACGGGATGTGCGTTCTTTTGTGCAGTCCTGTGGGACTTGTGCTCGGGCCAAACCTTGCTGTTCTCGTGCCAGTGGGTTGCTTTTGCCTTTGCCTGTCCCAAAGAGGCCCTGGACGCATATTTCCATGGATTTTATTTCTGATCTTCCTGTCTCTCAAAGGATGTCTGTCATCTGGGTGGTTTGTGATCGGTTTTCTAAGATGGTCCATTTCGTACCCTTGCCTAAATTGCCTTCCTCCTCTGATTTGGTTTCAGCATGTGGTTCGTTTGCATGGCATTCCGGAGAACATTGTGTCGGACAGAGGTTCCCAGTTTGTTTCTAGGTTTTGGCGGTCCTTTTGTGCTAAGATGGGCATTGATTTGTCTTTTTCTTCAGCGTTCCATCCTCAGACAAATGGCCAAACCGAACGAACCAATCAGACCTTGGAGACCTATCTGAGATGCTTTGTTTCTGCTGATCAGGATGATTGGGTGACCTTCTTGCCATTGGCTGAGTTCGCCCTTAATAATCGGGCTAGTTCTGCTACTTTGGTTTCGCCTTTTTTTTGTAATTCTGGTTTTCATCCTCGTTTTTCTTCAGGGCAGGTTGAGCCTTCTGACTGTCCTGGTGTGGATTCTGTGGTGGACAGGTTGCAGCAAATTTGGACTCACGTGGTGGACAATTTGACGTTGTCTCAGGAGAAGGCGCAACGTTTTGCTAACCGCTGTCGCTGTGTTGGTCCCCGACTTTGTGTTGGGGATTTGGTTTGGTTGTCTTCTCGTTATGTTCCTATGAAGGTTTCTTCTCCTAAGTTCAAACCTCGTTTCATTGGTCCTTATAAGATTTCTGAAATTATCAATCCTGTGTCATTTCATTTGGCCCTTCCAGCTTCTTTTGCCATCCATAATGTGTTCCATAGGTCATTGTTGCGGAGATATGTGGCGCCTATGGTTCCTTCCGTTGATCCTCCTGCTCCGGTGTTGGTTGAGGGTGAGTTGGAGTATGTGGTGGAGAAGATTTTGGATTTTCGTATTTCGAGACGGAAGCTTCAGTACCTGGTTAAATGGAAGGGCTATGGTCAGGAGGATAATTCCTGGGTTGTTGCCTCCGATGTCCATGCTGCGGATTTGGTTCGTGCTTTTCATTTGGCTCGTCCTGATCGGCCTGGGGGCTCTGGTGAGGGTTCGGTGACCCCTCCTCAAGGGGGGGTACTGTTGTGAATTCCGTTATCGGGCTCCCTCCTGTGGTCGTGAATGGTACTTTGGTGAGTTCTGTCCTTGGACACCCTCTGGTGGCTTTGAGTGGAACTGCTGATCTTTGAGGTTGGCTTTCTCAGCTGCCCTCGTTTATTGTTGCTGCTAGCTTCCCTATTTAACTCTGCCCAGGTCGTTAGTTCATGCCAGCTGTCAATGTCTCAGTACTGGTTCAGATCTCTCTTGGATTTCTCAGTTGTCTACTCCAGCAGAAGCTAAGTCCCTGCTAGTTCATTTGCTGTTTATTGGTTTTTGAATATATTTCTCAGTACATGCAATGTTTCTGGTCCAGCTTGCTATTATGATATTTCCTTGCTAGCTGGAAGCTCTGGGGGTGCAGAGCTGCACCTCCACACCGTGAGTCGGTGTGGAGGTCTTTTTGCACACTCTGCGTGGTTTTTGTAGTTTTTAATACTGACCGCATAGTTCCCTTTCCTATCCTTTGTCTTTCTAGAGAAGATTCGGCCTCCTTTGCTAAAATCTGTTTCATTCCTGTGTTTGTTACTTCCCTCTTAACTTACAGTCAATATTTGTGGGGGCCTACCTTTACTTTGGGGAATTTCTCTGAGGCAAGGGAGGCTGCTATTTCTATCTTTAGGGGTAGTTAGCTCTTAGGCTGTGAAGAGGCGTCTAGGGAGAGTTAGGTACGCTCCACGGCTATTTCTAGTGTGTGTGATAGGATTAGGGATTGCAGTCAGTAGAGTTACCACTTCCTCAGAGCTTGTCCCAGGTTTTCCATTTTAACCATCAGGTCATTTCGGGTGCTCCTAACCACCAGGTCCATAACAGGACTCCCAATCCCAGCTTCATGTCTGTCCATCATTGATGGCCTGTAGTTGAGAAGGAGGCTCTGTGTTGTTAGGAGGAGAGGATGGTTAGTGTTCTTCCTGGTGAGGACACTAAACATTTGACTCTTTGTAGTCTGCCACTCATGGCAGAGTTCATGCCCAGATGCCTTTGAAATACTGGCTGTGCACCTTTCTTGAGTCTTGACCCATGGTACAAGGAAAAATTTGCTTCTCTAATGTCGAAGGCAGATGTGCTATTTTCAGTGCATGCATGCCAGAGGGCCATTGTGGAAGACTTGCTAAAAAGATTAACAATGCTGCTGGCAGAGGTACCAGCTCTTTTAAACCACAAGGATTAAAAGGGAGGGACATGCACACCAGGTGTAACTCAGGGGGTGGGAAAATGACCACCAACTGGGATATTTTCATGAGATCATTACATCAGCAAAAGCTATCTGTGGGTGTAGCTATGATGAGGAGGGTGGGAGAAGTTGACCAAGATGGTGAAGGACTACTTAAGTGACCATACCAATGTCCTTCCTGATTCTTCTCCTTTAACTATTGGCTGTCTAAGCTGTACACTTGGCCCGACCTTTCCTTGTACACCTTTCTAGGTGCTGCCATGCCCTGCCGGTGTGTTTTCTAAGCGGGTTATTAGTTCGGCAGGTGCAATCATAATGGAAAGGCGCATACAGCTGTCAACGGAAAATGCAGACAGGCTGGCTCTTCCAAAATTGAACATGAGGGATTTCCTCTCACCATGTAAGCAGGGGTGGATTAAGGGTTGCCAGGGCCCCGGGCTGTTCAGACACTGTGGGCCCCCTGGTCATGTGACGGGGTCATGTGATGGGGTCATGTGACGGGGTCATGCGAAGGGGTCATGCGACGGGGTCATCATATACCTGAACCCGATTATTCCAGAAAAATAGTTGCTGTGTGAAACTATAACCTGTCAAACATCCATTGATCTAGTCAATTTACCCTTCAGTTAGGAAGAAAAAAACCCACAATACTATCACCATAAGTGCCAGTATTCACAGGAGATCTGTACTTAGTATGCAGTGTCTGTGTAGAGTTATTACAGTGATCACCGGTGACATTATACACAGGAGCTCTGTATATAGTATACAGTGTATAATGTCAGTGTATAGGTAACACTGACTCACCAGTGATGTCTCTAGGTGAAGTCCTTCATCTTTCATCCAGCACAGACCGCCATCACTTCTTCCAGCCAGGGCTCGTCTCTACAGGAATTAACACAGTTATCTCAAGCTCCGCTTGCAGAACACATTACTTAATTTTTCCCAACTTCTACATTGCACCACATGAAGAAAAAGAGGCAACATAGTGTCACTCTACACAGTAACAGGACCACCCCCCATTTAAACCGTGTCCTCAAAAAATAAAATAAATACATCACTGCAGTAATAATATCCCTTAAGTAGCCCCTATGGTAATAATAATATCCCCCATCCTGGCCCCGTGTATCTCATCACTGGCTCCAGCCATATGTTCTCCCATCCTGCCCTCATGAGTATCCATTCTTCCACATATGATCTCCCCATCCTGCCCCATCAGTCTCCATCATATCCATCCTGCCCCATGATCCTGCACAATCTGTCTCCAATCCTGCCCCATGTCTTTCATTCTGCCCCGTGTCTCCAATCATGCCCCGTATCTACATTCAACCCATGTCTCCAGTCCTGCCCCCAGTGTCCAGCATCTCTGCCCCCAGTGCCCAGCATCTCTGCCCTCAGTGTCCAGCATCTCTGCCCCCAGTGTCCAGCATCTCTGCCCCAGTGTCCAGCATTTCTGCCCCCAATGTCCAGCATCTCTGCCTCAATGTCCAGCATCCTGCCCCAGTGTGTCCAGCATCCTGCCCCCAGTGTGTCCAGCATCCTGCCCCCAGTGTGTCCAGCATATTGCCCACAGTGTCTCCAGCAATCTGCCCCAGTGTCTCCAGCATATTGCCCCCAGTTTGTCCAGCAATCTGCCCCAGTGTCTCCAGCATGTTGCCCCCAGTGTATCCAGCAATCTGCCCCAGTGTCTCCAGCATATTGCCCCCAGTGTGTCCAGCAATCTTCCCCAGTGTCTCCAGCATATTGCCCCCAGTGTGTCCAGCATATTGCCCACAGTGTCCAGCAATCTGCCCCAGTGTCTTCAGCATATTGCCCCAGTGTGTCCAGCAATCTGCCCCAGTGTGTCCAGTATTCTGCCCCAGTGTGTCCAGCATATTGCCCCCAGTGTGTCCAGCATATTTCCCCCAGTGTTTCCAGCATATTGCCCCCAGTGTGTCCAGCATTCAGCCCCAGTGTGTCCAGCATCCTGCCCCCAGTGTGTCCAGCATCCTGCCCCCAGTATGTCCAGCATATTGCCCCCAGTATGTCCAGCATATTTCCCCCAGTGTATCCAGCATATTGCCCCCAGTGTGTCCAGCATATTGCCCCCAGTGTGTCCAGCATTCTGCCCCAGTGTGTCCAGCATAATGCCCCCAGTGTGTCCAGCATCCTGCCCCCAGTGTGTCCAGCATTCTGCCCCCAGTGTCTCCAGGATATTGCCCCCAGTGTGTCCAGCATTCTTCCCCAGTGTGTCCAGCATATTGCCCCCAGTGTGTCCAGCAATCTGCCCCACTGTGTCCGGCATCCTGCCCCCAGTGTGTCCAGCATATTACCCCCAGTGTGTCCAGCATTCTGGCCCAGTTTCTCCAGCATACTGTCCCCAGTGTGTCCAGCATTCTGCCCCAGTTTGTCCAGCATAATGCCCCCAGTGTGTCCAGCATTCTGCCCCAGTGTGTACAGCATATTGCTACCAGTGTGTCCAGCAATCTGCCCCAGTGTGTCCAGCAACCTGCCCCAGTGTGTCCAGCATATTGCCCCCAGTGTGTACAGCATATTGCCCCTAGTGTGTCCCGCATATTGCCCCCAGTGTGTCCAGCATTCTGCCTCAGTGTGTCCAACATAATGCCCCCCAGTGTGTCCAGCATCTCTGCCACAGGCCCCCCGGATTGCCGTTTGCATTAAAAAACAAAAACGAGTTCTCCTCACCTGTCCGTGCTCCAGCGGCGAAGCTCCCTCCAGCAGCGCGCACACGCTGGCGACTGACAATGACATCAGACGCCGGCGTCGTGCGCACTGTGGCTGATGTCAGTTGCCAGCCTCTGATTGGCTGGCGGCTGTTAACTATTGACGTGCGGGTGCGCGCCCGCATGTCTATAGCATGCCGCAGCGCTGGAAGGGGCCCGGTAAGCAGATAAGACGGGGCCCGATGTGGGACCCCTCTGCCCACCGGGCCCATACACCCGGTCAATGGCGGCGGGTTATCTGAGCTGTAGCCCAGGGCCCCCCCACACCACTGGGCCCTGGGCAACTGCCCAGATTGACCCTATTATAATCTGCCTCTGGATGTAAGCCCTATAGATGACAGCAAGTAATGGAAATGCAGACCAAATTTTTTGGGGGAAGTTGTCTTAACGTTCATCCTTTACCATCCAAACCCATTTTATTCCGGAAATCACCCCCTCCTCCTCCTACTCCTGCTTCTGCAACAAGTACTTAGCCTTCATCTATGTATACCCCATGTGGGTTATGTGCTTTGTACTTTTTGAAAACTTTGCACATTTGCAAAGGTGAAACTTACACTCTCTATCTCTACCTCTTGTAATAATTGCAAAGTGTATTGTGATGTTCCCATCACGTCAACTTTCTGCTGGTCTGATACAGACCCCTTGGTGAATTTTTGGAAAACTTTGCACATTCTGCATATGAGAAACTTGTACTCCCTATCTCTACCTCTTGCAATAACTGCTAAATGTATTGGGAGGTCACCATCATGGCATCTTTCAGTGTGTATTATACAGGCCCATTGGGGCAATTTTTGGAAACCTTTGTACATTGTGCAGCAGTCAAATTTCTACTCTCAATCTCTACCTCTTGTAATAACTGAAAATTGTATTGTGATTTCCACATCATGGCATCTTTCAGCTGGTCTGACAGAGACCCCTTGGGTAATTTTTGGAAACCTTTGTACATAGGTCAATGGATAAATTTCTACTCTCAATCTCTAACTCTTATAATAATAACTTTTTATTGTGTTGCATTTCTCAAGGTCTATTTATGCATATATCTGGTAGCCTGATGTTGATTTTTGAGACTGCACTTGGACATTTTGGAACATGAATACATTAATATGCTCCACACAATTCTTCAGGTTTCAGCCTTTACAATGCCTTTTCAAACATGCCCATTCGAATTTTGGATTTGCCCGCCACCACCACCATGTCCACTGCCATGTCATTATGTTGACCTCGATTACAATTTGCAGAGTGCCAGCAGGTGCCGTGAAACCTGAGTTTGGTAAGGGCCCTCAGGTGGTCCTGTATTATACATTTGGGAGAGCTCTCAATCCTAAATTTGGGAGCTCCCTCCCTCATGCCAAATAGTTAGCATGATAGTGGAATACATATTCCCCATCTCTTTACAATGCCATTTCAAACATGCCCATTTGAATTGTGGACTTCGCCCGCCACCACCACGTCCACCGCCATGTCATCTTGCGGCCTTCGCTTCAAATTTTCATAGGGCCAGCAGGTGCTGTGAAACCTGCATTTTGAAAGCTCAACAGTTCATTTTTGCCACAATATCCCAATGGGATAACTGTCCTAGCGGGTGAAGCTGCTGTAAGTTGAATATAATACAGGAGTTGGGGGAGGTGTATGATCAATGTCAGGAAATTGGATTTTAACAGACACCAAAATCATTAGAATAAAAGTTTGAATACAGTGTACGCAAGATAGGGCCTGCATTGTGCTCAGTCTGTCAGGCCTGAAACCCATGTCAGCAACACGTAGAAGCCTCATTTTAGTTTGAAGCAGCCTCCTCATTGGAAAGAGACAGGAGTGCCATTGCGCAATCTGCACAAGCCTAAACCATCCTTCTGGAAGCTACCCAACCAGGCAGAATGTAACTTTAGCATGGTTTTGAGCAATAATGAAGTAATTACAGGATATGTCCCAGAGAGTGACAAGATCTGTGGAGTGTATTACTCAGGTGACAGGCAGTGCTACTGAGCCCAGGTAGAGACCGTAGCATGGCAATGACCATGTTCCAATATGTGTAAGGCTGCGGCCTAAATACATCTGTGGAGCATATTAACCGAGTCTCTTAGAAGTGGTTAAAATGTACATAAACTGGCCATTACCCCGCCACCATTTTTTGTAAGGACCAATATTTAGAAAATGTATGGGAAGCAACAGTTTAATAAAGAGACAGAAGTCTCATTTAGGAGCCTGGAAAAGTCAGCAATGCTCTTTGTCCAGCATATGACAATGTAAAGTGCTAACGAATATGTATGCCCTGTCTAACTAACAATTTGTGAACAGACATATGTGCTGACAAGGGACAATTGAACACTGCGCTGGGACAACAAACTGGATGTGGTTGCTTACAGTTGTGTGTGTAACTTCAGGTTGTGGACAGGAGGCATCAGCGTCTCCTTCCTGGACAGCAGATTGGAAGGGTGTAACACAGCTGAAGGCCCAGTGGTTTCACTATCAGACACAGATTTTGTACCCAGGTGTTCTGCTCACCTACTGGGGCTCTGTGTATAAGAGCAGTATATGGCTGTCATGTCGGACGCTGTTCAGACCAGGTCGTTCGACAGACAGCGGTAATTCCGCTTTTGACCACTATTTGCTCATTGGCGTCAGCTAGATTTTATCTAGCTGTTCCAGGGTTAATTTACCTGATCCTCGGATTGGAAGCTGGGCCATGCCCATTGCCTTTAAATAGTTCTCCTGATCATTGGGCGTCGACGATTATAGCTTCTGTATTGTGCGTTGTTATCTCGGTCTGGAGTGGAGAGCTGGTTGTTGGAGATTCGTTGCTGGTGGTGTATTTTCCTTTGTCTTATTTCCTCCTTCCTATATTTGTATTTATTTTGCCCTGCACATTTATAGGGTATTCCTGAGTGACTGCGGCATGGTGTATATTTTCCTTTATCCTTGTCTGTGCTAACTGTGGGTATTGGTGTATTACCTTTTCACTGGGTGGTGGGCGAAGGTTTCAGCCTAGGGTTGAAACAGGAGACAGGGTGAGGTTCGAGGCCTGGACATGCACACCATCAGTGTAAACTCCAGGTAGAGGGTCAGTCAGGATTTCCCTAGTCTGAGGGAAATTGCAGGGGCCTGGGTTATTAGCTCTCGCTCACCTAGTCTCCCCGTGACATTATAATCGGCCCAACAAAAAAAAGAAAAAAAAAGTTGGTTTCTTTTTTTTGTATTTTGTCATGGATCCCATGACTTCCATAACCCGCCAGTTGGAGGCGCTGTCCCTACAGGTCACTGAGTTGAGGGGGGCAGTACAGGAACTGTGACTAGCAGTATCTAATGTGCAAGCTGAGCGACAGGAAGAGTTGCTGAGCCTAAATTCCCTTTACCTGAAAAATTTGCTGGGGAATGCAGTAAATTTGTTTCTTTTCGTGAAGCTTGCAAACTATATTTCCATATGTGCCCGATCTCCTCGAGTAATGAGGCTCAGCATGTGGGCCTGGTGTTGTCATTGTTAAGCGGGGATCCCCAAGCATGGGCGTTTTCTTTGCCATCTGATTCTGCTGCATTTGACTCTGTGGAGAGTTTTTTTTCCTCTCTTGGAAAAATCTATGATGAACCTGACAGAATGGCTCTAGCAGTATCTAAGATATGCACTATTTGCCAGGGGGAGCGAGTTGCAGAGGATTACTGTTCTGATTTTCATCGCTGGGTGATCGATACACAATGGAATCATCCAGCATTGCGGAGTCAGTTTATTCATGGGGTTTCTGGAAGGGTTAAAAAAGCCCTTCTGATGTACGAGACTCCTGCTTCTCTAGATTCCGCTATGAGTCTGGTTGTCCGCGTTGATCGCCGTTTGCGTCAGGGGGAGCATGAGACACCGCCTATGGGAGAGGGTTTAGGTTCACGTGAGGTTGCTGCAGGTGAGCCGATGGAGCCTATGCAAATCGCAGGGGTGTCACATGTGAAGCGTCGAGCCCCTGAGCTCAGGAAGCAGGGAGCCTGTTTTTACTGTGGTAAAACTGGTCATTTTATTAACATCTGTCCTCTGCTGTCTATGAAAAACGCAACGGCGGAAAACTTCTAAGCTCAGAGGGTGAGGAGGGGACCAATCTGAGCTTATGTATATCCTCCATGGTGGTTTCGCAATGCATGCTCCCTGCTAAGGTTTTTATCACTGGCAGTGAGCTGCCAATTACTGTTTTTGTGGATAGTGGTTCAGCCACAAATCTCATTGATGAGGAGTTTGCGTGCTCAGCAGGTTTTAGGATTGAAAAACTGTCTCATCCTATCCGCGTGGTCACCATCAATGCTGCTCCTCTCTCAGGGGGAGATTACTGAATTTGTGGCTGAGGTGAAACTCCACATTGGGGTTCTACATTCCGAGCGGGTTACATGTAAGGTGCTCAGGAATCTTCCTGCTCAGGTGGTTTTGGGTTTTCCTTGGTTGTCTATGCACAACCCGGTAATTGACTGGAAAACTCAGGACATAATTCAGTGGAGCGAGTTCTGCCAGGAGAATTGCCTGGCCACATGTGTGGCTGTGGTGACTTCAAGCATTCCGGAGTCACTTCTGGATTTTGTGGATGTGTTCTCTGAGATGGGTTGTTCAGAATTGCCGCCACATCGTCCCTATGACTGTTCTATCAGGTTTAAACCAGAGGCCAAGTTGCCTAAAGCAAGGATGTTTAACATCTCCGGTCCGGAGAGACAAGCGTTAAAAGATTATATTGCTGAAAGCTTGAGCAAAGGGCACATCAGGCCGTCATCCTCGCTCGTGGCAGCAGGGTTCTTCTTCGTGAAGAAGAAAGATGGCGGATTACGCCCATGTTTGGATTTCAGGGAGTTGAACCAGATTACGGTTCGTGATCCATACCCTATGCCACTGATACCAGATTTGTTCAACCAGGTGGCAGGTGCTAAGTGGTTTACCAAGCTTGACCTCAGGGGGGCGTACAACCTCATAAGAGTCCGTCAAGGTGATGAAAGGAAGACAGCTTTTAATACCCCTGAGGGTCATTTTGAAAATTTGGTGATGCCTTTTGGGTTGACTAACGCACCTGCAGTGTTCCAACATTTCATCAATGATGTGTTCTCGCATGTTTTGGGGAAATTCATTATCGTGTACCTAGATGACATCCTCATATATTCTTACGACCGTGATGCTCATTTAAATCTTCTCAGGCAGGTGTTACAGCTTCTCAGAGAGAATAAGCTGTATGCTAAACTTGAGAAATGAGTATTTTCTGTTCAAGAGTTGCCTTTCTTGGGTTATATTGTGTCTGCTTCTGGTTTTAAAATGGACGCCGCTAAGGTGCAAGCGGTGCTGCATTGGGAACGTCCTGATAACCTGAAAGCACTTCAGCGGTTCCTTGGGTTTTCTAACTACTATAGGAAATTTATCAAGGATTTTTCCATCATTGCTAAACCGCTAACTGACATGACTAAAAAGGGTACCAATTTCTCCGTTTGGCCTGAGGCTGCTGTGCGCACATTTGAATTTCTTAAGAACAGTTTTGTTTCAGCCCCCATTCTTGTGCAGCCAGATGTATCAAAACCCTTTGTTGTGGAAGTCGATGCATCTGAGGTTGGTGTGGGGGAGGTACTATCTCAAGGCTCATCTTTGAGTGGTTTGCGTCCGTGCGCCTATTTCTCCAAGAAACTGTCGTCCGCCGAACGTAACTACGATATCGGCAACAGGGAGTTGTTGGCAATCAAGTTGGCCTTTGAGGAATGGCGACACTTCTTGGAGGGGTCGGTACATCAGGTTACTGTTATTACCGATCATAAGAAACTGCTGTATTTGGAGTCATCCAAGCGTCTGTCCCCCAGGCAGGCTCGCTGGGCATTGTTTTTCATGCGGTTCAATTTTGTTGTCACTTACAGACCGGGGTCTAAAAACACTAAGGCGGATGCTCTGTCCAGGTGTTTTCCGGGGGGTGAACCTCGGGAAGATCCAGTACCCATCCTCCAAAAGGGTGTTGTGGTTTCGGCTCTCACTACCGAGGTTGAGGCTGAGATTGCCGAGGCTCAGGAGGAGGTACCATCCGAGCTTCCCATCAACAAATCTTTTGTACCACTTCATCTCCGCTTAAAGGTCTTCGCGGAGCATCATGATGCTGTCCTGGCTGGCCACCCAGGGGTTAGGGGTACCTTGGAGTTGGTGTCACGTCGGTTTTGGTGGCCCAAGATCCGACAGGACGTGGTCTCATACGTGTCAGCTTGTACCACGTGCGCTAGGGCTAAGACACCCCGCTCCCGTCCTGTTGGCACACTACTTCCTCTTGAGGTACCTAGTAAGCCATGGACAGAAATCTCCATGGATTTCATCACTGATTTGCCCTCATCAGCTGGGAACACGGTCATCTTGGTGATTGTTGATCGGTTTTCTAAAATGTCGCACTTTGTGTCTTTGCCTTCGTTGCCTAACGCTAAGACTCTGGCTCAGGTATTTGTGCAGGAGGTGGTCAGACTTCATGGGGTTCCGTCTGACATCGTGTCTGATAGGGGGTCTCAGTTTGTGGCAAAATTTTGGAAAGCATTTTGCTCACGGCTGGGGATCAAGTTGTCTCATTCTTCGGTGTTCCATCCTCAGTCAAATGGTCAGACTGAGCGTATGAACCAAAATTTGGAACAGTACCTACGCTGCTTTGTCTCTGATAACCAGGAGGAGTGGTCTACCTTTCTTCCTTTGGCTGAGTTTGCCATCAATAATCACCGCCAGGAGTCATCTGGGGAGTCTCAGTTTTTTTGTGTTTACGGGCTACATCCTCAATTTTGTACCTTGAGTCAGAGGGGCTCTTCCGGCGTTCCGGAGGAGGATCAGTTAGGAGCACAATTGTCATCAGTCTGGAGGAGAGTTAAACAGCGCCTGTTGAGTGTGGGTGCTAGGTACAAACGTGTGGCTGACAGTAGGCGTGTGCCAGGTCCGGACCTGAGTGTGGATGACTGGGTGTGGTTATCCACAAAAAACATAAGACTCAAAATACCGTCCCTTAAATTGGGTCCATGGTTTATTGGTCCATTTAGGGTCACCGCCGTCATTAACCCAGTAGCGTACCGATTGGAGCTCCCTATGGTGTATAAGATACACGTGTTCCACAGGTCTCTTCTAAAGAAGATGGTGGATTCTGTGGACGCGGCGCCTATGCCACCTCCAGTCTTGGTGGATGGTAATTTGGAGTTTGAAGTCTCCAAGGTGGTTGACTCTCGTGTAGTGCGTCGCACTTTACAGTACTTGGTAAACTGGCGTGGTTATGGGCCTGAGGAGAGGTCCTGGGTACCAGCCTCGGATATTCATGCGGATCGGCTGGTCAGGTTTCTTCATCGTCGCCATCCAGACAAGCTGGGTCATATAAGCCGTGAGGGCCCTGGGGTCCCTCGTAGAAGGCGGGGTACTGTCATGTTGGACGCTGTTCAGACCAGGTCGTTCGACAGACAGCGGTAATTCCGCCTTTGACAACTATTTGCTCATTGGCGTCGGCTAGATTTTATCTAGCTGTTCCGGGGTTAATTTACCTGATCCTCGGATTGGAAGCTGAGCCATGCCCATTGCCTTTAAATAGTTCTCCTGATCATTGGGCATCGCCGATTATAGCTTCTGTATTGTGCGTTGTTATCTCGGTCTGGAGTGGAGAGCTGGTTGTTGGAAATTCGTTGCTGGTGGTGTATTTTCCTTTGTCTTATTTACTCCTTCCTATATTTGTATTTATTTTGCCCTGCACATTTATAGTGTATTCCTGAGTGACTGCGGCCTGGTGTATATTTTCCTTTATCCTTGTCTGTGCTAACTGTGGGTATTGGTGTATTACCTCTTCACTGGGTGGTGGGCGGAGGTTTCAGCCTAGGGTGGAGGGTCAGTCAGGATTTCCCTAGTCTGAGGGAAATTGCAGGGGCCCGGGTTTTTAGCTCTCGCTCACCAGGTCTCCCCGTGACAATGGCGTATGCTAACCAAGGTATTATGCTGAATTTCCCTTTATAAACAGATATGTGGGTAAGATTTTCAAACTAGCAGCATATACTGTATATAGAGCATGTTTCATTAATCATATTATTATTCTGTGTAAGGCTGAAACCTGAAGAATTGTGTGGAGCAAATTAATGTATTCATGTTCCAAAATGTCCAAATGCAGATTCAAAAATAAACATCAGGCTGCCAGATACACACTTAAATAGACCTTGAGAAATGCAACACAATAAAAAAAATCATGATAATAGAATATATAGAGTTTGAAAGTAGAAATTTAACCTTTGCACAATGTACAAAAAGTTTCCAAAAATTACCCCAAGTGGTCTCTCTCAGACCAGCTAAAATATGCCCTGATAGAGACATCACAATACACTTTGCAATTATTACAAGAGGAAGAGATAGAGAGTACAATTTTCACTACTGTACAATGTGCAAAGGTTTCAAAAAATTACCCAAGTTGTCTGTATCATACCAGCTGAAAGATGCCGTGATGGGGACATCACAATACATTTAGCAGTTATTACAAGAGGTAGAGATAGGGAGAACATTTCCACCATTGCACAATGTGTAAAGTTTTCTAAAAATTACCTAAGGGGTTTGTATCAGACCAGTTGAAAGACGCAGTGATGGAGACATCACAATACAATTTGCAGTTATTACAAGAGGTAGAGATTGAGAGCAGAAATTTGACCATTGCAGAATGTACAAAGGCTTCCAAAAATTACCCCAAGGTGTCTGTATCATACAGGCTGAAAGAGGCTGTGATGGTGACCTCTCAATACATTTAGCAGTTATTACAAGAGGTAAAGATAGGGAGTACAAGTTTCACCACTGCACAATGTGCAAAGTTTTACAAAAATTACCCAAGGGGTCCATATCAGACCAGCTGAAAGACGCCATGATGGGGACATCACAATACATATTGCAGTTATTGCAAGAGGTAGAGATTGAGAGTAGAAATGTGACCAATGCACAATGTGCAAAGGTTTAAAAAATTACTTAAAGGGGTCTGTATCATACACTGTGAAAGAGGCCATGATGGTGACCTCCTAATATATTTAGCAGTTATTACAAAAGGTAGACATACAGAGTACAAGATTCACCACTGCACAATACAAGATTCACCACTGCACAATGTGCAAAGTTTTCCAAAAATTACCCAACTGGTCAGTATCAGACCAGTTGAAAAATACCGTGACGGCACATCACAATACACTTTGCAGTTATTATAAGACTTAGAGATTGAGAACAGAAATGTGTCCATTGAACTATGTACAAAGGTTTCCAAAAAGTACCCAAGGGGTCTCTATCAGACCACCTGAAAGATGCCGAAGATGTGGACATCGCAATACAATTTGCAGTTATTACAAGAAGTAGAGATTGAGAGTGGAAATTTGACTATGGCGCAATGTACAAAGGTTTCCAAAAATTACCCCAATGGGTCTGTATCGTACACGCTGAAAGAGGCTGTGATGGTGACCTCTCAATACATTTAGCAGTTATTACAAGAGGTAGAGATAGGAAGTCCAAGTTTCACAACTGCACAATGTGCAAAGTTTTACAAAAATTACCCAAGGGGTCCATATCAGACCAGCTGAAAGATGACGTGATGGGGACATCACAATACATATTGCAGTTATTACAAGAGGCAGAGATTATGAAATGAGGCCTGGTACCTGCAACAGAGTATTATCCCAAGTAATTTAGATTATGAAATGATGCCTGTTGCCTGCACCAGAGTATTACCCAATTGATTTGAATTATGAAATGAGGCCTGATGCCTCCAACAGACTATTATCCCAAACAATTTTAATTATGAAATGTGGACTGGTGCCTGCAACACAGTATTACCACAAAGGATTATATTTTGAAATGTGTGCTGGTGCCTGCACCAGTATTTTATCCCAAACGATTAGGATTATGAAATGAGGCCAGGTGCATACACATGAGCATTATCTCAAAAAATAGATTTGGATTAAGAAATTATAGTAGAATGCATATTCCCCATTCCTTTACAATTATAAAATGAGGCCTGGTGATTGCACCAGAGTATTATCTCAAAAAAGATTTGGATTATGATATGAATCATTTTAATTAGAAAATGTGACCTGCTGAGTCCTGACGGCAACACAGTATTAGACCAAACCATTTGGATTCAGAAATAAAGCCTGCTGCCTGTGCCCCAATATAGGCCCAAACTATTTTGATAAGTAAACGTTACCTTATGAGTCCTGACTGCAACAGAGTATTAGCCCTAACAATTTGGATTAAGACATGGGGCCTGTTGCCTGAACTCCAATATTAGCCCAAATAATTTTGATTAGCAAATGTGACATCCCAACTGATTTCTGACTGCAAAACAGTATTAGCCTAAACAATTTGGATTAGGAAATGGGGTCTGGGGCCTGCACCCCAATATTAGCCCAAACAATTTTTACTAGTAAACGTGACCTCATGAGTCCTGGCTGCAACAGAATATTAGCCCTAAAGATTTGGATTAAGACATGGGGCCTGCTGCCTGAACTGCAATATTATCCCAAATAATTTTGATTAGCAAATGTGACATCCCAACTGATTCCTGACTGCAAAACAGTATTAGCCCAAACAATTTGGATTAGGAAATGGGGCCTGGTGCTTTCACCCCAATGTTAGCCCAAACTATTTTGATTAGTAAACGTGACCTCATGAGTCCTAACTGCAAAAGATATTAGCCCTAACAATTTGGATTAAGACATGGTGCCTGCTGCCTGAACTCCAATATTAGACCAAATGATTTTGATTTGCAAATGTGACATCCCAACTGATTCCTGACTGCAACACAATATTAGCCCAAACAATTTGGATTATGAAATGAGGCCTGGTACCTGCACCAGAGTATTATCCCAAATGATTTATATCATGAAATGAAGCCTGGTTCTTGTACCAGAGTATTATCCGAAATGATTTGGATTATGAAATAGGGCCTGGTGCCTGCACCAGAGTATTATCGCAAATGATTTGTATTATGAAATGAGGCCTTATGCCTGCAAGAGAGTATTATCCAAACGATTTGGATTATGAAATGAGGCCTGGCGCCTGTACCAGAGTATTATGAAAAACTATTTTGATTATGAAATGTGGCTTGTTGACTGCAACACAGTATTAACACAAATGATTCATAATTTGAAATGAGGCCTGGTGTCTGCAAATCAATATTAGCCCAAATTATTTTAATTTGGAAAATGTAACTTCCTGAGTCCTGACTGCAACACAATGTTAGCCCAAACCTTTTAGATTCAGAAATAAGGCCTGCTCCTGCACTCCAATATTAGCCCAAACTATTTTGATTAGTAAATGTGACCTCCTGAGTCCTGACTGCAACACAGTATTAGCCCCAGCTATTTAAATTAGGAAATGGTCCTGCTGCTCCTGCTGCCTGCACACCAATATTAGCAAACTATTTTGATTAGTAAATGTGACCTCATGAAACTTGACTGAAGCACAGTATTGGCCCTAATGATTTGGATTAAGAAATGGGGCCTGCTGCCTGAACCCCAATATTAGTACAAATGATTTTGATTTGTAAATGTGACCTCCCAATTGATTCCTGACTGCAAAACAGTATTAGCCCAAAAGATTTGGATTAGTAGATGGAACATGGTGCCTACACCCCAATATTAGCCCAAACGTTTGATTAGTAAATGTGACCTGCTGACAGTGTCCTGACTGGAACACATTAATAGTCCAAACAATTTAGATTAGGAAATGGGGCCTGGTTCCTGCACCACATATTAGCCCAAACTATTTTGATTAGTAAATGTGACCTGCTGAATGCATCCTGATTGCATCAGAGTATTAACCCAAACTATTTGGTATCCGAAATGTGGACTTCTGCCTGCACAACACTTTTGGCACAAACTAGTTAAATGCTGGAAGGTTGATTTCACACATAGCAGTATCCTATCTAACTATATGAAAATTTGTAGCAACAGCAGCAGGAGCAGCCTCCATGCGCTACACACTGAGAAAATGGTGCTAGCAAAACAACGTTTCCACTTTTCATATGGAGAAGGACATTTGACTTTGGCAGCCAATAACAGAAGCCCATGTGTCTGGACTGTGATGCTAATCACTTCTCACGGCCAAGCCATGAGTCAAAGTGGTCAAGGAGTCCAAGGTAAGAAGCCAAGAAAGTACGTCATAAACAGAAGGAAGAGACAAAAGCATAGTCAGGTAACATTTAGACGTCAGAGTACCGGGACGATAATGGATCAGAACTAAAGGGGTTAAACAGGCAGGTAGTCAGAACAAAGTCCAAGTTCAGGACACAGATCAAACATATAGACCTCAAGGCACAGAAAGCACAGCACAAACCTCACAAGATGAATGTATGTCTGGCAGTGTTCTGGGAAACTCAGCTCAGATAAGAAGCATGGCCATTAAGTGGAATAATGAACACATGAGACAGCCGACCCCTCACAGTCTCAGATTGGATAGTCGAGCTGTCAATCAACAAACTGATAGCTCAGCATGTCCCTGTACCAGATTGGATGGCCAAGCTGTCAATCACAGTAATGACAGCTTCAGCACACCCCTATAGCGGATGGATGACCGAGCTGTCAGTAACTGCATCCCAGACACCCTGAGGGGTGGAACCATGACATGGATGTTGTGGATGGTTTCTCTGGTATGATTGGCTGCTAGAATCGACACACATTAAGTTAATTGAAGAAAAAAAGAAATTCTGCCACTCCTCCAAACTATACCCATGCCCTCCCCTTTTAAAACACTCCCCCCACTCATCATACAGCACCACTATCCTACCCAATGTCCTAACAAAAGCATTAGTGGAAACACAATCATGTACCGAACTGTGACAAATTTTTCCGACTTTCAGTAAAACTGTTTGGGAATTTGAATACGAATCCGAATGAGCTACGTTCATGCCAAATTTTAAACTGGCAAAAGTTTTCCGAACAAGTTCGTTCATCTCTACTCCCTTACTGTGTATCTCCTTTCTATTTGTTTTAATAACTTCCATTTTACTTCACTATTTGTAAATCTCTGCACATGTTATCACTATATAAAGCTTATTTTTATTATTATTCACAGTAGAAATCAGAAGTTGAAGGTTTCTATTTTTTTGATGATGTTACAAAATGATTTAAAAAAACAAATATATTCCACAGAGAATAATTATTATAAATACAGATATTTCTCCTGATGCAGTAATAAGTATATAAATAGATGATCACTACACATTGTAATCTTACAGGATGCAGGCATAGCATATGGTTACTGAGAAATGTATTAGAAATTGAAAACATACAATACATTTATTAGAAAAAAATACATAATCTTATTTCTTATACTGTAATTGTCTAGCAATGTTTACTTATATTCAAATGTCACAGTTACATATGTTTTAATATTATTTTATTAAAAAACACATTTGTGCATATTATTTGACATTCACCTTACAGGTAACAGGAAATTTTACAGATATATAAAGTGATTAATTTTCAACATCTACTATAGTGCTATGATTAAAAGCATCAGGCTCAGACTGACCTAAAGGGAAAAGGTGAATCCATCGGTGGGCTCCTGTGCACGAGTTGGCCACTTAATCTATTATATCAGCAATAGCTGGCACAATATATTTGATTCACTACATACAGACAGAAGCAACATCTCATCATTCATTTAACAAACTACCCAGTTTATTATTTTATAAATTTATGAATAAGTGTAATATAATATTTGCATGTAGGTGCACAATGGGTCCTCAGGGTTAATGTTACAGGTGGAATCTTGGTACCACAGTCCAACACAGTTCAGGATGGTGAACATTATTAGAACATAAAAGTAGCCAATATCCTTCTGGCTAAGTATGCGGGATAGGATGTCTTTGGAACTTGCTGGGCCCCAAAGGAAACTCTATAATAAGGTCCTCACTTGTCTCGTGTTATTTATAATACTATTGGTTTCTTACAGGGAAGAGTGACAGTTGAACCCCCTCATGTCATAACCGTGTATATAACCATTGATACATTGCATTGTAATGATTAGCAACAACACTACCCATAATAAATTTATATTATTTATATTACAGTGCATATACATTTTGTATTAGATGTTGACCAATTTATTCATGGAATTTTATGGAAGAACAAACAGTTCCAGCTTGGGCGAATTTATCCTATCCGGTTTCTCTCACAAATCACACATCCAAAAATTATTATATGTTGTTTTTTTATTAATTTATCTTATCACCATTTTTGGAAATGTGTGCATTATTTTTCTTGTTTATACAAACCCTCATCTTCAAACACCTATGTATAATTTTATAAGCAACCTGGCTTTCCTTGACATTTGCTATTCTTCAGATATTACCCCCAAAACACTGGTAGACTTCTTTTCTCATCAGAAAACAATATCATATTTTGGATGCATGACTCAACTCTTTTTTTTATTGGTTTTGGAAGCACAGAATGTTTTATTTTTGCTGTTATGGCTTATGATCGTTTTATGGCAATCTGTAATCCGTTGAACTATAACTTGATTATGTATCAGAAGACCTGCGTGATACTAGTGTCTGGAGCTTATAGCGCTGGATTCGTTCATGCTTTAATAGAGACTTGTTGTACCCTTCGTCTTTCTTTTTGTGCCTCTCGTGTCCTTCATCATTTCGCTTGTGATTTTCCTCCATTATTCAAAATCTCTTGCACAGACACTACAATTAATGAAATTGTTTTACTTACATTTTCTTCTTGTGTAACGATGTCTTCTCTCCTGATCATTGTTGTCTCGTACATTTCCATCTTAGTGGCAATTTTAAAGATACGTAACACCGATGGAAGGAAAAAAGCTTTTTCAACCTGTGCTTCACATATCACAGCGGTGACCTTATTTTATGGCACAGTGCTATCTGTATACTTAAGGCCCAAGTCTAAATCCTCTCAAGAGACCGGTAGTGTGGCAACAGTGTTTTACACTATGGTGATCCCTATGTTAAATCCAATGATTTATAGCATGAGAAACAAAGACATTAAAACCTCTCTGCAAAAACTATTTCATAAAAGGATAAATTAAATTCATACATAGTAAAACAAAGGAGAACGGCAATTTGCTAACTCTCTTAATAGTATCGTAAGTCAACTTGTTATTTTAAGGTGGATTTGCAACACTATTGTACACTATGAACTACTGAGAAAAATCCTACATGAACATAGAAAGAAATAATCTAGAAAACGCATACTTTTTTTCTCACTTTTTATCTG
Organism: Ranitomeya variabilis; assembly: GCF_051348905.1. NCBI lineage: Eukaryota > Metazoa > Chordata > Amphibia > Anura > Dendrobatidae > Ranitomeya > Ranitomeya variabilis. The sequence goes on along the minus strand of NC_135236.1, from coordinate 243,364,300 downwards.
TATGCAATCCATGTACAGTCCATATGCAATCCATTTTCATACAGCAGACACTATTATATTCTGAATGGTGGATAGCACAATCGCAAATTAATCATTAACAATACGTAAATTTACTAAATTTAGACTTGAATGTGCGACTCTCGTCCGACACATGGAAGAAGTTAGTGCATGCTGCAATTTTTTTTTTTGATGTGCAGATTTGGTATGTGAAAAAAGAATAATGCCGTAATGCGATCATGTGAACTTTACCAATGACTGAACTTGCAATATTTTAATATCAGAATTTTATGATCATTCTTAGATGGATTTTCAAAGTAAGTGCAATGGACTGATCAGGTCTGAAGTTATAATGAAATGAGAAAAATCCAGCTTCACAAAATTTCAAATTTTATTCCCAAAAATTCAAGGACAGCTAAAAAAGTAATCCATATAGAGAATGGACACAGCCTCTGATAAAGAACGCAGTGGGTGCATTCGAAATGCATTGCTGTGTCCATCTGCTATATGGATTATTTTTTTAGCTGGCCTTGAATTTTTGGGAATAAAATTTGAAATTTTATGAAGCTGGATTTTTCCCTTATCTTTGTTATACACAAGTTGTCCCTTGGATTCCGTGCTTCATGGGTGACCTGTTTTCTTCTTGCTATTTTCTGAAGTTATATTCTTATCTTTGGACAAGTACAAATGTTTAGTGCTTGGTGAATTTTTTACACCAGCATTTTTAAGCCAAAACCAGAAGTGGGTGAAAAATGCAGAAGTGGTGACGTGTTTTTTTTTATACTTTTCCTCTGATTGTTCCACTCATGGTTATGGCTTATAAATGCTGCTGTAAAAAATCAACACTCAATGTACAAACGTGGCCTTCAGTAAATTAGGTTACTTGCGTTATTTCATTGTGTTTTCTGCGCTTTTTTTACATGTGTTTTTATCACATTTTGAGGCTGCCTTTTTTTGTCTATTGTTGGTGTCAAGGGATGAGCGAACCCAAACTGTAAAGTTCGGGACAGTACCGAACACATAATGTTCAGTCACAAGGTCACGAACACGGGTTTCCATGGGAAATCGGTGTTAGGCCTCTTTCACACTGCTGTCTTTCAGCTCCCATTGAGATACATCAATTTTTGAGAATGCAGGATCCTGCATTTTCTCATAGACTTGTATTAGTGACGGATTGTGATGGATGGCCATCCGTTTCATCCATCGTGCACTGGATCCTGCGTAAAAAAATGGTCCGTTGGGCAGAGAAAACAGAGGAATGTTTTTTCTGCACGTAGGAAAATCGGTCAGCGACACATCCTGCGTTGCCCGTTACTGGCTACAATGGAAGCCTATGGGCGCAGGATGCGTCGCTGACTGTGAAAAGCAGGAATCCAGCGACGGGTTCCGTCTTTTCAAACTGAGCATGCGTGGAAGAATTTCCCATCAGGGACATTCTCTCTTGCTCACTCTCTTTCTCTTTTTACTATTGATGCTGCCTATGCAGCATCAATAGTAACAAGATATAATGTTAAAAATAATAAAAATAATAAATAATCTTAATATTCTCACCTACCGGCATCCCGCGCAGCATCACCGATGCTTCCGGCAGCTAGAGTTCCTAGTAATACATTGCGAAATCTCGTGAGAAGTCGCGATCTCGCACCCGTCACACACATTTTGACACATGTCCGTCGCTACATCTCAGCGATGCAGCAGGACGGGAGAGTCCTGACTGAAGTGTGAAAGAAGCCTTACAGTTCGGGTCCAGTTCGGGTTCAGGGCGGCTGTAAAAGAAAACATAAAATTAATAATAAACATTATAAATATTATATCTACCTGCCCAGCATGTTTATTATTATTTTTATGCTTTCTTTTACAGCCCCCCGCCCCATCCTATATTTTTAAAGTCCAAGTTCGGAGTTCAGACACAAGTTCGCATCATCTCCGGCCCAAACTCGGACTTTACAGAAAAACTATGGCGAACCCGACGATCCCAAACATTGGAGGGTTCGCCCATCACTATTGGTGTCTCATGTTTTAAATAAACTTGACTTGGTTTTATGCTTCCTGATATTTCTGTTTTACAAAATTTTATTGATATAGCCATGTGTGCATTACATGCTTTTTTTATATATTTTGAAAACAAAAAAGCATTAAAAGCACATATTTTTACCTGCGGATATTCTGCATTGGATGCAAATCTATGCAAAAAATCTGCACATAAAACAGTGTAATAGCAAGAGAAATTGACATGTTGCAGATTTGAAATACGCACAGCAGGTCACTTTACGCTGAGCAAAAAAGAAGCACTATGGAACGTGGCGACACCGCAATTAATCTGAATTATCCAGACATATTATTTCAGTAGGTCCAGGGACATGAGATAGAATTCATGTGAGAATGACTGTTGACCCTTATTGTCATTGAATTATTGTTAAATGGCTGCCTTTTGTGGACTGGCTGCTGATTAGCCATTGTATCTGTTCTAGAATTCCAGTCCTAGTATTGTTCTACTACATTTGGGAAACAAAGGCACAATGTGTGTTAATATGTTGATGACCCATTGGTGTTCTGAAATATGAAGGACAATCTATGCATGCTGTTTGAACACTCCAGCAGTGAGGGATGGACCCCTGCTACCTTCCCCCAAACTGTGGTGGAATGCCTAAATGACAAGTTGTGACCTAAAAAAGGAGGATCTGCCTGTGTTCTGGAAGACTCTGCATTGCAGTAGCCATGGCATCATTGCTCCAACTAAAGATATACAGAGCTGCTTCATTGACCATCACTGAACCTTCAAAGACGTGAAGAGAATTCAGGTTGGAACAATCAAGTTACCTGGCCTCATACATCAATGGACTTAGACTTAAGGCCCCGTCTCACATAGCGATTTACCAACGATCACGACCAGCGATACGACCTGGCCGTGATCGTTGGTAAGTCGTTGTGTGGTCGCTGGGGAGCTGTCACACAGACAGCTCTCTCCAGCAACCAACGATCAGGGGAACGACTTCGGCATCGTTGAAACTGTCTTCAACGATGCCGAAGTCCCCCTGCAGCACCCGGGTAACCAGGGTAAACATCGGGTTACTAAGCGCAGGGCCGCGCTTAGTAACCCGATGTTTACCCTGGTTACCAAAAAAAAACAAACAGTACATACTCGCCTTTCGGTGTCCGTCAGGTCCCTTGCCGTCTGCTTCCTGCTCTGACTGAGCCGCCGTACAGTGAGAGCAGAGCGCAGCGGTGACGTCACTGCTGTGCTGTGCTCTCACTGTACGGCCGGATCTCAGTCAGAGCAGGAAGCAGACGGCAAGGGACCTGACGGACATCAGATGGTGAGTATGTACTGTTTGGTTTTTTTTACATTTACACTGGTAACCAGGGTAAACATCGGGTTACTAAGCGCGGCCCTGCGCTTAGTAACCCGATGTTTACCCTGGTTACCAGTGAAGACATCGCTGGATCGGTGTCACACACACCGATTCAGCGATGTCAGCGGGACCTCAACGACCAAAAAAAGGTCCAGGCCATTCCGACACGACCAGCGATCTCACAGCAGGGGCCTGATCGCTGGTACGTGTCACACATAGCGAGATCGCTACTGAGGTCACAAAACTAGTGACTCAGCAGCGATCTCGCTAGCGATCTCGCTATGTGAGACGGGGCCTTTAGTGGAATATCTTTCACAAATGAACAATTTATTCAATATACACAAAGTCAATCAGATAACACAAGAGAGCTGGGCCAGCGGATGAGAGCACTCACTAACCCTGTATCTCTACAGTGGGCATGAGATTTCTATAAATTTCAACAAGTTTGCTGAAACTGTAAGATTCTGCATTTTTGATGCAGGGAAAATATACAGCAGCTAAAACTCACCCAAAACTTATTTTGGGCACACAGGCTAAGAGGACTATTTAATAATGTATGCTGTTTTCATTGTGAAATCTAATGACAGATTTGCATTAATGAGCACTATTGACAGGCAGTTGAAGTATGACTGCATATAGCTATTCCTTTGAAATTAATAGTAGGTACATGCAGGGCCGGACTGGGACTAAAATTCAGCCCTGGCATTTGAAGTTACACAGGCCCACTTGTCACATGGTGACTGTATAATATCTTTGTACACTTGTAGGCAGGGCCGGTTTTAGGCAAAGTGGGGCCCTAGGCAAAGTTTAAAATGGGGCCCCAAAAGCTAACATATTGCACATCACACAGAAGCCTTTCTGTTGTATTTACGTGCGCTGAGTTCAGGCCGCTAAAAGAGTTTGATCGACAATACTGAAGTTGTTCAACGCTTGTTTCCCGGCCTCTTTCCACCAGCTGAGGAATAATGATGAGACAGAACGATCACTAATAGATCACCATACAGTATCATGTTTTCAGCAGCACATCTACAGTTTACACTGGCAATGTGCTGCTGACAACAAGGCTTTTTGTTCCAGCAAAAACAACCCGAATATGCAGCATTTTACTTGTTTAGTAAAATACACCCCATAGTCCTCCATATATTATAATGTGCTCCATAGTCCTCCATATAGTATAATACACTCCTCATAGTCCTCCATATAGCATAATACAATCCTCATAGTCCTCCATATAGCATAATACAATCCTCATAGTGCTCCATATAGTATAATGCACCGCCACAGTCATCCATGTAGTACAATTCACTTCCCATAGTATAATGCACCCCATAGTTCTTCATATAGTATAACGTATTCCCCATAGTCCTCGATACAGTATAATGCAGCCCACATATAGTAAAATGCAGCCACCCCAGAGTATAATGCAGCCACCCGAGTATAATGCAGCCACCCCAGAGTATAATGCAGCCACCCCAGAGTATAATGCAGCCACCCCACAGAGTATAATGCAGCCACCCCAGAGTATGTAACCCCCATAGAATATAATACAGCCCACCTCCCCATAATATATAATGTAGCCCCCCATAGAATATAATGCAGCCCCCCATAGTATATAACGCAGCCTCCCCCATAGAATATAATATACCCCCACAATAGTATATAACACAGCCACATAGTACATAACATGGCCTCCCCCATAGAATATAATATACTCCCCATAGTATATAGCAAAGCCCGCATATTATATAGCACAAACCGCATAGTATACAGCACAGCCTGCATACTATAGCACAGCTCGCGTAGTAGATAACACAGCCCACACAGCAGTATTCAGCACAGACCACACAGTAGTATACAGCACAGCCCACGTAGAAGTATACAGCACAGTCCACACAGTAGTATACAGCACAGCCCACAGAGTAATATATACAGCCCACAGTAGTATACAGCACAGAGCACAGCCCAGAGAACTATATATAGCACACAGTAGTATACAGCACAGAGCACAGCCCACAGAGTACTATATATAGCACAGAGCACACAGTAGTATACAGCACAGAGCACAGCCCAGAGAACTATATATAGCACACAGTAGTATACAGCACAGAGCACAGCCCACAGAGTACTATATATAGCACAGAGCACACAGCAGTATACAGCACAGAGCACAGCCCACAGAGAACTATATACAGCCCACAGTAGTATACAGCACAGAGCACAGCCCACAGAGAACTATATACAGCCCACAGCAGTATACAGCACAGAGCACAGCCCACAGAGAACTATATACAGCCCACAGCAGTATACAGCACAGAGCACAGCCCACAGAGAACTATATACAGCCCACAGCAGTATACAGCACAGAGCACAGCCCACAGAGAACTATATACAGCCCACAGTAGTATACAGCACAGAGCACAGCCCACAGAGAACTATATACAGCCCACAGCAGTATACAGCACAGAGCACAGCCCACAGAGAACTATATACAGCCCACAGTAGTATACAGCACAGAGCACAGCCCACAGAGAACTATATACAGCCCACAGCAGTATACAGCACAGAGCACAGCCCACAGAGTACTATATACAGCCCACAGCAGTATACAGCACAGAGCACAGCCCACAGAGAGCTATATACAGCCCACAGTAGTATACAGCACAGAGCACAGCCCACAGAGAACTATATACAGCCCACAGTAGTATACAGCACAGAGCACAGCCCACAGAGAACTATATACAGCCCACAGCAGTATACAGCACAGAGCACAGCCCACAGAGAGCTATATACAGCCCACAGAGAACTATATACAGCACAGAGCACAGCCCACAGAGAACTATATACAGCCCACAGTAGTATACAGCACAGAGCACAGCCCACAGAGAACTATATACAGCCCACAGCAGTATACAGCACAGAGCACAGCCCACAGAGAACTATATACAGCCCACAGTAGTATACAGCACAGAGCACAGCCCACAGAGAACTATATACAGCCCACAGCAGTATACAGCACAGAGCACAGCCCACAGAGTACTATATACAGCCCACAGCAGTATACAGCACAGAGCACAGCCCACAGAGAACTATATACAGCCCACAGCAGTATACAGCACAGAGCACAGCCCACAGAGAACTATATACAGCCCACAGTAGTATACAGCACAGAGCACAGCCCACAGAGAACTATATACAGCCCACAGCAGTATACAGCACAGAGCACAGCCCACAGAGTACTATATACAGCCCACAGCAGTATACAGCACAGAGCACAGCCCACAGAGTACTATATACAGCCCACAGCAGTATACAGCACAGAGCACAGCCCACAGAGAGCTATATACAGCCCACAGTAGTATACAGCACAGAGCACAGCCCACAGAGAACTATATACAGCCCACAGTAGTATACAGCACAGAGCACAGCCCACAGAGAACTATATACAGCCCACAGCAGTATACAGCACAGAGCACAGCCCACAGAGAGCTATATACAGCCCACAGAGAACTATATACAGCACAGAGCACAGCCCACAGAGAACTATATACAGCCCACAGTAGTATACAGCACAGAGCACAGCCCACAGAGAACTATATACAGCCCACAGCAGTATACAGCACAGAGCACAGCCCACAGAGAACTATATACAGCCCACAGTAGTATACAGCACAGAGCACAGCCCACAGAGAACTATATACAGCCCACAGCAGTATACAGCACAGAGCTCAGCCCACAGAGAACTATATACAGCCCACAGTAGTATACAGCACAGAGCACAGCCCACAGAGAACTATATACAGCCCACAGTAGTATACAGCACAGAGCACAGCCCACAGGGAACTATATACAGCCCACATCTCTTCTCTTCCTCCCCTCACCTCCTCCGAGAATGGCCCCACAGTCCAGAAAAAAAAAAAAACTCTCCTCACCTCTCCTCGTGCCCAGCGTTGCTTCCTGGTTCCTGCTCCTGTCTCAGCAGCTGCAGTCTGCCCGGGACACAGCAGGTGCGCGATGATATGACGTCATCGCGCACCCGCAGTGTCAGAGGCAGAGCGGGGAATGATGGGAGAGGAGCGTCTGTAGACGCTCTCTCCTCCATCATTGCATTCAACTGTACCGGCGTCTATACGCCGGTATAGTTGAATGCGAAGGCGGGGGCGGCGGATTGAGCGGCCCACCACTGGCACCGGCCCTTCTGGCATTTGCCAGAAGTGCCCTATGGCCAGTCCGGCCCTGGGTACATGACTCCAATAAAAGAGAACCTGTCACAAGTGTAGGGAATACTTGCATTACTTCTGTAATAATAATTCTGGAGAATTTGTTATCATAACTCTGCATTATGCTGTTACTCTGTTAGGGCACGTTCACATTGCTTTCAGGCACCCATTCAAAACCTCCATTCAGTGGTATAGGCCAATGTGGCCGTAGACTATAATGGTGCCAGCAGAGCGAGCATGCACTCTGTCGTGCATCATTTTTGAGCGTGTATGCCTACTGGAAATGTTCATTCGGGCACAGTGTACTACATCTGAGTGTTTGCCTCTAGTAGGCGAGCGCACCTGAATATGTACAGTGCCCAAATCCCGTTTTTGCAGGGGGTTCAGATGTAAGTCCTGAAGGGGCCACTGAGCTCGTGCCTGAACGCAGTGTAAAAGGACCCATAATCTTCTTGAATATTTATAAATAAACTGTCAACTACACAGTACCATACAACATACTCTCAACTGTTAAACCCAATTGTCAACATGTTTATAAATTTCTTGGACAAGGAATAGAAGATTTGTGCAATGCAGAGGCCAAAGAAAAGATTAAGCAGAACTGGTATTTCATGGATAAGATATATTCACTGAAATAGCTGTGTCCTGATAGTTAAAATACAACTTTACCACATCTATGATGGCCAGAGAAAAATCCCCATCATCCATACTCTTCCCTCTGCCTCACACTTCGAGTGTCAGTGTGCTCTTCCAATGATGCTACTACCAGTCCTGCTGAGACTAGTAGTTCCACAAGTAATCAGTCCCAACAATACTGTCAAAAGTTTCCCATAGTAAAGGTATTGGCCTGAACTCTGTCGTATGGCGAGGTGCTGGTGTAACGGTTCAAATGACCCTTAGTCCATTCAATGAAAATATACCAAAAAATAATATTTATTTGCAGTTTGTGGGAACAGAAAAAAATAGAGATAGGTAAAGCGCAGGAGAAAATTCTAAAGCGACTATATTTAAGTGACGTTTCGACCTGTCCCAGGTCTTATTCAATATGTTGCTGTAAGAAAAATAGGATACATAAGTAACATGTTCACACAATAGGATAAAATTAGTTAACCGTGACAAATTACATAAAACATTCCAAATATTACAATCTCAAATCTGTGTATATAGGCATAGCATTACATTATCCATATATTACATTGTGCATATGAAAAGTGTAGCAATAATGGCATTAAGCCTGAGAACCATCCACATACCATTGATGAGGTATGTAGGGTATACACTACAAAGTTAGTTAGTCCAACATAATAATGATTGGTGTTCCAATCTTAGTGCTTACTCAATAATTTGTTAAGGTACCGTCACACTCAGTGACGCTGCAGCGATATAGACAATGAGCCGATCGCTGCAGCGTCGCTGTTTAGGTCGCTGGGGAGCTGTCACACAGACAGCTCTCTCCAGCGACCAACGATCAGGGGAACGACTTCGGCATCGTTGAAACTGTCTTCAACGATGCCGAAGTCCCCCTGCAGCACCCGGGTAACCAGGGTAAACATCGGGTTACTAAGTGCAGGGCCGCACTTAGTAACCTGATATTTACCCTGGTTACCATTGTAAAAGTTAAAAAAAAAAACACTACATACTCACCTTCTGATGTCTGTCACGTCCCCCGGCGTCCACAGGGTTACGCGCTGCTGCTCAGAGCTTCCTGCACTGAATGTGTCAGCTCCGGCAGAGCACAGCGGTGACATCACCGCTGTGCTCTGCTATACGGCCGGCGCTGACACATTCAGTGCAGGAAGCTCTGAGCAGCAGCGCGTAACCCTGTGGACGCCGGGGGACGTGACAGACATCAGAAGGTGAGTATGTAGTGTTTTTTTTTTAACTCTTCAATGGTAACCAGGGTAAATATCGGGTTACTAAGCGTGGCCCTGCGCTTAGTAACCCGATATTTACCCTGGTTACAAGTGAACACATCGCTGGATCGGTGTCACACACGCCAATCCAGCGATGGACAGCGGGTGATCAGCGACGAAATAAAGTTCTGGACTTCTAGCTCCGACCAGCGATATCACAGCGGGATCCAGATCGCTGATCCATGTCAAACACAACGAGATCGCTATCCAGGACGCTGCAACGTCACGGATCATCGTCGTTCTCGCTGCAAAGTTGCTTAGTGTGAAGGTACCTTTAGTTAAGGAGGTAGATATAAACTGCAAAGTCAACTAGTCCCAGTACAATAGTGATTGACTTGTTGTTAATATCTAATGCTTACTTGATACAGGAAAGATATATATCTTGGAACCGTGTTAGCCAGTAGATAGAAAGATGTTTAGAATTGAACAATATCAACCACTGAGGACTCTCAATTCTAAACATCTTTTAATGCTTACTTGGTAATTACTTAGTCATGGAGATAGATGCAGTTTGTATGGGGCTATTTGCCTGTTCAGGGTAGTGTGCAAAGTGAGCTGTGAAGAGACGTAAAGATGAGAGTGAGTCTCCTAACTTAAAGATATGCCACTATGCTGTTGAGGCAAACACATGAATATTGTCAGAGGTTTAAGAGATATTGTGGATAAGTTGGTAGAATGGGGTTGCTGTATCTTTAAATCACATTACTGGCGGTGCTCCCGCACCTTGTCTGGCCTCCTGCTGCTGGTGTCTCAGGGGAATGAAGTTGGAGGTTTTAATTACCGTCTTATGGCGTACGTCGCAATGCGTCGTTTTGGAGAAAAAATGCATCCTGCAAAGTTGCCCGCAGGATGCGTTTTTTCTCCATACACTTGCATTAGCGACGCATTGCGACGGATTACCACACGTCGCATCCACCGTGCGACAGATGCGTCGTGTTTTTGCATACTGTCGGCACAAAAAAGTTCCATGTAACTTTTTTTTTGTGCGTCACGTCCGCCTTTATCGACAGCGCATGCGCTGCTGAAACTCCACTCCTTCCTCCCCGGACTGCAGAATGGGCAGCGGATGCATTGTAAAACTGCATCCGCTGCCCACGTCTCGCAGTTATTTCACAGCGTCTGTCGGTACGTCGGCCCGAATTATTGCGAAGGGCCCGTACCGACGCAAGTGTGAAAGTAGGATCGGAGCTAGGTGTCCCAGCATGAAGTGAGTCACCAGAAGTTATGTGGGCTACTTTCTGCATCTCCATTCTAGGACCTGTGTGGGTTCATAGTGATGAGACCCCTGTGACCAGCGATGACTAGTTAAAGGGAGGGAAGAGGAAATATAGCATATAGCAGAATTTGCAGTCTCTGATGGTGCAATAATACAGAGATTACATTATCTTAATGGAAATAGATTATGGATGGTGAGCATGTCATGGGCATGTAGGCCATAGGGACTGTGGCATCCTTAAGTGAGCATCTTTATAGGATACACTGTGTGGCATGAGTTTCAATTTATTTTTTATACATTTTTTATTTATTTATTTTTTATATTTTTTTTAAACAATAAAGAAGGAATTTCCCTGCCATGATGGGTGTGTAGTAAGTCCAAAGATTGTGTGCTAAGGAGGCAATAGCACCCCATCCTGTAGGGAACATGACAGAATGTATTATGTTGCAACAAAATTGTTCTATGGTATTAGTTTCTATTGATAAAATAATGACCGGGTCACACTGTCATAGTAGACGTGTAATGAGTCCAACACATACGGGTTACTGGTAAGTGAGATTATTCATGGGTATAGGTAGTTTGCCCATGAGGCGTCTATCCAGGTTGGGTATGTGGAGTATAGAGGTACTCACCTGGGTTATGGACAGGGATCATTTTTCCTGTGCGAAGAGAAGTGAGAATTAGTGAGACCAGTCAATCTCTCTATTATGTCCCAAGGGTGTCAATGTACATAAGGTGTGTATCCAATAGGCTTCTCTTCTCTTGTGAATTTTAATGTGGTCACCACCAAGTCTGTGTCTGGGGACCTGCTCAATGACCTGGAATCACAGTTGTGCAACTGTGTGTTTTGCGCTCATGAAATGGTCAGGTAAGAGCATCCATGTCTTGCCGCAACATATAGTTGACTTATGGCTTGCATTGTGGTCCTTAACATGCTGGGTTGTTTCCCCTGCATAGAGAAACCCGCAAGGACATTTCATGATGTAGACCACAAAGTTAGAATCACATGTGTAAAAGCCTTTTTAATGGGATAGGTTTTACCTGTCCTGGGGTGTGTGATGTGGTCTGCCTTAATGACATAGGAGCATGCCGCACAGCTCAGGCATGGAAAGGTGCCATTTCTGCAGCTACGTATGCAGCTTTTAGTGGGGATCTTGAGTGGGGACACTACCAATAACAGACTTAACTAGTCTATCGCGTATACTGAGGGGTCTCTTGGTACACATTAATGCGGGTGACCTAAAAGCCTCTATGTTGAGGTATGCTTTGGCTAAGAGGAGCCAATGTTTTTTAATGGTGGCCTGGACTTTAGGTATCATAGGATGGTATACATGTACAAAAGGTACTCTGTCATTATTTACTGGAGGACGGGTGGCAGAGGGCTATGTAGTGAGGACTCTAGATTCCTCTTTCACTAATAAGGTCCTGGGATTGGGCCGGTTCCTGAACTTTTGTGGCATGTTTTGTAATCTGTCCTTAAGTATCTACTTGACAGAGACAATGCACAAGACCCTCTGAAATTGAAAATGGGGAAGGCTATTCTTTGTAGACTTAGGGTGGCAGCTCAAAAAGTGTAGGAGGCTATTACAATCTGTGGGTTTAGAGTAAAGGCCCCGTCTCACATAGCGAGATCGCTAGCGAGATCGCTGCTGAGTCACAAGTTTTGTGACGCAACAGCGACCTCAGTAGCGATCTCGCTATGTGTGATACGTACCAGCGATCAGGCCCCTGCTGTGAGATCGCTGGTCGTGTCGGAATGGCCTGGACCTTTTTTTGGTCGTTGAGGTCCCGCTGACATTGCTGAATCGGTGTGTGTGACACCGATCCAGCGATGTCTTCACTGGTAACCAGGGTAAACATCAGGTTACTAAGCGCAGGGCCGCGCTTAGTAACCCGATGTTTACCCTGGTTACCAGCATAAATGTAAAAAAAAACAAACAGTACATAATCACCATCTGATGTCCGTCAGGTCCCTTGCCGTCTGCTTCCTGCTCTGACTGAGATCCGGCCGTACAGTGAGAGCAGAGCACAGCAGTGACGTCACCGCTGCGCTCTGCTCTCACTGTACGGCGGCACTCAGTCAGAGCAGGAAGCAGACGGCAAGGGACCTGACGGACATCAGATGGTGAGTATGTAGTGTTTGTTTTTTTTGGTAACCAGGGTAAACATCGGGTTACTAAGCGCGGCCCTGCGCTTAGTAACCCGATGTTTACCCTGGTTACCCGGGTGCTGCAGGGGGACTTCGGCATCATTGAAGACAGTTTCAACGATGCCGAAGTCGTTCCCCTGATCGTTGGTCGCTGGAGAGAGCTGTCTGTGTGACAGCTCCCCAGCGACCACACAGCGACTTACCAACGATCACGGCCAGGTCGTATCGCTGGTCGTGATCGTTGGTAAATCGCTATGTGAGACGGGGCCTTTAAGATCCATTGTGAGTTGGCCATTGGGGTCTTTTGTGACCAATATATCAAGGAAAGAGATATGGTGGGTATCATAGTTCAGTACTAATTGTAAGGGTACTGTCACACAGTGCAATTACGATCGCTACGACGGTACGATTCGTGACGTTCTAGCGATATCGTTACGATATCGCAGTGTCTGACACGCAGCAGCGATCAGGGACCCTGCTGAGAATCGTACGTCGTAGCAGATCGTTTGAAACTTTCTTTCGTCGCTGGATCTCCCGCTGTCATCGCTGGATCGTTGTGTGTGACAGCGATCCAGCGATGCGTTCGCTGGTAACCAGGGTAAACATCGGGTTACTAAGCGCAGGGCTGCGCTTAGTAACCCGATGTTTACCGTGGTTACCAGCGTAAAAGTAAAAAAAAACAAACCGTACATACTCACCATGTGATGTCCGTCAGGTCCCTTGCAGTCTGCTTCCCGCTCTGACTGTGAGCGCCGGCCGGAAAGTGAGAGCAGATCACAGCGGTGATCACCGCTGCGCTCTGCTCTCACTGTACGGCGGCACTCAGTCAGAGCAAGAAGCAGACTGCAAGGGACCTGACGGACATCACATGGTGAGTATGTACGTTTTTTTTTTTTTTACTTTTACGCTGGTAACCACGGTAAACATCGGGTTACTAAGCGCGGCCCTGCGCTTAGTAACCCGATGTTTACCCTGGTTACCAGCGAACCTCGGCATCGCTCCAGCGCCGTGATTGCACAGTGTGACCGCAGTCTACGACGCTGGAGCAATACTCATACGACGCTGCGACGTCACGGATCGTGCCGTCGTAGCGACGAAAATTGCATGGTGTGACAGTACCCTAACTCTGACCTGATGGAATTGAGGTATTTGTAGAATGTCATAAGGGAGTCTGATGTGTCATTTCAGATACAGATGTCATCTATGTATCTATGATAATAGAGAGAGTGTTGTACGAAGAGCTCATGGGGGTAGATGTATTGTTCTTCAAATCTACTCATGTATGAGTTTGCGTTGGCCAGAGCTATGTTCTAGCCCAATGCAGTTCCACGTTTCTGAATGTAGAATGTATCCCCAAAGAGAAAGAATTTGTCATGAAGTACCAATGAAAGTAGTTCTAGACAAAACTCAATAGAATCAGTAGAAAAGTTAGACTGTGAAAGAAAATGTGATACACCTTCAAGGCCTTTTTCATGTGTAATGGAAGTGTATAGGCTGTTTACATCCAGGGTTATTAAGAGACTGTCCGGTGGTATAGTGGCAATGTTCCTGATAATGGTGAGAAAGTGGCCTGTATTCAGTATAAAAGAGCTTGAGGTCTTGGTCATGGGGGCCAGGATCTTCTCAAGATAGATAGATAGTGGGGATAGAATAGAATCTGTGGCGGCCACTATCGTGCGACCGGGAGGGTTGATGAGTGACTTAGGCTGGTTTCACACTTGCGTTTTGCTCTGCAGCGTTTGTAAAAAAAACACAGGTGGTGAAAAAAACGCATGTAAACGCGTGCAAACACTGCGTTTTTTAGACGCATGCGTTTTTGCATGCAGTAAAAAAAATGCGGCATTTTGACGCGTTTACATGCGTTTTTTGCTGCGTTTGCGTTTTTGAAACGCATGCTGAGAAGTGTGTGACAACTGCCAATCATCAAAATCAACTAGAAAACCCACTATTAATAGAATTAGCTAGGGTTAGGGTTAGGGATAGGGTTAGGGTTAGAATCCCTAGGGTTAGGTTTAGGGTTAGGGATAGGGTTAGGATCCCTAGGGTTAGGTTTAGGGCTAGGGGTAGGGTTAGTGTTAGGGGTAGGGTTAGGGTTTGGATCCCTAGGGTTAGGGTTAGGGGTAGCTTTTTATTAGAAGAATGTCCTGGTCACCAGGTCACTGATAACCCTAACCCTACCCCTAACCCTAACCCTAACCCTAGGGATCCAAACCCTAACCCTAACCCTACCCCTAACCCTAACCCTAACCCTACCCCTAACCCTTCCCCTAACCCTAACCATAGGGATCCAAACCCTAACCCTAGGGATCCTAGGGATCCATAGGGATTGGCTATTATGTTGACCTGGAGACCAGGACATTCTTCTAATTAAAAGCTTTGTTCAATGTGGACACCCCAAGATATACGGTATTGCTATAGAGTACTAAAAATATAAACTCGGAGAGTATTCACTGTCATATTGTTAGGGTTAGGGGTAGGGTTAGGGTTAGGGTTAGGGGTAGGGTTAGGGTTTGGATCCCTAGGGTTAGGGTTAGGGTTAGGGTTAGGATCCCTTTATCACCCTGATGGTGGGGGGAGGCTTATCAGGGTGTATTCTTGTTTTTTTCTATAAAAACGCATGCGCTTAAAACGCAAGCAAACGCATGTACGCAAAAACGCATGAGTTTCCATAGACATCAATGTATTTTTTGCCGCAAATCAAACGCAAATGAACGCATGTGTTTTTTTGCGGCCAAAAAAAAGCCTCTGAAAATTACTACGTTGCATTTCTGCAAAAGAACGCATGCAGCAAAAAAACGCATGCGTCGTTAAACGCGGCAAAACGCGTACAAAAAAACCGCATGCGTTTTTAATGTTAAACATAGGGGAAAAAAACGCATGCATTTTTTTCGGTAAAAATGCTGCAGATCAAAACGCAAGTGTGAAACCAGCCTTATGAACTTTAGGTAGGACATAGAAGACTGGCGTGACCGTATGTGTGTTCACTAGAAATGTGGCCATCAGTTTGTCAATTGTCTGTCTGTCCAAGTAATGTTTGAGAATGTCCTGAATTTTGTGATTAATGGTACTGGTGGAATCTCAAGAAATTGTTTCATAGGTGTCAATATCAGATAGCTGTCGGATAATCTTATTGCAGTACATGGTAGAGTATATAACCATGATGGCTCCACCTTTGTCCGCAGGTTTGATTGTAATTTCTTTATTATTCTGTATTGAGCTTAGCGCTCATCTCTCCTCAACGTGGAGATTTTGGTGTGTGGGAAAGACACCCCGCTCATGTTGGTGTGTGAGTTATTTTATATCCCTATCGATCAATGCAATGCATGTCTCCGCTGTGTGGTAAGTCCGTGGAGGATTAAATGTGCTTACTAGGGTTGAGCGAAATGGGTCGGCCATTTTCAGAAGTCGCCGACTTTTGGCAAAGTCGGGTTTCATGAAACCCGACCCGACCCCTGTGTGGGGTCGGCCATTAGGTCGGCGATCTTCTGAATCTGGTATCGGAATTCCGATACCGAGTTCCGATATGTTTGCGATATCGGGAATCGGTATCGGAATCCATATTTAAGTGTAAAATAAAGAATCAAAATAAAAAATATTGATATACTCACCCGCGACCGAGGGTGAGTATATACCTAATAGGAATATACTCACCCTCGGACGCGCCCTGCTTCTTTCCGGCAGCCTTCCTTCCTAAGAATGAGCGCGTGAAGGACCTTAGATGACGTCGCGGCTTGTGATTGGTCGCGTGACCACCCATGTGACCGCTCACGTGACCAATCACAAGCCGCGACGTCACCGCAGGTCATTCACGTGCTCATTCTTAGGAAGGAAGGCTGCCGGTTAGTACCAGGGCGCGTCTGAGGGTGAGTATATCAATATTTTTTATTTTGATTCTTTATTTTACACATTAATATGGATCCCAGGGCCTGAAGGAGAGTTTCCTCTCCTTCAGACCCTGGGAACCATAGTATCCCATTGCACTGCATTGGGTTTCGTGTTTCGGCCAACCCCGACCCTGACATTTTTATAGGATCGGCCGATTTCACTCGACCTGACTTTTGAGAAAGTCGGGTTTCATGAAACCCGACCCGATCCTATAAAAATAAAAGTCGCTCAACCCTAGTGCTTACATTTCGCAGGCCCAACATAGAAATAGAACGCTCTGGAACAGAAATGTTATCTGGGGGCAACACTCTGTTTACGGAGGTCTCATTCAGTAACCCAAAGTGGGTTTTCAGGCAAATCAAGAGGTAAAAGCATTGGAGGTCCTTGTCGAACTGAAAGATGTCACAATTAGGGGTTGGACAGAAGGACAGACCCTTCTGTAATGCTGAAAGTTCCGCAGGGGAGAGGATGTAACTGGAGATATTCATAACCAGGTTTGGTGTCTTACCTGGGAATGGGTTTCCCATAAACAACAACCGAACATGAAACATTGCTTCCTGAAAATTACAATTAGTTTGCTATAGTTTTATTTTATTAAATTATTCTCATAAAAAATAAATGAGTATAAAGAAACATATCAGACACATTTTGCTGATCAGCATCAGCTCAGATGTGAAGCCCATGCCCAATCCCAGCAGACTGGTGGAGTATGCTGACAATAGAGAAGAGCCACAAGTTTAACACTAGCCCAAGAGGGGAGTGTCAACTGTTTTTATTGTTTTCAGCTCCATAGACCTATTAACAAGGGGATGTCCAATAGTGTACAAGCCACCATACATGTACAAAGTATTTGTTCACTGCTTATGTCAAATAGTAAAGGAGCTGCACCATACATTATAGGTGTTGGCTCTGGGAGTAAATGCTGTGATCAGAGTTAGTTCCATTTTGGAATAGGTTATCCTTTGAAAGGGTATGTTTCATCTTGTGAAATGGGTAAAATTACAAAGTGCTTGTAAAAACAAGAAATGCTACATCCAATAGGTGGCACTACAGTTCTAGTTCTCTTCCTCTCTGAAGAGACAATTTGTAAAAACAAGCAATTCTATCAATCATGCATGGACGTTCAGCTTTCAGCCTCCACTCGGTTTCAACTGTCAGTTTCTTCTCAGGGCAAGTATATCATACACAGGGCACACCAGCTTCCATCCAACCCACAGTAACTATCTGCACCGGTCTGCTGGGATCAACATCTGGCAAGGAAGTAACATGATCAGATGCAATGTACACTGTATGATTCGGACTACAAGACGCACCACAAATTTTGAGGTGGAAATAGAAAAAAAAAGATTTTTATAACAAAGGGGTCTGTCTTAAAGTCCGAATTTAAGGTATCTTACCAGGGGGGCTGGTGACAGTGGAGTGGGGTCACAGGAGGCATGATCCATTCCTCAGGAAGTGGACTGACTTAAAGGGGTTCTTTCAACATAGCAATCATGGTAAAATAGGAAGTAAATGAATAACATACAAATTTTAACAGTGCCCTCACAGAGACTAAGGCTTGCTACTTCCAGTCCAGTTAAACATTTCACCCACAGTGCATAGGTTACAGTACCCTTTGTGATGCCGCGATCACTAGCGGGTTGGGGAACACTCGTTTGACAATGGGATGAAGGCACACAATCACGTTTTCTTAAACAGTCCATGTGGTTAATTATACACTCAGCATAAACCACTGTAGGCCATGTTACCCATCACAGACATATAGTTCTTAGCACTTCATATTATACGGCTTTGAAACGCAGTCACTAAACACGCCAGACCTCTTTGTCAAGTTATCGTGGGCGACCGCACGCCAAACAGTTTATTAATGTCTATGGAACATACACCAACACGCAACATTAGGTTGCAGTCTCTAAACATGCTGGACCTTACTCTGTCCAGTTACCATGGGAGACCGCACAGTTACCCATACTCTGGGATACCTTCCAGGAGCTCCTGCTCCACACGCTGACTTCTGTCAGTCCTCTCTCCTGGGGAAGCTGTCTTACTGGGATCACCATCCTTGTGACCAGCGCACTCACGACAGTCCAGATCCGCAGAAGAAACGGTAGCTCCCCAATGCAGTGCCGACACAGACTCTGCATACATGGCCTCTCCATGTGCTATTCAGGACGTCTGTCCCCACCACGGACCGTTCAACACACAGGCCACCAAATCCAAGGCCTCACCATGTGCTATTCAAGATATCTGTCCCCACCTGGGACCGTCCAACACATAGGCCTTCCAGGACCTTACACAGAGACCAATCTGGTCCATACATTCTCTCATGTGACCACACCATGGTCACATTGTATAATTGTAACCACTCCCATAGTGTGGTTAGCCAGACCCTGCCCAGCTCTCTGACCAACTCTGCAAACTTCCCTTTTAACTGTACAAATACTTGAGGGACTACAGGTCCCAGAAAAACAACACTACAGGCTTACAGTGCAGACTCCCTCTGCGACACATACCGGCCATTTACAATTATGTCGGACACTGTTTCACCAATCCAGTTACACCGCCATGCATATCCTGAGGAGCACATGTAGCACCCCCTAGCTGTAACAGGGGTCACTGCATCACACCTTACATTTGCAGCTTACAAATTTCACCCTCAGAACATGGGGCACAGTACCCCGACATTAGCAGCTGACAAATTTCCCCCACATAGTATGTTGTTGAAACATTTTTCCCACAGAAGCTGATAATAAATTTCACCTACACAGTATGTGTTAAAAATTTTCCTGCAAAAGTAAATTAAGACTTTTACACCTAGACAATTGGGAACTGAACCCCCAGTTAAAAAATGTCTGCTTCAATAGCGTATGTTACAAATACTGCAGATGTATAGCACTTAGTATGATGTGGATGGAGCTGGCGGTCTGCAGCGAGGCTTGCTACTGGCAGTTAATTTAAAAATTTCAACCACGTAGCCATAGCATGTTGTTGACACAAGTTATTCCTTTAAGTAACTCTGCCGCAGTGTGCGGTTTGTCTTAGACAAATTGGCTTCAGCAGAGCCTGTTGCTGCTTCGCTGAGGGAGTGCTCTAGAGCTTCCAGATGTTGTGAACGACGTGCTCTGAGATACCACATCAGAGATGGAGGATAAGGAGGAGCAGGAGGGAGTGCAGGATCTGCTGTAGGAGGTAGAGGAAATCCTAATAGAAGTAATCCTCGGCGTCGGGAGCACATGTACCTTGCCAGAGTATGACTCGGCCTGTTGTGAATTCTGCTTTTGGGCTCCCTCCGGTGGTTGTAGGTGGTAATGCCGTTGTCCCTGAGTTGCAGTCCTGGTCAGGTGTATCTGCTGATTGCAGTTCTGACTGGGGTATTTAGGTGTGCAGGATTCATTAGTCCTTGCCAGTTGTCCATGGTTGTTGGGAGGTTTTGGTCCTGGTTTGGTTCCATCTGCCTTCTGCCAAATCAGTAAAGATAAGTGCCTGGTTTTGTTTTTGTGGCACACATGCTGTGTGCTTAATAATTCTGTGCTATTCAGTGTTTTTTTGTCCAGCTTAGATTGTCAGTATTTTCTCAGTCTTGCTGGATTCTCTGGAGTGGCAGATATACATTCCATGTCTTTAGTTAGATTGTGGAACTTTTTGTATTATCTGCTGTGGATATTTTTGGAAGGGTTTTAATACTGACCGCTTAGTATTCTGTCCTATCTTTCCCTATTTAGCTAGAGTGACCTCTTTTGCTGAATCCTGTTTTCTGCCTGCGTGTGTCTTTCCTCTCCTACTCACAGTCAATATTCGTGGGGGGCTGCCTATCCTTTGGGGTTCTGCTCTGAGGCAAGGTAGTATTCCTATTTCCATCTATAGGGGTATTTAGTCCTCCGGCTGTGTCGAGGTGTCTAGGGTTTGTTAGGCACACCCCACGGCTACTTCTAGTTGCGGTGTTAGTTTAGGTTTTGCGGTCAGTACAGTTTCCACCTACTCCAGAGAAAGTTCATGCGGCTCCAAAGTCACCGGATCATAACAGTACAACTGGCCCACTATGAGTTAAATGCATCTTAGAAGAAGGGAAAAAAGGTGTTGAGTCATTTTTTTTTTCTCTGTAGTTTGCTTTGCCTTTTCTTCCCGCTTTTTCTCTGGGTGGCTAAGGAGTCTTGTGTTAGCATGGATGTTCAGGAATTAGCTTCTCGTGTAAACCAGCTTGCTGCTAGGGTACAGGGAATTTCTGATTATATTGTTCAGACTCCTGTTTTAGAGCCGAAGATTCCTACTCCTGATTTGTTTTTTGGTGACAGGTCCAAATTTTTGAGTTTTAAAAACAACTGTAAACTGTTTTTTGCTTTGAGACCTCGATCCTCTGGGGATTCTATTCAGCAGGTTAAAATTGTCATTTCCCTGCTGCGTGGTGATCCACAGGATTGGGCATTTTCCCTGGATTCTGGGAACCCGGCTTTGCTTAATGTAGATTCCTTTTTTCAGGCTTTAGGACTATTATATGATGAACCTAATTCTGTGGATCAAGCGGAGAAGACCTTGTTGGCCCTATCTCAGGGTCAAGAGGCGGCAGAATTGTATTGTCAGAAATTTAGAAAATGGTCTGTGTTGACTAAATGGAATGATGATGCTTTGGCTGCAATTTTCAGAAAGGGCCTTTCTGAATCCGTTAAAGATGTTATGGTGGGGTTTCCCACGCCTGTCGGTCTGAGTGTTTCTATGTCTTTGGCCATTCAGATTGATCGGCGCTTGCGGGAGCGCAGAACTGTGCGCGCTGTGGCGTTGTCCTCAGAGCAGAGTCCTGAGCCAATGCAGTGTGATAGGATTCTGTCTAGGACAGAACGACAAGGACTCAGACGTCAGAATAGGTTGTGTTATTATTGTGGCGACGCTTCTCATGTCATTTCAGTCTGCCCTAAACGGACAAAGAGGATCGCTAGTTCATTTACCATTAGTACTGTACAACCTAAATTTCTGTTATCGGTGTCCTTGATCTGCTCATTGTCATCATTTTCTGTCTTGGCATTTGTGGATTCAGGCGCTGCTTTGAACTTAATGGACCTTGAGTTTGCCAGGCGTTGTGGTTTCCCCTTGCAGCCTTTGCAGAACCTTATTCCTTTAAGGAGCATTGATGCTACACCTTTGGCTAAAAATAAGCCCCAGTTTTGGACACAGGTGACCATGCACCTGGCGCCAGCCCATCAGGAAGATTGTCGATTTCTGGTATTTCATAATTTACATGATGCTATCGTGTTGGGTTTTCCGTGGTTACAGGTACATAATCCTGTGTTGGATTGGAAGTCTATGTCTGTGACTAGTTGGGGTTGTCAGGGGGTTCATAATGATGTTCCTTTAATGTCCATCTCCTCTTCTTCCTCTTCCGAAATTCCAGAGTTTTTGTCTGATTTTCAGGATGTATTTGATGAGCCCAAGTCCAGTTCTCTGCAACCGCACAGGGACTGTGATTGTGCTATTGATTTGATTCCAGGCTGTAAGTTTCCTAAGGGCCGACTCTTCAACCTGTCTGTGCCTAAACATACCGCTATGCGGAGTTATGTTAAGGAGTCTTTGGAGAAAGGGCATATTCGGCCATCTTCTTCACCGATGGGAGCGGGATTTTTTTTTTGTTGCTAAGAAGGATGGTTCCTTGAGACCCTGTATTGATTATCGCCTCTTGAATTAGATCACGGTCAAGTTTCAATACCCTTTACCTTTGCTTTCCGATTTGTTTGCTAGGATTAAGGGGGCTAGTTGGTTTACGAAGATTGACCTTCAGGGGGCGTATAATCTTGTTCGTATTAAGCAGGGTGATGAATGGAAAACTGCGTTCAATACGCCCGAAGGCCATTTTGAATACCTTGTGATGCCGTTCGGGCTCACTAATGCTCCATCTGTTTTTCAATCTTTCATGCATATCTTCCGGACTTATATTGATAAATTCTTGATTGTATATTTGGACGATATTTTGATTTTTTCTGATGATTGGGAGTCTTATGTGGAACAGGTCAGGATGGTATTTCAGATCCTTCATGACAATGCTTTGTTTGTGAAGGGGTCTAAGTGTCTCTTTGGGGTGCAGAAGGTTTCTTTTTTGGGTTTTATTTTTTCTCCTTCATCTATTGAAATGGATCTGGTTAAGTTTCAGGCCATTCATGATTGGATTCAACCCACGTCTGTAAAGAGCCTTCAGAAATGTTTGGGTTTTGCAAATTTTTATCGCCATTTCATTGCTAACTTTTCCAGCTTGGTTAAACCCTTGACTGATTTGACGAAGAAAGGCGCTGATGTGGCGAATTGGTCCTCTGCGGCTGTTTCTGCCTTTTTGGAGCTTAAACGTCGATTTACTTCTGCTCCGGTGTTGCGCCAACCGGATGTTTCCCTTCCGTTTCAGGTTGAGATTGACGCTTCTGAGATTGGCGCAGGGGCCGTTTTGTCCCAGAGGGATCATGTTGGTTCCTTGTTGAAACCGTGTGCATTCTTTTCCCGTAAATTTTCGCCTGCTGAACGCAATTATGATGTTGGCAATTGGGAGTTGTTGGCTATGAAGTGGGCATTTGAGGAGTGGCGACATTGGCTGGAGGGAGCTAAGCACCGTATTGTGGTCTTGACAGATCATAAGAATTTGATTTACCTCGAGTCTGCCAAGCGGCTGAATCCTAGACAGCCTCGATGGTCCTTGTTTTTTTCCCGTTTTGATTTTGTGGTCTCTTATCTTCCGGGTTCCAAGAATATTAAGGCTGATGCCCTTTCTATGAGTTTTTTGCCTGATTCTCCTGAGGTCCTTGAACCGGTCGGCATTCTGAAAGAAGGGGTGGTTCTTTCTGCCATTTCCCCTGATTTTCGACGGGTTCTTCAGGAATTTCAGGCTGACAAACCTGATCGTTGTCCAGTGGGGAAACTGTTTGTTCCTGACAGATGGACTAGTAGAGTGATTTCTAAGGTTCACTGTTCTGTGTTGGCTGGTCATCCTGGTATTTTTGGTACCAGAGACTTGGTTGGTAGGTCCTTTTGGTGGCCTTCTTTATCACGTGATGTGTGTTCTTTTGTGCAGTCCTGTGGGACTTGTGCGCGGGCCAAGCCTTGTTGTTTCCATGCTAGTGGGTTGCTTTTGCCATTGCCGGTTCCTGAGAGGCCCTGGACGCATATTTCTATGGATTTTATTTCTGATCTTCCAGTTTCCCAGAGGATGTCGGTTATCTGGGTTGTTTGTGACCGGTTTTCTAAGATGGTTCATTTGGTGCCTTTGCCTAAATTGCCTTCCTCTTCAGATTTAGTTTCGTTGTTTTTTCAGCATGTGGTTCTTTGCATGGTATTCCGGAGAATATTGTGTCTGACAGAGGTTCCCAGTTTGTTTCTAGGTTTTGGCGGGCCTTTTGTACTAGGCTGGGCATTGATTTATCTTTTTCCTCGGCATTTCATCCTCAGACAAATGGCCAAACCGAGCGAACTAATCAGACCTTGGAGACTTATTTGAGATGCTTTGTGTCTGCTGATCAGGATGATTGGGTGGCCTTTTTGCCATTGGCCGAGTTTGCCCTTAATAATCGGGCTAGTTCGGCTACTTTGGTTTCGCCTTTTTTTTGTAATTTTGGTTTTCATCCTCGTTTTTCTTCTGGGCAGGTTGAGCCTTCTGACTGTCCTGGTGTGGATTCGGTGGTCGACAGGTTGCAGTAGATTTGGGCTCATGTGGTGGACAATTTGGTGTTGTCTCAGGAGGAGGCTCAACGTTTTGCTAACCGTCGTCGGTGTGTTGGTTCCCGGCTTCAGGTTGGGGATCTGGTCTGGTTGTCTTCCCGTCATGTTCCTATGAAGGTTTCTTCTCCTAAGTTTAAGCCTCGGTTTATTGGTCCTTATAGGATTTCTGGGATTATTAATCCGGTGTCTTTTCGATTGGCGCTTCCGGCCTCTTTTGCTATCCATAATGTCTTCCATAGATCTTTATTGCGGAAATATGTGGTACCCGTTGTTCCCTCTGTTGATCCTCCGGCCCCTGTGTTGGTTGATGGGGAGTTGGAGTATGTGGTTGAGAAGATTTTGGATTCTCGTTTTTCGAGGCGGAAGTTTCAGTATCTTGTCAAATGGAAGGGTTATGGCCAGGAGGATAATTCTTGGGTTTTTGCCTCTGATGTCCATGCTGCTGATTTGGTTCATCCTTTTCATCTGGCTCGTCCTGATCGGCCTGGGGTCTCTGGTGAGGGTTCGGTGACCCCTCCTCAAGAGGGGGTACTGTTGTGAATTCTGCTTTTGGGCTCCCTCCGGTGGTTGTAGGTGGTAATGCAGTTGTCCCTGAGTTGCAGTCCTGGTCAGGTGTATCTGCTGATTGCAGTTCTGACTGGGGTATTTAGGCTTGCAGGATTCATTAGTCCTTGCCAGTTGTCCATGGTTGTTGGGAGGTTTTGGTCCTGGTTTAGTTCCATCTGCCTTCTGCCAAATCAGCAAAGATAAGTGTCTGGTTTTGTTTCTGTGGCACACATGCTGTGTGCTTAATAATTCTGTGCTATTCAGTGTTTTTTTGTCCAGCTTTAGTGTTGAGCATTCCGATACCGCAAGTATCGGGTATCGGCCAATACTTGCGGTATCGGAATTCCGATACCGGGATTCCGATACTTGCCGCGTATCGGATACCGGAATCGGAAGTTCCCAGGATTCAAACTGCATGAATTCAGCCAATGAGAATGATTCCAAGTGTGGGCACATCCTGTTCAGCATGGAGGGCATGAAACTACTGGCAAGGCTGTGATTGGCTGCTGAAATGATGTCATGCTGCAGTTTAAAAGTCGCTGGCGCCATTTTGCGCTTACTCTGCTGTGAATTCAGTTAGTGACAGGACGCTGTTTGCTGACTGAGGGCCAGTTTAGAGATAGCGATTTGCTTCATTGTTCTTTTCCAAGGCTAATTTAGCAACCGCTGTGTTCACCTACTAATCACCTTGCTTTTGCCTTGCAGCGCTGTTTTCACAGCGATCTGCAAGGTCTCTGTGTGTGTGTGTGTGTGTGTGTGTGTGTGTGTGCAGCCCACTCTCTAGTCTGTGTGCAGCCATAGGCCATAGCTGGTTGTATTCAGTTCAGGGAGGGTGGTTCACTGCCTCATACTGTTCTTTTTTTTTTTTTTTCAAGTAGTGCAGGCTGCTGCACATATTTTCAAAAAATTCCTATTAGTGTCTTTCCACCCGTATCCAGCTAACTTGTGGAAAAACACTACATAGGACAACGTAGAGGAGTGTTTTTGGGCCTTGCAGTGCCGTTTACGGCTGTCTGCACGGTCTCCGTGTGACTGCAGCTCGCCCTGTAGTCTGTGTGCAGCCATAGCCGGTTGTATCCAGCTCAGGGTTCTTCACTGCGTGATACCGTAAAATCAATTTTCCTTTTGTTTTAAGTAGTGCAGGCTGCTGCACATTTTTTCAAAAAATTCCTATTAGTGTCTTTCCACCTGTATCCAGCTAACTTGTGGAAAAACACTACATAGGACAACGTAGAGGAGTGTTTTTGGGCCTTGCAGCGCCGTTTACGGCTGTCTGCACAGTCTCCGTGTGACTGCAGCTCGCCCTGTAGTCTGTGTGCATCCATAGCCAGTTGTATCCAGCTCAGGGATCTTCACTGCGTCATACCGTAAAATCAATTTTCCTTTTGTTTTAAGTAGTGCATGCTGCTGCACATTTTTTCAAAAAATTCCTATTAGTGTCTTTCCACCCGTATCCAGCTAACTTGTGGAAAAACACTACATAGGACAACGTAGAGGAGTGTTTTTGGGCCTTGCAGCGCCGTTTACGGCTGTCTGCACGGTCTCCGTGTGACTGCAGCTCTCCCTGTTGTCAGTTCAGCCCCCAAAAAATAAATAAATAATAAAGTTCACCAAACACACCACTTTACATTTGTGTAGGCCACATTAGCTCATATTAAAGTCTAGTCCACACTTTAGAAAATTAGTGTTTCTTATACCTGTTAGGAGCTGTTCAGGAATAAGCACACAAAGCCGTTAGTACTTTTTTGCTTATGTTTATCAGTCAACCAAGATGAAGAAGGCAGGGAGTAAGGCACGTGGGCATGGGCGCGGAGCAGGGAGAGGACGTGGGGATTCTGTGCCTGCTGCGGGCACCGGTGACTCATCAGCACCCACTTTCAGCAGGGAACAGTCGTTCATGCGCAGCTTTGTCGGAGAGCGCCGTACACCGCTGCTGCGTGAAGACCAAATTGAAGCCGTTGTCGGATGGATGGCAGCTAATGCATCGACTTCAATTAGTGCCACATGCTCTCAGACACAGAGCACTGCAGAGCACCCATCTGTCTCTTCACCACCTGCCAAATTGCCCAGGCAGTCAGAGAGACCAGGACAGGAGCCGTCTCTACTTCTGTTCTCTGAATCTCTTGGCTTGGAAACAGGGGGCCAGCCAAGCAGCATTGGAGAAATGGAAGAAGAGGCAGGGTGCAGTGATGCCCAACAGCTTTTTCTCTCTGAGTCTGAAGAGGCGGGTGGGCCAGTGCCTCCGGTCACCACATCGCAGGACGCATCCGCTGATGACACTCAGGTGCCACTTTCTGGTGCGTGCTCTGCTGCTGAGACTACCCAGGAGGAGCAGTTGGTGGCAGAGGGTAGTGTAGATGATGAGGTCCTTGACCCATCTTGGCGTGAGGGACAGGAAGGTGGTGGGAGCAGCTCTGAGGAAGAGATTCCCCGAACGGGCCAAAGAGGGAGAGGGAGGGGGAAGACTGCGGATCCTGCAGCCTCCACTTTGGCACCCGTTAGGAGCATGTCTCTTTCAAAAGACAAAATGGCGCTCCCAAGACTTGCAGTGCCTGGTCCTTTTTTGACACAGTTGCAGATGACATTTGCTATGTCAAATGCAAGGTGTGTCATCACAAAGTCAAAAGAGGTCGAAATGTCAGCAACCTCAATACCTCCAACATGTGGAAACATGTGCGGACCAGGCACATGGCAGAGTTAGAAAAACACACTGAAGAGCTAGGCCAACCAACAGCGGCAGCTACCACCTCTTCAGCTCGTGTTGCCTCTTCCTCCAGCTCACACGCAGCTGGTTCGGCTTCCTCCCAGGATCGCCGTGGAATAACCTCTGGCCCTGTTGTCCAGAGACCCACTGTAATTCCACCCGCAGCACCACATTCCCAGGCATCCTCACACTCCCAGCCCAGTCTACAGCCATCGGTAGTACAGGCATGGGAGAAAAGGCGGCCTTTCTCGTCAAACCACCCACGAGCACAGGCTCTGACTGCAGGCATTGCCAAACTTCTGTCACTGGAAATGCTGTCATTCAGGCTGGTGGAGACTGACAGCTTCTGTGACTTGATGTCATTGGCAGTCCCACAGTACAATGTGCCCAGCCGCTTTTACTTCAGCAGGCAAGCTGTCCCTGCCCTGCACAAGCATGTGGAGGGACACATAAAACACGCGCTACTGAACGCCGTCAGTAGCAAGGTCCACCTCACCACCGATGCGTGGACCAGTCAACATGGACAGGGGCGATACCTTTCCCTCACAGCCCATTGGGTTAATGTTGTTGAGCCGGGTACAGATCGTGCGAGTGGCGCAGGACGTGTCCTGCCCACTCCAAGGATTGCAGGAATCCAGTCTGTACGCATTGACTCCTCCTCTTACACCAGTTCCTCAGAATCATCGCTGCAGGAGCCGTCACAGTCCATCTCCACATGGACCCGTGAACGTTTACCTGTTACGACCGACATGAGCACAGCTGTGGCCAAACGTCAACAGGCCATCTTGAAATTAATTTCTTTGGGGAATCGAAGCCACACAGCGCAGGAGCTCTGGAATGCCATCAAGCAGGAGAGCGATGTGTGGTTTGTGCCAGCGAATCTCCAGCCAGGCATGGTAGTGTGTGATAATGGCCGAAATCTGGTGGCAGCTCTGGGCCTCGGCAACCTCACTCACATCCCATGTCTGGCACATGTGCTCAATTTGGTCGTGCAGAGTTTTTTGAGGTACTATCCGGATCTTGATGCACTGCTGCACAAGGTCCGCCTAGAGTGTGCTCACTTGCGGCGTTCCAGCACGGCAAAATCGTGCATTGCGGCTCTGCAGCTCCGATTCCACCTTCCGGAACATCGCATCATATGTGACCTACCTACCAGGTGGAATTCCACGTTACATATGTTGGAGCGGTGTTCACCCTCCTCGATCCTCGCTACCGGGACAACGTAGAAAGCCTCATCACACCATTTAACCGGGAGCGAAAAATGCGGGAGTACCAAGATACACTGGTGAATTCCATCATCTTCTCCATTCCAACTGAGAGAAGTGCTGCTAGTGCATTACAAAGCAGCTCAGTGCATCCAGGCAGTGGAGGAGGCTCTGCACAAAGAGGGAGCAGAAGCAGTGCCTCTGCCCAAGGCAAGACCAGTATGGCCCAACTGTGGCACAGTTTTGTGTGCCCGCCACAAAAGTCTACACCATCACAGACGGCTCCAGCAGGAGGCAACGGTTCCGTCAGATGGTGACAGACTACATGTCTTGCCCTCTTGCTGTACTCCCAGATGGCTCTTCCCCTTTCAAGTTTTGGGTCTCAAAGCTGGATACATGGCCAGAGCTAAGCCAGTATGCATTGGAGGTGCTGGCTTGCCCTTCAGCTAGTGTACTATTGGAACGCATCTTTAGTGCTGCAGGTGGTGTACTAACTGACCGTCGCATGCGACTATCCTCCGATAACATTGACTGGCTTACTTTCCTGAAAATTAACCAGGCCTGGATCTCGCAGGAATTTTCCACTCCTCTTCCTGATTAAGTAATTAGGTGACTGTCTACAGTATCCAGGTCTCCAGTTGTGTTCATCTTTCTACCACCTGAACTTTAATTCCTGGGCTCCAACACCGCCAGTTGAGGCTCAGAAGTGCCGTCTGCACAGTCAAAACATACGACCCAGTGTTATTGGGTGTCAGTAACGTCAGCTGATCCCCAGCTGTGTAGCCGGCAATGTGTCCTGCGACCGCCACGCTGACACAACAACTGAAATGTAAGGGAACCTGTCCCCCCCCAAGGCATTTGTTACTGAAAGAGCCACCTTGTGCAAGCTCCTTGCACACGCAGAACTTAACACTTATAAAATGTGTTCACTGATACCGTAAAACCGTCCCCGAGGTGGGACTTTCCTTCGTAATTTGACGCAGCACAGCCGTCATTCTTACCCCCCCGGCGCCGTGCGCCGGCTCCTCAGCGTTGTTTGATTCTGTCTCGAAGCCTGCGCTGTTATGTTATCCCTTGGCCAGGCACACTTAGCGCTGCCCCTCTTCTGACATCATTTGGTGTCATGCTGACTGCGCCTGTGCGGCCACGCTGGCCGAGATCCCGCCTCGCAGTGTCTTCTGATTTAATCACACTGTGGGCCTGGGATCCATGGGCATGCGCAGTGCATATCTTCACCTCCGCCTCTCACTCATCTCCCTTCGCCTTCTTCAGACTGTGCACCGTCAGCTGATCCCTAATAGCATGCCACGGCCGTGACACCGCACAGTCTGAAGAAGCCGGAGGGAGAGGAGTGAGAGGCGAGGATATGCACTGCGCATGGACACGGATCCCAGGGCCGCGGTGGGATTACATTAGACGACACTGCGAGGCGGGATCTCGGCCAGCGCGGACGAACAGGCGCAGCCAAACTGACACCAAATGATGTCAGAAGATGGGCAGCGCTAAGTGTGCCTGGCCAAGGGATAACATAACAGCGCAGGCTCCGGGACGGAATTAAACAACGCTGAGGAGGCGGCGCACGGCGCCAAGGGGTTAGGAATGACGGCTGTGCTGCGTCATATTACGAAGGAAAGTCCCACCTCCGGGACGGTCTCACGGTATCAGGGGACACATTTTATAAGTGTTTAGTTCTGTGTTTGCAAGGAGCATAATGAAAAGAGCCACCTTTTCCTTTTGCATCCTTTGTGCTGCACAAGCTGGCTCTTTCAGCTACAAACGCCTTGGGGGGGGGGTTAAAGGTTCCCTTTCGACTTTCTCCAAATAGGCTTCGGCCTACACTGTGTTCCTCTGCTCCTCCTGCTGTTCCTGGGCTCCAACACCGCTAGTTGGTGCCTGGAAGTGCTGTCCGCACAGTCAACACTTGCTGCCGTGTTATTAGGGTTCAGTAACGTCAGCTGTTCCCCAGCTGTGTGTGTGGCAATCCCTCCTCTCTCCTCCACCTCCTCCTCCTCCTTCTGTCCCTGGGCTCCAACACTGCTAGTTGTTGTCTGGAAGTGCTGTCCGCACAGTCAACAGTCGCTCCTCTGTTATTGGGGTTCAGTAACGTCAGCTGTTCCCCAGCTGTGTGTGTGGCAATCCCTCCTATCTCCTCCACCTCCTCCTCCTGCTGTCCCTGGGCTCCAACACTGCTAGTTGTTGCCTGGAAGTGCTGTCCGCACAGTCAACAGTCGCTCCTCTGTTATTGGGGTTCAGTAACGTCAGCTGTTCCCCAGCTGTGTGTGTGGCAATCCCTCCTATCTCCTCCACCTCCTCCTCCTGCTGTCCCTGGGCTCCAACACCGCTAGTTGTTGCCTGGTAGTGTTGTCCGCACAGTCAACAGTCGCTCCTCTGTTATTGGGGTTCAGTAACGTCAGCTGTTCCCCAGCTGTGTGTGTGGCAATCCCTCCTATCTCCTCCACCTCCTCCTCCTGCTGTCCCTGGGCTCCAACACCGCTAGTTGTTGCCTGGAAGTGCTGTCCGCACAGTCAACAGTCGCTCCTCTGTTATTGGGGTTCAGTAACGTCAGCTGTTCCCCAGCTGTGTGTGTGGCAATCCCTCCTATCTCCTCCACCTCCTCCTCCTGCTGTCCCTGGGCTCCAACACCGCTAGTTGTTGCCTGGAAGTGCTGTCCGCACAGTCAACAGTCGCTCCTCTGTTATTGGGGTTCAGTAACATCAGCTGCTCCCCTGCTGTGTGTGCTGCAATACCTCCTATCTGCTCCTCCTGCTGTCCCTGGGATCCAACACCGCTAGTTGTTGCCTGGAAGTGCTGTCCGCACAGTCAACAGTCGCTCCTCTGTTATTGGGGGTTCAGTAACGTCAGCTGTTCCCCAGCTGTGTGTGTGGCAATCCCTCCTATCTCCTCCACCTCCTCCTCCTGCTGTCCCTGGGCTCCAACACCGCTAGTTGTTGCCTGGAAGTGCTGTCCGCACAGTCAACAATCGCTCCTCTGTTATTGGGGTTCAGTAACGTCAGCTGTTCCCCAGCTATGTGTGTGGCAATCCCTCCTATCTCCTCCACCTCCTCCTCCTGCTGTCCCTAGGCTCCAGCACCACTAGTTGTTGCCTGGAAGTGCTGTCCGCACAGTCAACAGTCGCTCCTCTGTTATTGGGGTTCAGTAACGTCAGCTGCTCCCCTGCTGTGTGTGCTGCAATACCTCCTATCTGCTCCTCCTGCTGTCCCTGGGCTCCAACACCGCTAGTTGTTGTCCGGAAGTGCTGTCCGCACAGAGCCAAACACCTCGCCAATGTGTTAGTGGGGTTCAGTAATGCCTGCTGCTCCCCTGCTGTGTATACGGCAACGTGTCATGCGACCGCCACGCAGGCACAACAACTTAAATTTAAGGGAACCTGTCCCCCCCCAGGCATTTCTTACTGAAAGAGCCACCTTGTGCAGCAGTAATGATGCAAAAGGAAAAAGTGCCTCTTTTCGTGGTGCTCCTTGCACATGCTGAACCTAACACTTATGAAATGTGTCCTCTCACACCGTTAAACCGTCCGGTAGGTGGAACTTTCCTTCGTAATGTGACGCAGCACAGCCGTCATTCTTACTCCCTTGGCGCCGTGCGCCGCCTCCTCAGCATTGTTTGAATCTGTCCCGGAGCCTGCGCTGTTATGTTAGCCCTTGGACATGCACACTTAGCGCTGCCCATCTTCTGACATTATTTGGTGTCAGGCTGGCTGCGCCTGTGCGGCCGCGCTGGACGAGATCCCGCCTCGTAGTGTCTTCTGATTTAATCCCACTGCGGGCCTGTGATCCATGGACATGCGCAGGGCATATCTTAACATCCGCCTCTCACTCATCTCCCTACGCCTTCTTCAGACTGTGCAACGTCAGCTGATCCCTAATAGCATGCCACGGCCATGACGCCGCACAGTCTGAAGAAGCCATAGGGAGGGGAGTGAGAGGCGAGGATATGCACTGCTCATGCCCATGGATCACAGGTCCGCAGAGTGATTACATTAGATGACACAGCGAGGCGGGATCTTGGCCAGCGCGGCCGCACAGGCACAGCCAGCCTGACACCAAATGATGTCAGAAGACGGGCAGCGCAAAATGTGTGCATGGCCAAGGGCTAACATAACAGCGCAGGCTCCGGGACAGATTCAAACAACGCTGAGGAGGCGGCGCACGGCGCCAAGGGGGTAAGAATGATGGCTGTGCTGCGTCACATTACGAAGGAAAGTTCCACCTACCGAAAGGTTTAACGGTGTGAGGGGACACATTTCATAAGTGTCAAGTACAGCGTTTGCAAGGACCATAATTAAAAGAGCTAAGTTTACCTTTTCCAGCATTAGTGCTGTACAAGATGGCTCTTTCAGCTACAATCGCCTTGGGGGGGGTTAAAGGTTCCCTTTCAACTTGCTCCAGTGCAGGCTTCGGCCTACACTCTGCTCCTCCCGCAGAGCCTGGGCTCTAACACCGCCAGTTGGCGCCCGGAAGTGCTAGCTGC
The DNA here is from genome assembly GCF_051348905.1 of Ranitomeya variabilis. Taxonomy (NCBI): domain Eukaryota; kingdom Metazoa; phylum Chordata; class Amphibia; order Anura; family Dendrobatidae; genus Ranitomeya; species Ranitomeya variabilis. The sequence continues at coordinate 243,330,938 of NC_135236.1, read as the reverse complement.
ACAGAGAAAAACACCAGCCAATGTGTCAGTGGGGTTCAGCACCGCCAGCTGTTCCCCTGCTGTGTAGCCGGCAACGTGTCCTGCAACAGCCACGCAGACACAAAGCTGCCGCCAGTGCAGGCTTCGGCCTACACTCTGCTCCCTCTCCTCCTGCTGACCCTGGGCTCTAACACCGCCAGTTGGTGCCCGGTACTGCTAGCTGCACAGAGAAAAACACCAGTCAATGTGTCAGTGGGGTTCAGCACCGCCAGCTGTTCCCCTGCTGTGTAGCCGGCAACGTGTCCTGCAACAGCCACGCAGACACAAAGCTGCCGCCAGTGCAGGCTTCGGCCTACACTCTGCTCCCTCTCCTCCTGCTGACCCTGGGCTCTAACACCGCCAGTTGGTGCCCGGTACTGCTAGCTGCACAGAGAAAAACACCAGCCAATGTGTCAGTGGGGTTCAGCACCGCCAGCTGTTCCCCTGCTGTGTAGCCGGCATCATGTCCTGCAAAAGCCACGCAGACACAAGAACTGAAATTGAAGAACTGAAACACCTGTCCCCCCTCCCCCAGGTGTTTGTATGTTTTACAGCCACCTTGTACAGCAGTAATGCTGCATGTGTGCAAGGTGTTTCATAAACTTATTCTCCTTGCACACGTGGAACGGAACACGTCTACAATGTGTCCCCTGAGACCATTAAAACGTCCCTGAGGTGTGACTTTCCTTTGTAATGACACGCAACGACCCCCTTGGTAGCACAGCCCTTCTTCTGACATCATTGTTTGGCTGGCTGCGCCTCTGCGGCCGCCCTGCCCGACACAACGCCCCTCGGTGTCTTATTTATTTTGACTGCGAGGGTGTGATTGACGGGCATGAGCAGTGCATATCTTCGCCAGGCTGTCACTCAGCTCCTTCCGCCTTCTTCAGACTGTGCGGCTTCATAGCCGTGGCATGCGATAAGGGATCAGCTGACGCCGCACAGTCTGTAGCAGGTGTAAGGACACGAGCGAGAGGCGAACATATGTACTGTGCCAGGCCATGAATCCCAGCCCCGGAGTGTGAAACACTGTAAAGACACTGCGGGGCTGGGATTCATGGGCATCGCGAACCGCACCGGCCGACATGAAATGATGTCAGAAGACGGGCAGTGCATGGCCAAGGGATAACGCAACAACGCAGACTCCTGTACAGCAAAATGCGATGCTCAGGAGGCCGTGCCAAGCACCAAGGTGGTATTTTTGCCAGCTGTGCTGCGTCTCATTACGAAGGGAACTCCCGCCTCCAAGACAGATTGACTGTATAAGGGCAAAAATGTTGTACGTGTTTCATTCAGCTTGTGCAAGGAACAAAATTAAATAAGCAACCTTTGACTTGCGCAGCACTACTGCTGCATAAGGTGTGGCTCTTCTAGTTTGTAACACCTGTGGGGGGGTTAAAGGTTACCTTTAAAATTGGTTCAATTAGGCTTCGGCCTACACTCTGCTCCCCCTGCAGAGCCTGGGCTCTAACACCGCCAGTTGGTGCCCCAAAGTGCTGGCTGCACAGAGGAAAACACCTCGCCAATGTGTCAGTGGGGTTCAGCACCGCCAGCTGTTCCCCTGCTGTGTAGCCGGCAACGTGTCCTGCAACAGCCACGCAGACACAAAGCTGCCGCCAGTGCAGGCTTCGGCCTACACTCTGCTCCCTCTCCTCCTGCTGACCCTGGGCTCTAACACCGCCAGTTGGTGCCCGGTACTGCTAGCTGCACAGAGAAAAACACCAGTCAATGTGTCAGTGGGGTTCAGCACCGCCAGCTGTTCCCCTGCTGTGTAGCCGGCAACATGTCCTGCAACAGCCACGCAGACACAAAGCTGCCGCCAGTGCAGGCTTCGGCCTACACTCTGCTCCCTCTCCTCCTGCTGACCCTGGGCTCTGACACCGCCAGTTGGTGCCCGGTACTGCTAGCTGCACAGAGAAAAACACCAGCCAATGTGTCAGTGGGGTTCAGCACCGCCAGCTGTTCCGCTGCTGTGTAGCCGGCAACGTGTCCTGCTACAGCCACGCAGACACAAAGCTGCCGCCAGTGCAGGCTTCGGCCTACACTCTGCTCCCTCTCCTCCTGCTGACCCGGGGCTCTAACACCGCCAGTTGGTGCCCGGTACTGCTAGCTGCACAGAGAAAAACACCAGCCAATGTGTCAGTGGGGTTCTGCACCGCCAGCTGTTCCCCTGCTGTGTAGCCGGCAACGTGTCCTGCAACAGCCACGCAGACACAACAGACCTACAAATGCCTCCAGTGCAGGCTTCGGCCTACCCTCTGCTCCCCCTGCTGACCCTTTGCTCCAACACCGCTAGTTGGGGCTCTAGGAAGACAAGCTTGAATAGGTCCCCATCCTGGTTCCAGCACCGTCAGCTGTTTCCGGGCAGAGCCTTTGGCTTAGGTGCCTCCCTCTGGGTATCCGAGTTCCACCAACATCAGGTGGTCCTTAGTAGTGCTTTCAGGCACGGGTACCTCCTGCTTAGTAACCGGGTTCCAGTAATGTCAGCTGGTCCTCGGTAGTTCCATTGGCTTTTGGACCTTCGGCTACCCATCCAGGTTCCAGTACCGTCAGCTGGTTCTCGGCAGTGTCTTTTGCTCTTGTACCTTCTGCTCCCCATCCTGGTTCCAGTACCGTCAGCTGTTTCCGGGCAGAGCCTTTGGCTTAGGTGCCTCCCTCTGGGTATCCGAGTTCCACCAACGTCAGGTGGTCCTTGGTAGTGCTTTCAGGCACGGGTACCTTCTGCTTAGTAACCGGGTTTCAGTAACGTCAGCTGGTCCTCGGTAGTTCCATTGGCTCTTGGACCTTCGGCTACCCATCCGGGTTCCAGTACCGTCAGCTGGTTCCGGGCAGAGCCTTTGGCTTAGGTGCCTCCCTCTGGGTATCTGAGTTCCACCAACGTCAGGTGGTCCTTGGTAGTGCTTTCAGGCACGGGTGCCTCCTGCTTAGTAACCGGGTTCCAGTAACGTCAGCTGGTCCTCGGTAGTTCCATTGGCTCTTGGACCTTCGGCTACCCATCCGGGTTCCAGTACCGTCAGCTGGTTCTCGGCAGTGTCTTTTGCTCTTGTACCTTCTGCTCCCCATCCTGGTTCCAGTACCATCAGCTGGTTCCGGGCAGAGCCTTTGGCTTAGGTGCCTCCCTCTGGGTATCCGAGTTCCACCAACGTCAGGTGGTCCTTGGTAGTGCTTTCAGGCACGGGTACCTCCTGCTTAGTAACCGGGTTCCAGTAACGTCAGCTGGTCCTCGGTAGTTCCATTGGCTCTTGGACCTTCGGGTAGACATCCGAGTTCCAGTTCCATCAGCTGTTTCTTGGAATTTTCTCAGCCTTCTTGTACCTTCTGCTACATTTCCAAGTTCAAGACCCTAAAGACGACGACCTGGAAGACCACCCCTAAGATGACAACGACACCAGAGACGACAACCACTGAGATGACGACGACCCTGGAGACGATGACCCTGAAGACCACCCCGATGACGACGACCCCGGAGACGACGACCCCGGAGACGACGACCCTGGAGACGACGACGACATGGGAGACCGAGAAGCAGTAGAACAAGAGCCTGCAGAACAAAGAGCAGAAGAACATTAAGCATAACACTAAATATCAGAGCAAAAGATATTATCTACATTATAAGCAGAAGAAGACTAAGCAGTGTATGGGGGTGAGTCCATTCCTCCTCATGGTGCCCCTGGATAAAGCCTGATGCTGCAGGCCAAACTGAACGCGGACAAATGTAACTCTTTTGTGACAGGCAGAACGGAAGGTGTAATCTTCAAACTTTTATAGATAACAACTATGGGAATGCCTGTCACAAATAAGAATATGATGAAGAAGTTGAATATGAAGAAGAATAATAGTTAAATAAAAAGAATATGAACAATGTAAAAAAAAAAAATTATAGGTAGAAGATGAAGAAGATGAATAAGGTGAAGAAGAAGTTGATGTCAAAGATGCTGATGATGATGAAGAAGAAAGTGTGGGAGAAGTAAAAAAGAGGGTGAAGGGCGTGGAAGTAGTGAAACATCAATATCTGACAAAATAAAAAAAATCTTAACATAGTCAATGTCTTTGTAACTCCGAACGTCTTTAAAAAATAAATAAAATTCCTGCTATTCTATTTGATTGGGCTAAACCTCTATGCCTTTAATGTCTCCGCCACCTCCCCCAATACATCCTACATTATTCTTAGTTGTTTTCCTTCATGTAGAATGAGCCTACAAGGAAAGAAAGGGTTTATTTTAATTCCGATATTTTCGTCCCATTGACTTGCATTGGGATCGGGTATCGGAATCGGCGAGATCCGATACTTTGACGGTATCGGCCGATACTTTCCGATACCGATACTTTCCGATATCGGAAGGTATCGCTCAACACTATCCAGCTTAGATTGTCAGTATTTTCTCAGTCTTGTTGGATTCTCTGGAGTGGCAGATATACATTCCATGTCTTTAGTTAGATTGTGGAACTTTTTGTATTATCTGCTGTGGATATCTTTGGAAAGGTTTTAATACTGACCGCTTAGTATTTTGTCCTATCTTTCCCTATTTAGCTAGAGTGGCCTCTTTTGCTGAATCCAGTTTTCTGCCTGCGTGTGTCTTTCCTCTCCACAGTCAATATTCGTGGGGGGCTGCCTATCCTTTGGGGTTCTGCTCTGAGGCAAGGTAGTATTCCTATTTCCATCTATAGGGGTATTTAGTCCTCCGGCTGTGTCGAGGTGTCTAGGGTTTGTTAGGCACACCCCACGGCTACTTCTAGTTGCGGTGTTAGTTTAGGTTTTGCGGTCAGTACAGTTTCCACCTACTCCAGAGAAAGTTCATGCGGCTCCAAAGTCACCGGATCATAACATCGGCCCGAGCTTTCACAATGTTCACCCAGTGTGCCATCAGGGAAATGTAATGTCCCTGGCCACAAGCGCTTGTCCACGTGTCGGTCATTAAGTGGACAATACCAGTAAGTGTGCTGGTAAGGGCACTGGTGAGGTTCCTGGACACATGCTGGTATAAGGTGGGGATGCCACACAGGGAGAAAAAGTTGCGGCTGGAGACCGAGTACCAAGGCATGGCTGCTGCCATGAGTTGGCGGAAATCCTTATGTCTACCAGCCTAAATGCTATATGAATACTTTAGTCACTGTATTCCAAGTCTCATGCTGTGTATATTTATTGCACTTTCTTTTCTGCATATGCTTACAAGTAACAACGTAATTTATGCAATACCAATGATAATGTGTGTCTATTAGGCTAGTTTCACACTAGCGTTTACCTGATCTGCGGCGGGCTGCGGACTTCCTTCATGAAGCCCTGCCCCCCCGCCGCACCTCCGCCGCTAGCTCCGCCTACTTCTGCATGCGGCCTGTGTACCTATATTTAACATTAGGTATGCAGGTCGTGCCGCAGTATGCGTATGGTGCCGCATGTGTCGTTTTGACGATGCGGCGACCATCGTAGACGCAGCCATGTAGCATTTTTTTTTTCCGCATCGTCAAAACGATGCATGCGGCACCATCCGCATACTGCGGCACGACCTGGGTACCTAATGTTAAATATAGGTACACAGGCCGCATGCAGAAGTAGGCAGAGCTAGCGGCAGAGGTGCGGCGGGGGTGGGGCTTCACGGAGGAAGTCCGCAGCCCGCCGCAGATCAGGTAAACGCTAGTGTGAAACTAGCCTTAGATAATTACATACATACTGTATGAGACAACAAATTTTCAGATTACTTTGCTATTTTATTTAGTTGCCTCTCCTATATAACTCCTTGAAGTCATATGCTGCAAAATTCCACTTAAATTATTTTGCTATTATAGATGATTGTTTTTTTTCCTTATAACCTTCCTAACTATACGCAACACAGCACCATAATTTTCCATATATGCACCAACACTGTTTTAGAACCATGTGTGATTAGCATATTTTGGTGTTATCTTAACCTGCTATAGCTTGACAAATGTACACATTAGTTTGGTTTCCAGGTACACCCACTTTTGGTTTCATCTGTGGTGTTTTTCTGTTTTAAACTTGTTTTTTTTATATGTGATTTTTTGAATAAAGCTTAAAAAAAAAACACTTGCTGTCCTTTTGTCTTGTGTCATTATCTTGGTTTATTGTCTTGTTGTTTTTGTTTGTCAGTTGTTAGTTGATACATGTTTTTCTTTGTTTTTTTGTTTTTTTTTGTCTGTTCATGTTCTTTGTTTTCTCTGGCTGTCTATATGTACACATAAGTGCCTGTTTATGGTGTTATTATTGTGGCCCTTGCTTTGCTCACTACGGTCGATATGTGGTCATATTTAGATTTGGTTGTGCACTTCGTGTGAATGGGCCGCACTGACACCTGTTTTTTGAACATGTGTGCATGTGGCTGGCCGCTTTTTTTCTGCTGCACTATCTCGCTTTGCTCACCCTTGCGCTATTTGCTCTGTTCCCTGTGTAGACGGTGCTTCAGTTTGCACTTACTGTGCATGTCCATTTGCCTTGTACTGTGCGCACGTGCAGCTATCTTTGGCACACGGCACTACATCGCATGCGCCGTGCTCTCTCCCTGCTGTTTCACTCAACTTTATCATCATCTGCTGGCCTGGAGCATGGACAAGATGGCCGCGGCTTTGCATCGCTCCATGCTCCTGATCAGCGGTGGTGTTTGCACAGGTGAATGCCCTCTACAATCACTGTGAGTATGTATATATATTCGCCACACACTCAGCACAATATGTTATTCTTCCCTGAGGAAGCCGCTCCTTTTGCGGCGATACATGTGGGATCCTATCCCACACCTCCTGTCCCCCATCATCAATGCTGGCTCCGTTTTTGAATCTTTGGACCATGGAAGTTAGGATGTACTAGCATAAGGACTGGGCATTTTTTACCTTAGCCCTCTTTATTTGCTTCTTTACTCTTTTACTGCAATTCTCTGCTAGTACGCCATTAAGATCTCTTTAAACTCACATGGTACTGTGATACTGGTGTAAATATATATGTCCTTTAGCTGCCCATTGTGGTTTAGACTTATTTATATCAAGACTGAACATTATCTAGGAGCCACTTTTTGCACATTTTTTGCATATTATGTACATTATTTGTATCTACATGCTTTGGGGGACCATTGGTGTGAGTTATCATTGCCCCTATAATAGGGCATGGTTTCTGCATAGGTATCTTTTTTGCAATTTTAATGTTTTTAATGTTCTTTGTGCTGTGTGTTATTTTCTACCAATAAAGCATTGAATTTTTTATACATAGTGAAGTGTTCCCGTTTGTATGGGCATGATCTTTTCTTGATTCTGTTATGTCCTTTTTCAAGCCCATGGTGAACTCTCCTGTTTGAATTGATGTGCGGTGCCCTCCTGTTTCTTTATCCACTAATGCTTTTATTACAACTTTGACTATGATAGTGGTTCTGTAGGATGAGCCCGGGGATGTGTTTTATGAGGGGAGAGGGTGTGTATAGGTCAGAGGAGCGGCGGAGTGTAAGTTATTTTTTTAATAATAACTTAATGTGTGTACATTCCGTCAGCCAGTCAAACAACAGAAATAATTCACAACGTCGTCATTGACTGCCGAAGTGACATGTCCCTCTCCGCATAAACAGCAGACATGCTGTTTTGCTGGCACCATTTTCTCAGTGTAACAGCGCATAGAGGCCACACCTGCTACTGCTGCAAATTAATTTGTCATATAGTTAGAATCCTATCCTGTGAAATTGACCTTCCAGCATCTAACTAGTTTGTGCTAACAGTGTTGTGCAGGCAGTAGTCACATTTCTTACTCATAATCATTTGGGCTAAAACTGTGTTTCAGTCAGGACTCAGAAGGCCCCATTTGCTAATCAAAATTGTTAGGCCTAAAATTGGGGTTCAGCCAGGAGGCCCCATTTGCTAATCAAAATTGTTAGGGCTAATAGTGTTGTGCAGGCCGTAGTCCACATTTTCTACTCAAAATCATTTGTGCTAAAACTGTTTTGCAGTCAGAACTCAGGAGGCCCCATTTGCTAATCAAAATCAATAAGACAAATGGTGTTGTGCATGCCCTAGTCCACATTTCCTACTCAAAATTGTTTGGGCTAATACAGAGTTGCGGTCAGCACTCAGGAGACCCTATTTACTAATCAAAATCATTTGGGCTAATATTGGGGTGCAGCCAAGATGTTCCATTTGTTAATCAAATCATTAGGGTAAATATTTGTCATGTCGGATGCTGTTCAGACCAGGTCGTTCGACAGACAGCGGTAATTCCACTTTTGACCACTATGCGCTCATTAGCGTCGGCTAAGTTTCATCTAGATGGTCCGGGGTTAATTTACCTGGTGCTTGGATTGGAAGCTGGGCCATGCCCACTGCCTTTAAATAGTTCTCCTGAACATTGGGCGTCGCCGATTATAGCTTCTGTCTTGTGTGTGGTTATCTCGGTCTGGAGTGGTGAGCTAGTAGTTGGAGTATCATTGCTGGTGGTGTATTTCCCTTTGTCTTACTTGCTCCTTCCTATATTTGTATGTGCTAACTGTGGGTATTGGAGTGTGGTCTCTTCACTGGGTGGTGGGTGGTAGTTTCAGCCTAGGGTTGAAACAGGATATAGGGCGAGGGTGGAGGCGCAGACATGCACACCATTAGTGTAAACTCTGAGAGAGGGTCAGTCAGGGTTTCCCTAGTCTGAGGGAAATCGCAGGGGCCCGGGTTTTTGCTCTTTCCTGCCAAGGTCTCCCGTGACAATATTATCTTAGAAAATTAACACTGATTGTTCATTTAATGACAGGTGACTGACAAGTCTGGGCCTGAGGTTGTCTCATCCTATCCAAAGACAACTGGCAACATCTGTTAGGGGAAGGGCTGCTTGACTTCCTTTCTTTGGCAACTTTACACCTTGTAGATGAGGGTCAAAAAGAGCATGTGGTCCAGTGGATGGCAAATGCTGCTTTAAGTGGCCTATCCTCCTCTTCCTCCACCTTAACATCACACACAATACAATCCTCAAAGGTGGCACTCCAATTACCCTTTTTTCCCACTAAATCACAACTTTCCAACTGTTGAATTGACTGTGGGGAACCACAGATCAACCAGTCTGCAGAGTTGTTCACACATTCTACTCCATGGGCATCTGAGATCTGCTCCAAAGATTCACATAATCCAGAGGAGAAAAGCATCTGCAATGATACCCAAATTTTTTTCACTTGGATCCGGGGTCAGAAGAAGTAGGGTCTGAGCAGAATTCAGAGCTTTGTCAACATATGTTAACCCCCGTGGGTGGAGGTGATACTGATGAGGCTGAGATACCTGGGTCACACGTGGACTATACTGTGCTTTCAGGGCAGGAAGAGGAGGAGGGAGACTCTCAGGGCAAGCAGCGGGCGAACAGAGAGGATGATGATGAGATAGTAAATCTCACTTTATGTGATCCCAGGAGCAAGCAGGTGAGTAGCTCAGCAGAGAAGGTGGAAGAGGAGGAAGACAAGGAGGTTATGTTGTGGCTTGCAGCACAGACAAAATGATGCAACCATGACAAGCACTGCATTCTCATCGAGTCTGCAGTTCACATGTGCAACAAGGGTTTTCTAGTCTTGGCTTTTTTGAGACTGAAAAGGATAACCCAACTCACATTATATGCCAACTGTGCAAAACATGGCTTAGTAGAGGCAAAAATTACAATAATTTAACTACTACAATAATGAACTGGCACATGCGCGATGAACATGCCTTAGTCTGGGAATCACACTGTGCTAAAATGTGGACTAGTGGGCCTCGCCAACCACCAGCCGTCCCATCAACCACATATTCTGCTTATTCTTCCTCCATCATCATGGCAAGTTTTCTCACACAGGTGTCTGGCCTCAGAACCTTCCCTTGTTTACCCCCTATAGTCGGGGTGAATGAGAGCTTGTCAGCTGTTACAGAAATGGAGACGCCTGCTGTTTTTCTTTCACAGAGCACACCACATCTTTCTCAATCCACCATAACATATCCACCTGCACTTCACTCCACAGTCCCTACTCGACCCTCTTTCTGCACAGCAACCAGCCCTCTGTCCCATAGTTGTGGTCATGTAAAAGAATGTTTCCTCCTACACATGCCAAAGCTAAGAGTTGGAAAACCGCCATCTCCAATCTGTTGGACATGGAAGTGCTGCCCTTCCGAGTGGTAAATACAGTTTCCAAAAGTTGATGGCAGTCTCAGTTCCCTTGTACCAGTTGCCCAGTCACCATTACTTCTCTAAGTAATCTGCGCTTGTGCTACACCAGCATGTCGCAAGAACGTCATATGATCCTTGAAAAAATCTATGTCTCCCAGGGTTCATTTCACCACTGACACCTGGATGAGCAAACATGAGCAGGGGCTTTACATCTCACTGACTGGTCAATGGGTGACTGGTGGCTAAAACTGCAGGCTGTCAAGGGGCGACTCCACAAGTCTTGAAATCAACAAGGTTTGCAAGACAAAAATCTGTATCTAGCCCTTCCTCCACTGCTTCTGTCTTCCCTACCTCCTCTATGCCCTCCCCTTGTGCCTTCAACCTCTCCTTTAAAAAGACACGCATTTCAACAGTGCAGAAAGAATCACCCACACCTGCACACTGTGCAGATAGGGTTCACAGCAATCAGGCAGTGTTCAAATGAATATGCTTTGGACATCATAGTCAAGAGTTGTGGACAGCTATCCAGGCCGAGTTTGAGCAATGACTGTTTCCACTGTACGTGGAAACAGGGAAGGCAGTATGCAATAACGGTGCGAACTTGGTGTCATTGCTACATCATTGAAAACTCTCATGCATGCCTTGCATGGCTCACGTCCTGAACCTGGTGGTACAGAAATTTCTCCACCACTATCCCAGCCTGGATGTGCTGCTGCAGAAAACATGGTCACTGTCTGCTCACTTCTGCTGATCGCAGGTCATCAACTTGCATTGCCACAGAGATTTTTCGGCCAACAGTTAACCATTTGAATTACAATGTGCCGACACATTCCACTTTGCACATGTTGTAGCAACTGCGGCAGCAGCATTGAGCCCTGGTGCAGTATGTCCTTTTGCATAGCCTGGGATAACACAGTGCGGACATGCAGCAAATCACACTTGCGGAATGGGCACAGATAAAGGACCTCTGCACCCTTCTGCACAGTTTCAAAATGGCTACTAACATGGTTAACCTGATAATGCCATCATCAGGATCACTATCTCGGTCATCTACATGCTGGAGCACACTTTGAATAGTCTGAGGGAAGAGCAGATGGCTCCAAAGAAAAAGGTGGAAGCAGAGGAGGCTGCGGAAAGGATATCAATATCTCTAAGTTCTGGACTGTCATCGCACAGGGGGTGCCATGGGAGGGTGGATTACAGTGACCAAGGAGGGCTCATGGTACCAGACAAACTGTTAGTGAAGATGCAGGAGCCAAGGAACAAATTGAGGAGGACAAGGAGGAAGAGGTGATTAGAACGCAATAGTCAAAAGATGAAGATGATAATGATCCACTCTTGGTTTCCCATGATTGTCAGGAGGAGACGGAGGAAGCAAGCTTGAGTTTTAGCCCACCACCAGACTCTGGATTACAAACCCAATTCTTCATACCTACAATACCCATTATGCACATAACTTCTGAGAGACTAAGGAACCACCTTTTGCATGTCTGCTACAGCATAAAGAGTAAAGTCAAAGGGCAATTTGAAACTCTGAGGAAAACACTTACAGAAAACACAGAGCAAAAATTACAACAATACTACAATGAACTATGGACCTTTCTGATTCATAACAAGGAAAAGAAACTGCACAGATTGTGCCTTAATTCAGGACTCTATACAAACAGATACAAAACAAAGCCAAAAGCTGACAACTTGGAAAACCTCTCCATTCCAGACACAAAAGCATCTAACTGTGTCATTAATCTCTTAGATTATAAAGCCAACCAAGTGGAATTGGCTGTGCTTTCCAGAAGACTCTCATTTTGTCCTACTAAGGCCCTAGATAAAACTGAACTCTGCAGTGATATGGAACATTTTTTCAGGAGACTGCACCTGATACAGAAGATTCAGAAAACACTCGGACTGAAGGAAAAGGGATCCTGACAAAAAAGAAGAGGGCATACTGGATTACTCAACCTGGATGCAACCCTCATTTGGATAAATATATAGACTCCTTCAGACATTTGACAAAATCCACCAACATAGATACTAACAGGAGACAAGCATCCAACATCAGTGCCCAGGAGAGAAAGGCCATACAGTCTTTGAAAACCAACAGAGAAATCATCATTAAACCTGCTGACAAGGGTGGTGCAATAGTCATGATGAACACATCAGACTATAGGAAGGAAGCAAACAGACAACTTATGGACACATGCTACTACAAAAAATTGGAGTCGGATCCTAGACAGGACTATTACAAGGAACTTAACAAGTTGGTATCTTGTCTGCCTGACAAATCCATAAGAGCCGATGACCTGCTACCAGAGAGTCTAAGAGTATGGACATTCTAAATGCTTCCCAAAATCCACAAATCTGGAAATCCTGGAAGACCAATTATTTTATGTGTGGGCGCCCTTACTGAGCAGGTATCTGGATGGGTAGAGGGTATTCTTAAACCACTGGTAAAGGATACACCCAGCTTCATTCAGGACACAACTGACCTATTGAATAAACTAGCAGCAATAGGTCCTCTACCAGAAGGAACCATCCTGGCCACCATGGATGTGGAATCTTTGTACTCTAATATCCCACACCAGGATGGATTAAATGCCTGCAAATTCTTCCTGGAAAACACAGAGACTGATGCGGATTCTGTGGTGAAACTTATAAAATTCATCCTCACCCGCAATTAATTTGAATTTGACAGCAAGATATATCTACAGGAGACTGGCACAGTAATGGGAAGTAAAATGGCTCCACAGTATGCAAATCTTTACAAGGCCAAGCTTGAAACCGACTTTTTGTCCTCATGTCCCATCAGGCCTCTGGCCTACTACCGCTACATTGATGATATTTTAATCATCTGGACAGAGTCTGAGCCACAGCTAAAGATGTTCCATGAACAGTTTAATTAATTTCATCCCACCATCAACTTAACACTCAACTACACCAGCACTGAAATTAAGCTGCAGAACAATTAAATATAAATATCCCTATATCAGAAGCCAATTGACTGTTTAACATACCTTAAATGGGACAGTTTCCATCCAAAACACATAAAAAACTCTATTGTCTATAGCCAAGCCATCACATACAATCATATATGTTCCAACCCAATTGATAGGGATAAACACCTTGGTCACCTCAGAAAGATCTTTTTGAATCAGGCCTACCATCCAAGAACAATTCAAAACCAAATTACAAGAGCAACTAAAATATCAAGGAATCATCTCCTACATTACAAAGCTAAAGAAGAAAATAACCGAGTGCCTCTAGTAGTCACCTACAATCCAAATCTGGAGGTTCTAAGGGGAGTTGCATGGAAATTACAACCTTTACTACAAAAAGATGCTCACTTACAATCCATTTTTCCAGACCCCCCACTACTGTGTTTTAGTCAGCCCCCAAATCTAAGAAGTATCATTGTCAGAAGCTCCCTGTCCTCTCAAACAGCTGCAGGAACCTTTCCCTGCAACTAGAAAAAATGTAAAACCTGTCCATTTATAATGACCACGGACAAGATAAAGATGCCCAATTCACATCAGGACTACAAGATCCCAGGGATTTTCAGCTGCATCACATTTAATGTGGTGTACCTAATTATTTGTACTAAATGTTCAACTGGGGGTCTGTATGTAGGGGAGACAAGGCAAAAACTGAGAACAAGGATGAACTCTCATCACCACACAATAAGAGAAAAAAGAATAGATCTACCTGTCGCAAAACATTTTTGTCTCTCTGATCACAGCATAATGAGATGACTTGTATTAAACGGTAATTTCAAATCTCAGAGATATAGAAAGGTCTGGGAGTATAAGCTGATGATGACCTTTGACACTCTCAGTGCAGGAATGAATGTGTCACATGGATTTATGTCTTTCTACATCAATTAAGGAATTTGCTCCTCAGACCTTGTGGGGGCATCACAACACAGAACCAGACACCAATCAGAGGACAATAAAACATTCACACACCTTATATATGAACTGTTCCAATATTTATGGACACAACTGTTTATCACTCACCCATAATGATAGCTCTGCTTCACCTCACTTATCTTATCCATTGCATTATCTTTCTGCTGTGTTGTGTATAAATATGTGATTCTTCAGAATTTGTATTAGTCTATGCCTGATGAAGAGGCCTGAGTAGTCTCGAAAACTTGCAATTTGTTACCATCTTTTCAGTTAGCCATTAAAAGGTATCAACCACTAAGGACACTCAATTCTAAATATTTTTCTATTTTATCAATGTAATTTCCGATGCTGAGACTGCTGGATCTGTATGTAGATGCTCTGTGTAAACATGTATCTGTATGTAGGTGCTCCATGAATGTATGTGTCTGTATGTAGGTGCTTTGTGCATGCATGTGTCTTTATGTAGGTGCTCAGTGCATGCATGTATCTTTAGGAAGGTGCTTATTTATGCACTCATCTGCATGTAGGCGCTCTGTGTATGCATTTGCTTGTATGTAGGTGCTCCATGTATGCATGTGTCTCTATATAGGTCCTCTGTGTATACATGCGTATGTATGTAGATGCTCTGTGTATATATATGCAGTATAAAAACTCCAAGAATCCAGCACTCAATATGGTGAATTTAATTACAATGTGAATAAAGTATACAAAACATTTCCATTGTTAGTATTACATCAGTTATGCACAAAATGGTACAAATAGTTTCAGAGAGATTCAAACATATAGCATAATGCTATAATGCTTATCTGGCATCACACACAGTCTGGTCATTGCAGCGACATGAATCGCCACCCTGCAGGCTGCCATAAGCTCACTTCATCCTGAGACACAAGCTTATGCTTGAAACAAAAAAAGCCGGATAAGCATTATGCTATATGCTTGAATTGATGCCAGGATTGAGCCAGGTCCTGGGGGATATCAATTTATAATATAAGTACCGTATTTTTCTGATTATAAGACACACTTTTGTTCCCCCAAATTTTTGAGGAAAGTGGGGGGTGCGTCTTATAATCCGAATCTGTGTGATGTGCTGTGCTATAGAGGAGGGGGGTGGCTCTGAAGTGATGTCAGGGGGCTGGAGTGGGCTGGCTGCAGGCTGCTGAGACAGCAGGAGGTCCTGTGCGCCCGCTCATTAGCCTCATGTAATATTCACTGCACCTGCTGTCCATCACCTTGGTGCTGAAGCCACGCCGAGTTGGTTGACAGGGGAGCAGTGCATATTAAATGTGCCTGCACTCCCCCTCCTCCCATCATGAATGTGACCCCCTGCAGGCACACACATAGCCCCCCAGTCATTACATGCCCCCCTGCAGGCACACACATAGCCCCCCAGTCACTACATGCCCCCCTGCTGGCACACACATCATAAAATGAAAAACACTTAACTCACCTTCTGATGATGGCTCCGAGCTCCCAGTTCTCCCGTGGCTTTTCCTGTGTCTGTGCCAACATCCGATCATGTGATCAGCACAGCACAGTGATGTCATCACTGTGTGACCAGGTCACATGATCTGATGCCTGGGAAACTGGAAGTGCAACCGAGGAGCAGGGAGCAGGGAGCCATCATCAGTAGGTGAGTTTGGTGCTTTTTATTTTATCATGTTTGTTCCTGCTGGGAGGCATGTAGTGACTGGGGGGCTAATGTGTGTGCCTGCAGGGGGGCATGTAGTGACTGAGGGGGCTATGTGTGTGCCTGCAGGGGGCATGTAGTGACTGGGGGGCCATGTGCATGCCATATAGAGAGAGGGGGGCCATGTGCGTGCCGGTGGGGGGCATATAGAGAGAGGGGGGCCATGTGTATGCCAGCAGGGGGCTTATCGTGATGGGGGGCCATATCCAGGATGAGATGGGGCAGTGTGCCAGCAGCACAGGGGGACAGAGTGCTAGCAGCACAGGGGGCAGTGTGCCAGCAGCACTGGGGGCAATGTGCCAGAACAGGGGGGCCATGTGCCAAGATGGGGGTTATATAGATACCAGGATGAGAGACATATATATGATTTGTAACACGGACACTGGCATTATAAGACAGACTCTCATTCAACATAAAATTATTTTTTTCTCTTTTTCTTCACCAAATTTGGGGCTGCGTCTCATAATCAGGTGTGTCTTATAAAGCGAAAAATACGGTAAGTACCCTCAATAATAATTTATTTCTTCTGTATATCCACAACATTAGTATTCTATAATGGTGATAAAAACAATCTTGGCAGTAGAAAATAATATATTGTCTACATGGAAGAGGGGACAAATGATATATCAAACATTTATTACCCACTTGACACTTTTATGAAGACAATAACCATAAATACATTGACCATACTGTATTTGAAGCATAGGTTGAAAATTAAACAGATTATGCTTTTTCCATAGCTCTACATGAGGATTATCTTTAATTGTTGTCCACTGTGACTATATACCAGTTGTTTGTCTTACCCAGGACCTAGGTTTTTTAATAGGTTGTTTGTCCTTGTTGTACACATTTAAAATTATTTTATAACATTGTGCATTTATCTAATAAACTTTGATATATTTTTATATTGTAAAGTACTCTAATTATCTTTAGTCTTATACAGCAGTTCTGTGAATGCCTCAGAGGCTTGTTTGAGAACATTAAAGTTCAACCAGCATCATGAAAACCAAGGAACACGCCAAACAGGTCAGGAATGAAGTTGAGTAGAGAAAAGAAGGTTATAAAAACATAGGCCAAGTTCTGGACAGAGCACTGTTGAATCGTTCATTCAAAAATGGAAGGAGTAACTGCAAACCTATCAATACATGTAATATGCAAATTGCCTCTTCAGAGAAAAAGATGACTTGAACTCTATAGCGCCACCTATTGGAAGTAGTGATCCTACAAGTCACAATCAACCCTTTAATGAGTCTTGCAATATGACATGATATCAAGACATGGTCATCCACCTGAACTGACATCCCAAGCAAGGAGTGAACTTATTACAGAAGCAGCTAAGAGGCCCATGATCACTCTGGAGGAGCTGCAGAGATCCACGGCTCAGGTAGAATAATCTGTCTACAAGTCAACTATTAGTCATATGCTCCACAAATCAGCCTTTATGGAACAGTGGCAAGATGAAAGCCATTTTTTACAGCAGTCATAAGAAGTTCCTTTTGCAATAATCAGAAAGCCATGCTGGGGACACAGCTAGTATTTGGAAGAAGGCACTCTGGTCAGATGAGATCAAATTACAATTTTTTAGACTGAACGAAAAATGCTGTGATGCAGAAAACTAACACTGCCCATTACCATGAAAACACCATCCCCACTGTCAAACATGGTGATGGCAGCATCATGCGGTAAGGATGCTATTCATCAACAGTTCAACAGGGACAGGAAAGCAGGTCAGTGTTGATGGGATGATGGATGGTGCTAAATATAGGGCAATCCTGGAGGAAAACCTGTTAGAGGCTGCAAAAGACTTGAGACTGGGGGGTAAGTAAGCATTCCAACAGGACAACAACACTGAACACAATGCCACAGGTGCAATAGAATGGTTTACATCAGTGTTTCCCAAACTCCTGTCCTTGCGGCTACCAACAGATCCTGTTTTCTGGATTTCCTTAGTATTGCACAGGTGAGAGAACCTGTGGCAATTTATGATGTCTTGATAATAATTGAATCATCTATGCAATACAAAGGAAATCCTGAAATCATGATCTGCTGGGTGGGCTATGAAGACTGGAGTTTGTGAAATACTGGTTTAGATCAATGCATATTTATGTGTTTAACTGGCCCAGTAATACAGAGCTAGCTGACACATACCCCAAAACACTTGCTGCAGTAATTAAAGCAAAATGTGATGTAACAAAGGTTTTACTCATTGGCGTGAATACAAATGCATGTCACAATTTTCAGATTTATATTTTTTATATATTTACAAAACCATATATAATTACCTTTACACTTCACATATACCGTATATACTCAAGTATAAGCCGACCCGAGTATAAGCCGACCCCCCTAATTTTGCCACAAAAAACTGGGAAAACTTATTGACTTGAGTATAAGCCTAGGGTGGAAAATGCAGCAGCTACCGATGAATTTCAAAAATAAAAATAGATGCACCATACCGTTCATTATGGCCCCATAGCTGTGCCATATAGTGCTCTGCACCATTCATTATTGCCCCATAGCTGTACAATAGAAAGCTGTGCCATATAGTGCTCTGCACCATTCATTACTGCCCCATAGCTGTGCCATATAGTGCTCTGCACCGTTCATTATTGCCCCATAGCTGTGCCATATAGTGCTCTGCACCATTCATTATTGCCCCATAGCTGTACAATAGAAAGCTGTGCCATATAGTGCTCTGCACCGTTCATTATTGCCCCATAGCTGTGCCATATAGTGCTCTGCACCGTTCATAATTGCCCCATAGCTGTGCCATATAGTGCTCTGCACCGTTCCTTATTGCCCCATAGCTGTGCCATATAGTGCTCTG
Organism: Ranitomeya variabilis; assembly: GCF_051348905.1. Lineage (NCBI taxonomy): Eukaryota > Metazoa > Chordata > Amphibia > Anura > Dendrobatidae > Ranitomeya > Ranitomeya variabilis. The sequence goes on along the minus strand of NC_135236.1, from coordinate 243,312,408 downwards.
CACCGCTCCATATTGCCCCATAGCTGTGCCATATAGTGCTCTGCACCGCTCCTTATTGCCCCATAGCTGTGCCATATAGTGCTCTGCACCGCTCCTTATTGCCCCATAGCTGTGCCATAAAGTGCTCTGCACCGCTCCTTATTGCCCCATAGCTGTGCCATATAGTGCTCTGCACCGTTCCTTATTGCCCCATAGCTGTGCCATATAGTGCTCTGCACCGTTCCTTATTGCTCCATAGCTGTGCCATATAGTGCTCTGCACCGCTCCTTATTGCCCCATAGCTGTGCCATATAGTGCTCTGCACCGCTCCTTATTGCCCCATAGCTGTGCCATATAGTGCTCTGCACCGCTCCTTATTGCCCCATAGCTGTGCCATATAGTGCTCTGCACCGCTCCTTATTGCCCCATAGCTGTGCCATATAGTGCTCTGCACCGTTCCTTATTGCCCCATAGCTGTGCCATATAGTGCTCTGCACCGCTCCTTATTGCCCCATAGCTGTACAATAGAAAACTGTGCCATATAGTGCTCTGCACCGTTCATAATTGCCCCATAGGATGTGCCATAGAAAGCTGTGCTGCTGCAATAAAAATAATAAAACACATACTCACCTCTCTTGCTTGCAGCTCCCCAGCGTCCCGTCCCGGCGTCTCTCTGCACTGACTGATCAGGCAGAGGGCGGCACGCACACTATATGCGTCATCGCGCCCTCTGACCTGCACAGTCAGTGCGGAGAGAGAGACGCCGGGAAGACAGAGCGGCGCCCGGCGTTCCACAGGTGAATATGACATACTTACCTGCTCCCGGCGTCCCGCTCCTTCCCCCGGACAGCTGGTCTTCGCCGCAGCCTCTTCTTCTATCAGCGGTCACCGGCACAGCTGATTAGAGAAATGAATAGGCGGCTCCGCCCCTATGGGAGTGGAGTCCATATTCATTTCTCTAATGAGCGGTCCCACGTGACCGCTGAACAGGGGAAGAGCTGCGGCACCCGGAGACCGTGGGACAGGCAGGGGGAGCGCCAGGAGCCCCGGAAGCAGGTAAGTATGCCTCAGTGCCCTCTCCCCCTCACCCGCCGACCGTGACTCGAGTATAAGCCGAGAGGGGCACTTTCAGCCCAAAAATTTGGGCTGAAAATCTCGGCTTATACTCGAGTATATACGGTACTTATTTAGTGTTGGTTTATCACATAAAATCCAAAGTAAATACACTCCCGTTCCAAAGTTTAGGGTCACTTAGAAATTTCCTTATTTTGAAAGAAAAGCAGTTTTTTCCAATGAAGCTAACATTAAATGATTCAGAAATACCCTCTATACATTGTTAATGTGGTAAATGACTGTTCTAGCTGCAAATGTCTGGTTTATAATGCAATGCAATATCTAGGTGGACGTCGGGCTCTTTGCTCAATATCATGAAAATACCTTTTGATGGTTTGTGTAGACACTGCATAATACTTTAGGCTTTGAATGTGATGTACAAATTAATTTACAGCATAGAATAAATCACTGCGTACCATTCTTTGTTTCTGGTGAGACCACTCAGCCAACAGCTTGAAGAGTCCTTCATGAGGGAACATCCAGGGATTATGATGTGGGGTAGCATAACATACGGTAGCTCAGTGCTACATTGATCAATTCGGTAAGAAGACTTGCACTACTGTGCAGTAGCATTAGAAGGATATAGTATAATAATTCAAGTTGATTAGAACCCTTTGGCACTGAAGACCAAAAACTTTAGAGGTTGTTGATCATTAGTGCTTTATTAAGAAACTTTAGAAGTAGTTGAACGTGAGTGCTTTCTTAAACCGACAAGTGAATAACAGATGTGAACTCCAACATTTCGACCATTTTGCGTTTTTCAAGGAAATCTGTGAGTTAGTCTGTAAGTGCCAGTGAAATCGATGTGCATGCCCACGTTATGGGTCATGGCCACGGCCAAATGATTGAAATGCTGGACTTCACGTCTGTTATTCACTTGGTGGTTTTAATAAAGCACTTAAATTCAACTACTTCTAAAGTTTCCTATCTTCCTTGCAGGTGGGTTCTAATTAGTTCAGTGTTACATTGGCTTGGCAGTGAAACAAAACACGTGATACAGCTATTTTTTCACAGTCTACCAAGAGCCATTTTTCAACAGAACAATGCCAAGCTGTATGTGCAGTGCCCCAGAGTCCTGGTCGTTGCAGTACTGTTGCTCTGCCACTAAGGGGAGTGATGGTACGTCTGATTGCACTAAAGGAGTTTACCTGACCAGGTAACACACACCCACAATACACTTCACACTCCGGCCACCAGGGGGGTGGTTCTATCTATTAGACTGTTGTGAATTCCGTTCTTGGGCTCCCTCCTGTGGTTATGAATGGTACTTTTGTGAGTTCTGCCCTTGGGCTCCCTCTGGTGGTTTCGAGTGGAACTGCTGCTCCTTGAGGTTCTGCAGCAGCTGCTTTCACTAATCGGCTCCACTGGCCTTGCTATTTAACTTGGCTCTGGTCTGTAGTCCATGCCAGCTGTCAATGTTCTCTGGGTTGGATTCAGATCTTTACTTAGATTTCTCTGATGGCCTGTCCATTTCAGCATAAGATAAGTTCTTGCTAGTTGCTCAGTTAAGTTATGTTTCTTTTGTCCAGCTTGTCATCATGAAATATTCAGGCTAGCTGGAAGCTCTGGGGAAGCAGATTTGCCCCTCCACACCGTGAGTCGGTGTGGAGATCATTTTTGTAAACTCTGCGTGGATTTTTAGTTTTTAATACTGACCGCACAGTATCCTTTCCTATTTTCTGTCTATCTAGATTAGAATTGTCCTCCTTTGCTAAAATCTGATTTCATTTCTGTGTATGTCATTTCCCTCTCTACTCACAGTCAATACATGTGGGGGGCTATCTTTCCTTTTGGGAATTTCTCTGAGGCAAGATAGTTTTCTGTTTCCATCTTAAGGGGTAGTTAGTTCTTAGGCCGTGACGAGGCGTCTAGGGAGAGTTAGGAACGTCCCACGGCTATTTCAAGTGTTGGTGTTAGGAGTAGGGTTTGCGGTCAGTAAAGTTACCACCTCCTGAGAGTTTGTCCCATGATTCATTTTACCCACCAGGTCATATCAGTGCTTCTCCGTAACCACCAGGTCATAACAGTACAGCTGGCCCACAATGTGTTAAATGCATCTCAAAAGAGGGAAAAGAAAGTTCTGAGCCATTTTTTTTTCCTTTGCAGCTTGTTTTGTCTTTTTTTTCCCCTTAATCTTTGTGTGGTTCCGGATTTTGGTGCTGATATGGAGGTTCAGGGTCTGTTCTCGCGTGTTGATCAGATCGCTGCAAGAGTACAGAGTATCCAAGATTATGTTGTTCAGACTCCGGTTCTAGAGCCTAGAATTCCTATTCCTGATTTGTTTTCTGGGGATAGATCTAAATTTCTGAACTTTAAAAATAACTGCAGATTGTTTTTTGCTTTGAGACCCCGTTCCTCTGGTGACCCCATTCAGCAGGTGAAGATTGTCATTTCTCTGCTGCGTGGAGACCCGCAGGACTGGGCATTCTCCCTAGAGCCAGGGAATCCTGCATTGCTCAATGTAGACGCATTTTTTCAAGCACTTGGACTGCTGTATGACGAACCTAATTCTGTGGATCAGGCAGAAAAAATCTTGCTGGCTCTGTGTCAGGGTCAGGAAGCAGCAGAAGTATACTGCCAGAAATTTAGAAAGTGGTCTTTGCTTACAAAATGGAATGAGGATGCCCTAGCAGCTATTTTCAGAAAGGGTCTTTCTGAAGCCCTTAAAGATGTTATGGTGGGGTTCCCCATACCTGCTGGTTTGAATGAATCAATGTCTCTGGCCATTCAGATTGATCGGCGCCTGCACGAGCGTAAGGTTGTGCACCATATGGCGGTGTCCTCTGGGCTGAGTCCTGAGCCTATGCAATGTGATAGGATTTTGACTAGAGCAGAACGGCAGGAATTCAGACGTCAGAATGGGCTGTGTTTTTACTGTGGTGACTCTACTCATGCTATTTCTGATTGCCCGAAGCGTACTAAGAGGGTCGCTAGGTCTGTTACCATTAGTACTGTACAGCCTAAATTTCTCTTGTCTGTTACCCTGATTTGCTCATTGTCGTCCTTTTCTGTAATGGCATTTGTGGATTCTGGCGCTGCCCTGAACTTAATGGTCTTAGAATTTGCCAAGCGCTGTGGTTTTTCCTTGGAGCCTTTGCAGAGTCCTATTCCCTTGAGGGGGATAGATGCTACACCATTGGCCAAGAATAAACCTCAGTACTGGACACAGTTGACCATGTACATGGCTCCAGCACATCAGGAAAATATTCGTTTTTTGGTGTTGCATAATTTGCATGATGTTGTTGTGCTGGGTTTTCCATGGTTACAGCTACATAATCCGGTGCTGGATCGGAAATCTATGTCTGTGACTAGTTGGGGTTGCCAAGGGATGCATTGTGATATTCCTTTGATGACAATTTCCTCTTCCCCCTCTTCTGAAGTTCCTGAGTTTTTGTCGGATTTCCAGGATATATTTGATGAGCCCAAGTCCAGTTCCCTACCTCTTCATAGGGACTGTGATTGTGCTATTAACTTGATACCTGGCTGTAAGTTCCCTAAGGGTCGACTCTTCAATCTGTCTGTGCCAGAGCATGCCGATATGTGGAGTTATGTAAAGGAGTCCTTAGAGAAGGGGCATATTCACCCGTCTTCATCACCGTTGGGAGCGGGGTTCTTTTTTGTTGCCAAGAAGGATGGCTCCTTGAGGCCCTGTATAGATTATCGCCTTCTCAATAAGATCACGGTCAAATTCCAGTACCCTTTACCTTTGCTTTCTGATTTGTTTGCTCGGATTAAGGGGGCTAGCTGGTTTACCAAGATCGACCTTCGAGGGGCGTATAATCTTGTTCGTATTAAACAGGGCGATGAATGGAAAACAGCATTTAATACGCCCGAAGGCCATTTTGAATATCTTGAGATGCCTTTCGGGCTCTCTAATGCTCCATCTGTGTTTCAGTTCTTTATGCATGATATTTTCCGGGATTATCTGGATAAGTTCATGATTGTATATTTGGATGATATTTTGGTGTTTTCCGATGATTGGGAGTCTCATGTGAAGCAGGTCAGGATGGTATTTCAGATCCTTCGTGCTAATGCATTGTTTGTGAAGGGGTCTAAGTGCCTTTTTAGAGTTCAGAAGGTTTCTTTTTTGGGTTTCATTTTTTCTCCCTCGGCTATTGAAATGGACCCTGTTAAGGTCCAGGCCACTCATGATTGGACTCAACCCACATCTGTGAAGAGCCTTCAGAAATTTTTGGGCTTTGCTAATTTTTATCGACGCTTCATTGCTAATTTTTCTAGTGTGGTTAAACCTCTGACCGATTTAACGAAGAAAGGTGCTGATGTGGTGAATTGGTCCTCTGCGGCTGTGGAGGCCTTTCAGGAGCTTAAACGTCGCTTTACTTCTGCCCCTGTACTCCGTCAGCCAGATGTTTCTCTCCCTTTTCAGGTTGAGGTTGACGCTTCTGAGATTGGCGCAGGGGCCGTTTTGTCTCAGAGAAGTTCTGATGGCTCTTTGATGAAACCGTGTGCTTTCTTCTCCAGAAAGTTTTCGCCTGCTGAGCGTAATTATGATGTCGGCAATCAGGAATTGTTGGCTATGAAGTGGGCATTTGAGGAGTGGCGACATTGGCTTGAGGGAGCTAAGCATCGCGTTGTGGTCTTGACCGACCATAAGAATCTGATTTACCTCGAGTCTGCCAAGCGGTTGAATCCTAGACAAGCTCGATGGTCTCTGTTTTTCTCCCGTTTTGATTTTGTGGTTTCATATCTTCCGGGATCTAAGAATGTGAAGGCTGATACCCTTTCTAGGACTTTTTTGCCTGATTCTCCGGGAGTTCTTGAGCCAGCTGGTATTCTCAAGGAGGGGGTTATTATTTCTGCCATCTCCCCTGATTTGCGGCGGGTGCTTCAGGAGTTTCAGGCTGATAAACCTGACCGCTGCCCAGTGGGGAAACTGTTTGTTCCTGATAGATGGACTAATAAGGTAATTTCTGAGATTCATTGTTCTGTATTGGCTGGTCATCCTGGGATTTTTGGTACCAGAGATTTGGTTGCCAGGTCCTTTTGGTGGCCTTCCTTGTCGCAGGATGTGCGTTCTTTCGTGCAGTCCTGTGGGACCTGTGCCTGGGCCAAGCCCTGCTGTTCCCGTGCTAGTGGGTTGCTTTTGCCTTTGCCGGTCCCTGGGAGGCCTTGGACGCATATTTCCATGGATTTTGTTTCTGATCTTCCTGCTTCTCAGAAGATGTCTGTCATCTGGGTGATTTGTGATCGGTTTTCTAAGATGGTCCATTTGGTACCTTTGCCTAAGTTGCCTTCCTCCTCTGATTTGGTTCCATTGTTCTTTCAGCATGTGGTTCGTTTGCATGGCATTCCGGAGAATATTGTGTCTGACAGAGGTTCCCAGTTCGTTTCTAGGTTTTGGCGGTCCTTTTGTGCTAGAATGGGCATTGATTTGTCTTTTTCGTCAGCATTTCATCCTCAGACAAATGGCCAAACGGAGCGAACCAATCAGACCTTGGAAACCTATTTGAGATGCTTTGTGTCTGCTGATCAGGATGATTGGGTGACCTTCTTGCCGTTGGCCGAGTTTGCCCTTAATAATCGGGCTAGTTCGGCTACCTTGGTTTCGCCTTTTTTTTTGTAACTTTGGTTTTCATCCTCGTTTTTCTTCGGGGCAGGTTGAACCTTCGGACTGTCCTGGTGTGGATTCTGTGGTGGACAGGTTGCAGCGGATTTGGACTCATGTGGTGGACAATTTAACGTTGTCTCAGGAAAAGGCTCAGCGTTTTGCTAACCGTCGTCGGTGCGTTGGTCCCCGGCTTCGTGTTGGGGATTTGGTCTGGTTGTCTTCTCGTCATGTTCCTATGAAGGTTTCTTCCCCTAAGTTCAAGCCTCGCTTTATTGGTCCTTATAAGATTTCTGAAATTATCAATCCTGTGTCTTTTCGTTTGACCCTTCCAGCTTCTTTTTCCATTCATAATGTGTTCCATAGATCTTTGTTGCGGAGATATGTGGTGCCCATGGTCCCCTCCGTTGACCCTCCTGCTCCGGTGTTGGTTGAGGGGGAGTTGGAGTATGTGGTGGGGAAGATTTTGGATTCTCGTCTTTCGAGGCGGAAGCTTCAGTATCTGGTTAAGTGGAAGGGTTATGGCCAGGAGGATAATTCTTGGGTTTTTGCCTCCGATGTCCATGCTGCCGATTTGGTTCGTGCTTTTCATTTGGCTCGTCCTGATCGGCCTGGGGGCTCTGGTGAGGGTTCGGTGACCTTTCCTCAAGGGGGGGGTACTGTTGTGAATTCCGTTCTTGGGCTCCCTCCTGTGGTTATGAATGGTACTTTTGTGAGTTCTGCCCATGGGCTCCCTCTGGTGGTTTCGAGTGGAACTGCTGCTCCTTGAGGTTCTGCAGCAGCTGCTTTCACTAATCGGCTCCACTGGCCTTGATATTTAACTTGGCTCTGGTCTGTAGTCCATGCCAGCTGTCAATGTTCTCTGGGTTGGATTCAGATCTTTACTTGGATTTCTCTGATGGCCTGTCCATTTCAGCATAAGATAAGTTCTTGCTAGTTCTTTGGTTGTCCATTGCTTTGGACCTTACTGCTCAGTTAAGTTATGTTTCTTTTGTCCAGCTTGTCATTATGAAATATTCAGGCTAGCTGGAAGCTCTGGGGAAGCAGATTTGCCCCTCCACACCGTGAGTCGGTGTGGAGATCATTTTTGTAAACTCTGCGTGGATTTTTAGTTTTTAATACTGACCGCACAGTATCCTTTCCTATTTTCTGTCAATACATGTGGGGGGCTATCTTTCCTTTTGGGAATTTCTCTGAGGCAAGATAGCTTTCTGTTTCCATCTTAAGGGGTAGTTAGTTCTTAGGCCGTGACGAGGCGTCTAGGGAGAGTTAGGAACGTCCCACGGCTATTTCTAGTGTTGGTGTTAGGAGTAGGGTTTGCGGTCAGTAAAGTTACCACCTCCTGAGAGCTTGTCCCATGACTCATTTTACCCACCAGGTCATATCAGTTCTTCTCCGTAACCACCAGGTCATAACATTAGACCACTCCTCACACTTGGGTAAAACTGGGGGGTTGGACAGGAAGTGAGGGAGAAAGGAGCTGGGAAGAGCTCGAGAGAGGACCTGTCAGAGGTGGGATCCTGGCAGAGCCCTAGTGAACAGGAAAGAACGTTACGGAGCCGTGCCTGTGCTTACAGCGGCAGTCTCCTAGAAAAGGACAAGAAGAGAGGGGTATTGTGAAGGAGTGAGAAACGGGAATACAGCGCAGAGGTGATAGGACCAGAAGGAGTTGTGCTGTAAGATCGAGGCAACATCCTTCTGAGGCGCAAAGTCGGTGGCCGGAATGCCGAGAAAGTAAGAGACTCTAAGCATTACTTCAAACCATGGCAGGACAGCCAATTATAGGTTGGCTGTCTCACTTGAACACCTAAGCAGACAACAGAGGCAGCTGTGGGAGAGGGGCGACTCTAGGGTCCCGGAAGAACTCCAGGCCTACCCCGTCATACGGGTGCGTCCTAACCATATCATCTGGGGGACGGAGAGAACGAACATCAGAGACAGACACAACAGTTGTGAGGACTATCCCGGGGTGCTCAGCAGGGAAGGACTACAACACACAGGCGCTAAAAGGTAGACACTGAATCCCACCTGCTAAGGGAACTCTGGATGTGCCTTTGGACCGGTCGGTCTCAGCCAGCCCTGTTAACAGTGCTCTGGATTGAGTATCTTGAAACCTTCAGTAAAGAGGTAAAGAGACTGCAACCCTGTGTCCTCATTATTCATCACACCCCGCACCACACATCATCACTCTCAACTTTTACTGGATGCCCCTTAGCAGGGTCCCGGACCAGGTCTAGCCACCGTGATAATCCCAGAACCGAGACAGAGAGGCCCGGTACCGGGTACCCCACGGCCCTGCTCCAACTTGGCGTCACGAACAGGATCTACTTAAGCCTGAAGAATCAGGTCATGTGTGCCTTGGAACTGTGATTTATTGTGCTTGGACTGTGACTTATTGCAAAGACTGTGCATTGCTATTGCTGCCAAGAGTTCCCGCCACAATTCGCCATCGCCGCGCACGGAGGGAGGAGCCTTAGCTTCGTGGATGGAACCGGTCAAAAGGAGCGCGGAACGAGAAAGCGCGGTAAAGCATCAACCCCAGAAGAGGAACCCCGACCTCCAGCAGGTTAGTAGGAAGAAGGGACGGCCATGTCTGAGTCGGGAGGAGCGGAGGCGGCGGTTGCAGCCATGGACACAGAGGCAGCTCCGGTCCCCGCAGCAGATGTAGCCGCGGCCATAATACCACAACCGGTTGCCGCAGATCCCACTGCCTCTATCAGCCAGTTGGAGACTGCTGCCACCACAACGGCCATAATGCCCTTCTCTATGCCGTACCTGCCCGGAGCGGCCTGGCTCCCGCGATACTCCGGGGAGTCGCATACATTAACTGACTTTAAAGGAGTGATCTGCAGCCTGCTCGAGTTCTACCCCTTGACAGAGCCTCAGAAGGTTCATATGATAACAAACCAACTCTTTGGAGCGGCTTTGAGAGAAGTGAAGTGTTGGCCCGCCGCGGATAAGGGAACTGCACAGCAGGTTTTTGCAAAGCTTAAAGCCACCTTCGATACCCGTACTGCTACAGAAATTAAATTGACTTTCTATGGATGCAAACAGAGACCGCAGGATAGCTTACGGGACTATGCCCTTAATCTCCAGGAGGCGCTGTGGGCCATTAAGCAGAGTGACCCCGGCTGCATGCAAGATGAGGATAAACTCCTGAAAGAGCGGTTCATTGAGGGGCTCCTGTGCAGTCACCAAAGGGGCCAATTGCACTTCCTCGCCATGCAAAATCCAGACCTGACTTTTGCGCAATTCAAGGATAAAGCCATCCAGGCGCTGCAGGAGCGACAGTTCAGCCGTGCGGTACCCCCCAGGTGTCAAGCCCTCACGTACCACCAGGAGGTGGCACCAGATGCTCCAGTCACCGCCGAGGCCGATGCCCAGAGCTTAGAGGACGACTCCCCCGCAGGACTCCGCCTCCAGATGCAGGAGCTGACCAAGAGCGTTGCTGCCCTAGCCCGGACTGTGCAGTCCCTACAGGAGGCCCCCAAGGAGAAGATCCAGCTGGCCTCCAGACCAGAGGATGTCCCCTGGATGCGACAGAGGAGGACTCCGCCGACCAGAGGCCGGGACGACGATCGCTTCCATCGGGACGGATGACCTATCTGCAGCCGCTGTCACCAGGTGGGCCACCTTGCAAGGTACTGTCCTTTAAACGAGCAACCCCTGGGGCAAAGGGCCAACCCCCAGGAGTAGGACGATCAGGCCCGCAGCATTGGAGAGCCAAATACGTTGGAGGGCGACCAGTTCTTCCTGTTGTGATCGACGGTATCCCCATGAACGCTCTGCTGGACACCGGTTCTCAGGTGATGACTATGCCTTATGTGCTTTATAAACGGTATTGGGAGGACACCGATATTACTTGTGGCCCCGATGACGATTTCACCATAATAGCCAGTAACGGTCAGCCATTGCCACAAGTGGGGTATAAAGAGGTCACCATCAAGGTGGGGCGGGTGGAATTGAAGGCCCAAGGGATTGTAATTGTTGATATTGACCGCCGTGAATGTAATCCCATGATGACTATCGGTACCAATGTTATAGAAAATTGTCTTGCAGAAGTTATTGTCTTGTTACAACAGGTAGCAGAAACCGCTGACTACAGTGAACAACGCGCCCTGCAAAAAGAAATCAGAGCTCTGATGCAGAGACAGCAGGTAGAGCTGACTGGTGGTGAAATTGGTCGTGTCACTGTGAGTGATTCAAACCCTATCGCGATACCCCCCAGGAGTGAGGTGTTAATATTGTGTCGGGCAGCCATAGGCCTCAGGGGTAAGGACTACCAGGCCCTGGTAGAACCCGTATATTCAGACATTAGGCCTACTCTCCTAACAGCCAGGGGGGTGGTCGACGTCCGCCAGGGGAGGGTGCCAGTACGTGTCCTTAATTGTGGGGAGGAAGAGGTCCATCTCACCAAGTATGCCACGCTTGCCAAACTGTTCGCTGTCAATAATAGTGTGATGCAGACACCTGGACCCTTGGCCCCGTCTAACCTGGCGGAGGACAACGGTTCTGCAGGGCACTCGAAAGATTGATGTCGGGAATTGCATGTGGGCACTGACTCTACCCCATCCCACCAGAAACAGGGGGCCTACAGGGTTGTCCACGAGTACGAGCGGGTATTTAGCAAACACCCCTTCTATTTTGGACAGGTGAAAGGGATCCAACATCATATCCCCACAGGAGATCATCGGCCCATAAAAGAGAGATACCGCCCTGTACCCCCAGCTCATTACCAGTGTGCCAAGGACATTTTGCGAGAAATGAAGGAAGCTGGGGTGGTGAGAGACAGTTGTAGCCCCTGGGCAGCTCCATTAGTCCTTGTTAAAAAGAAAGATGTCACAATGAGGATGTGTGTTGATTACAGGCAGTTGAATCGCATTACACATAAGGATGCATACTCACTGCCCAGGATAGAGGAGTCTCTGGCTGCCTTAAAATCTGCTAACTACTTCTCTACCTTAGATCTCACCAGTGGGTACTGGCAGGTTCCCGTGGCGGAGGCGGACAAAGAGAAGACGCCTTCACGACACCGATGGGTCTCTGCGAATTCAACTACATGACCTTCGGATTGTGCAATGCCCCGGGGACGTTCCAGAGGATGATGGAGTGCTGTCTGGGGCACAAGAACTTTGAAACCGTACTGCTGTATTTGGATGATGTCATTGTCTTCTCTAAGACCTACGAAGACCATCTGAAGCACCTGGCTGAGGTGTTTGTAGCCCTATCCAACTTTGGCTTAAAGGTGAAATCGTCCAAATGCCATCTGCTGAAACCCAAAGTGCAGTACCTGGGCCATGTGGTGAGTGCTGAAGGAGTGGCCCCAGACCCCGACAAGGTCACTGTGATCCAGGACTGGCCGAAGCCCAGCAACCTCCACGAAGTCTGGCAGTTCCTCGGGCTGGTATGCTATTACCGAAGGTTCATTAAGGACTTCACCAAGAAGGCCACGCCCTTGCAAGACCTGTTGGTGGGCCAATCAAAGAAGACCAAGGGGAAGAATGCCCCATTTGATTGGAACGAGGGGCTGGAAGGATCCTTCACTTGCTTGAAGTCGGCACTGATGGGAGAAGAGGTACTGGCCTACCCTGAATACGACCAACCGTTTGTGCTGTATATGGATGCCAGCAATTTAGGATTGGGGGCTGTGCTGTCCCAGGTCCAGAAAGACAAGGAGAGGGTGATCGCTTACGCCAGCAGGAAGCTTCGTCCCACGGAAAGGAACCCTGACAACTACAGTTCCTTTAAGCTGGAGTTCCTTGCCATCGTCTGGGCAGTGACAGAGAGGTTCAAACACTACCTGGCCTCTGCGAAATTCACCGCCTCCATGGATAACAATCCGCTGACGCACTTGGATACAGCCAAACTCGGGGCATTGGAACAGCGGTGGATGGCCCGGCTGTCCAACTATGACTTCACCATCAAGTACCGGGCAGGACGCAAGAATGCGAATGCCGATGCCTTGTCCCGGATGCCCAATTTGCCAGAAACGGGGGAGGACCCGGAGGCACTTGAAGAGGTAGAGCTGCCCGCATTCCATCGCCCCAAAGCCGCTCAGTACTCCCATCATGTAAAGAACAGGCACAAGAACCAACATGATGCCACGCTGAATCTCCTGCCCCATCACGGATGGGCGGAGACCCAGGATGGTGACCCCGCGGTCCGTCGGGTGAAAGAGCTCTTGACGCAGGCAGGGTTGCATCCTGGCCCAGATGATCCACAGGAGACACGACAGCTGTGGAAGGGGAGAAGCAAACTGTTTATTCACGATGGTAAGCTGTGCCGGAGGAGCATCGACCCACGTACTCATGAATTGGTATGGCAGATAGTGGTGCCAAGGTGAGATGCGCCCATGGTTCTGGGAGCCTACCACGATGGAGCCGGACACTTCGGATGGAGGAAGCTGGAGAGGCTACTCCGAGGGAGGTTCTATTGGATTGGCATGAAGAGAGCCATTGAGAAGTGGTGTCGGGAGTGTGGTCCATGTAGCCTACGCAGGAAGGACCGTGACAGCCAACGGGCTCCCTTGCAGCCCATCATCACCAAACGGCCGCTCGAACTGGTCGCGCTGGATCATGTGAACCTGACGCCTAGCCAGCCAGGCTATATCTACGCTCTTACCATCGTAGATCACTACTCCAGATTTTTGGTGGTTGTACCTGTCAAGGATCTAACGGCCAGGACAGCCACCAAGGCCTTCCATCAGTACTTTTGTAGGCCCCATGGGTACCCGGAGAAGGTACTGACCAATCAGGGGCCAACATTCGAAGCAGAGGTGTTCCAAGAGTTCTGCCATCTGTACGGGTGTAAGAAGATCAGAACCACACCGTACCATCCCCAAACCAACGGGATGTGTGAAAAAATGAACCAAGTGGTGATAGACTTACTGAAGACCTTGCCCGTAGAGGAACGGAACCTGTGGCCAACAAAGTTGCCTGACTTGGTGGACATATACAATCACATCCCAGTAAATTCCACCAACTGCACTCCAGCGTACCTGATGCGAGGAAGGTCTAGCCAGTTACCCGTTGATCTGGACATGGGGGTCCTAAACCCCGAAGATACCTCGCCGGATGCAGATTGGGATGCAGAAAGGCAGCGAAGGTACCACAAAGTACAGGAATGCGTGGAAAGAAGTCTCGCCCAGGTTAGACAAAAACAAGAAAGAGACTACAACCAGCACGCTCCTGCGATTCCCTTGTCACACGGTGAGCAAGTACTCAAATGAAAGAGGAGGCTACACAAACTCAACGACCAATGGAAAGCGGAACCGTATACCATCCTGCCATCCGATTTCGACAACACGAAGGTCTGTCTCATCAGCAAAGATGGAGGGGAAACCTCAATGGCAATATCCAGAGATCACCTTAAAGTATGCCCCGATAAGTTGAGAGAGAGGGAAACAGGTCCAGGAACCTCCCCACCTGTAGAAGAGAAGATGATACACACTGTTCTTGGCGATTTTCCCCAGTCCTGGACTCAGATAAATCAGGCCATCGTGGTGCCTGTCCTAACGTTCCGTCAACCGAACCCACCAGAACTAACGGTGGTACCAGATCATCCAGGCCCGCAATCTCAGCAGATCTCGCCTGAAGATGCCATGCCAACCATTGAACCAGCAAGTCCTTCCTCTGCTAGCAGCGAATCTGCCGTACCCACTGTTGGTAGCAGCAGCCCTGAGAGCTCCAGCATGCCAGTGCTACCCAGACTCACTAGAAGCGTAGCTAGAAGACAGTGCACTACACCAGCGGTAGCAAGCATAGTGGGCCCTGTTAGGCCAATAGCAACCCCTGCACTGCGGAGATCGACATGCAGCACCAAGAATCAAACTCCACTCCGCTCCAAACCTTGGAGGTATTAATGAGGGCTGCTATTTAGTTGAAAATGTTTGTGTGCATATCTTTTGTTACAGGTTTAAAAAATGGACAAAGGAGTAATGGACAGTAGTGTTGAGCATTCCGATACCACAAGTATCGGGTATCGGCCGATACTTGCGGTATCGGAATTCCGATACCAAGATCCAATACTTTTGTTGTATCGGGAATCGGTATCGAAACAACATTAATGTGTAAAATAAAGAATTAAAATAAAAAATATTGATATACTCACCTGTCCGGAGGCCCCTGGACATCACCGCTGGTAACCGGCAGCCTTCTTTGCTTAAAATGCGCGCGTTTATGGCCTTCCATGATGTCACGGCTTCTGATTGGTCGCGTGCCGCTCATGTGACCGCCACGCGACCAATCACAAGCCGTGACGTAATTCTCAGGTCCTAAATTCCTAATTCTAGGAATTTAGGACCTGAGAATTACGTCACGGCTTGTGATTGGTCACGTGGCGGTCACATGAGCGGCACGCGACCAATCAGAAGCCGTGACGTCATGGAAGGCCATAAACGCGCGCATTTTAAGCAAAGAAGGCTGCCGGTTACCAGCGGTGATGTCCAGGGGCTTCCGGACAGGTGAGTATATCAATATTTTTTATTTTAATTCTTTATTTTACAAATTAATATGGATCCCAGGGCCTGAAGGAGAGTTTCCTCTCCTTCAGACCCTGGGAACCATCAGGGATACCTTCCAATACTTGAGTCCCCTTGACTTGTATTGGTTAATGGGTATCGGTATCGGATCAGATCCGATACTTTGCCGGTATCGGCCGATACTTTCCGATACCGATACTTTCAAGTATCGGACGGTATCGCTCAACACTAATGGACAGTGAATTGCTCCAAAAACTTCCAAAAGGGGACCCCTTTGTTTACCCGGGGTCCCCGCTGTTTCAACCACTGGACTGGGAGTCATAAACTGTGCATGACCCAAGATTTGCGTAACGTTCAAGTGTCCTCACCTCCCATAAAGGGAAGCATTGTTATATAGTTACTGGTTCATAGCATTTACTTGTTTACAGTGTTTCAAAGTTTTGTGTGTTTCCTGCTAACATGTAATGTTGTTTTTCTTTTCCCAGTCCCGGAGTACTGGATTTAACCGGGGGGGAGTGCAGCGCCCCAGAGTCCTGGTCGTTGCAGTACTGTTGCTCTGCCACTAAGGGGAGTGATGGTACATCTGATTGCACTAAAGGAGTTCACTTGACCAGGTAACACACACCCACAATACACTTCACACTCCGGCCACCAGGGGGGTGGTTCTATCTATTAGACCACTCCTCACACTTGGGTAAAACTGGGGGGTTGGACAGAACGTGAGGGAGAAAGGAGCTGGGAAGAGCTCGAGAGAGGACCTGTCAGAGGTGGGATCCTGGCAGAGCCCTAGTGAACTGGAAAGAACGTTACGGAGCCGTGCCTGTGCTTACAGCGGCAGTCTCCTAGGAAAAGACAAGAAGCGAGGGGTATTGTGAAGGAGTGAGAAACGGGAATACAGCGCAGAGGTGATAGGACCAGAAGGAGTCGTGCTGTAAGATGGAGGCAACATCTTTCTGAGGCGCAAAGTCGGTGGCCGGAACGCCGAGAAAGTAAGAGACTCTAAGCATTACTTCAAACCATGGCAGGACAGCCAATTATAGGTTGGCTGTCTCACTTGAACACCTAAGCAGACAACAGAGGCAGCTGTGGGAGAGAGGCGACTCTAGGGTCCCGGAAGAACTCCAGGCCTACCCCGTCATACGGGTGCGTCCTAACCATATCATCTGGGGGACGGAGAGAACGAACATCAGAGACAGACACAACAGTTGTGAGGACTATCCCGGGGTGCTCAGCAGGGAAGGACTACAACACACAGGCGCTAGAAGGTAGACACTGATTCCCACCTGCTAAGGGAACTCTGGATGTGCCTTTGGACCGGCCGGTCTCAGCCAGCCCTGTTAACAGTGCTCTGGATTGAGTATCTCGAAACCTTCAGTAAAGAGGTAAAGAGACTGCAACCCTGTGTCCTCATTATTCATCACACCCCGCACCACACGTCATCACTCTCAACTTTTACTGGACGCCCCTTAGCAGGGTCACGGACCGGGTCTAGCCACCGTGACAATCCCAGAACCGAGACAGAGAGGCCCGGCACCGGGTACCCCACGGCCCTGCGACGGTGGGGGTGCTCCATATGTTGCTCATGCTACTGTGAGCAGCCTCTGTGTTCTAAGCAGGCTCCAATCAAGTACATCTGGTACATTATTAGTTGGCAATTGTGGTGGAAGATGCCAGAACTTCATGATTTGTGAGCCCAAGTGCATTCAGTGTGACAGAACATACCACAGACAACCATTAATTGAAAGCATATCAAGGCGTGTAAGTGCATGTATTTCTGTGTGTGGAGCTAATATGTGATACTGAATAAATCATTTTTTCACTATTCACATAAAATTTAACGTGTTTATTCACATAAAATGAACATGTCTATCGAACGCATGATTTTCATTCCAGAACTTTTCCTTCTTGATTTTGCAATTTCAATGTTGAGAAATGTATTACTGAATCATATATTTGTAATAAATTGCACTAAAACATGGATTTGTGGCTATCCTAATTTCTTTTTATCAGGGAAAAGTTGAATACTTTAACCATTTTTACCATGTAAGATAGAGAAAAGATAATACCAAGTACTGAATCTGATTTTCTCAACTTATCCATTCACACTTCTATTTCTAATCCATTTTTTATAAAGACATACATGAGAAATCGGTATTAAAACATTTTTTTTTCAGATTTGATTTGCATTTCTTTCAAAACCATCAAAGTTTCTGCCAAACTGAACTTTGGGTTAAAATTATGGGAAAATTTGCATTTGTGTCTCTATATGGATTTTCATTTAGGCATTCAAATATCTTTATTAAGGAAAAGGCCTTTTTAGTAATTATGACCTACAGCAAAATATGCTTTTGAATGATTGTATTATAGCTGATTTAATTTCTTTGTTTCTCAGGCTATAAATCAATGGATTTAACATAGGTAGTACCACCGTGTAAAACACAGTCGCCATATTTACATTATCTCTAAAAGATGGAGATTTTGGACTAAGATACACATACAGAACTGTGCTGTATAATAATGCCACTGCAATTATATGGGAGGCACAAGTAGAATAGGCTTTTTGCCTTCCTTCTGGAGCTCTTAGTTTTAGAATTGTTGTAAAAATGGATCCATATGACCCAAGAATGACCACAATGGAAGGAACAGTGACAAGTGAAGAAAAAATGAATAGAACAAGTTCATTAATTGCCGTGTCTGTACAGGAGATACTTAATAATGGAGGGAAATCACAAACAAAATGATGGAGGACATTAGATGAACAAAAAGAAAGATGGAATGTGCAGCAAGTCTCTATTAGAGAATGAAGAAATCCAGTACCATAAGCTCCAAGCATTAACCCCAGGCAGGTCTTCTGCTGCATTATCAGATTATAGTTTAGTGGGCTACAGATCGCCGCGTAACGGTCATAAGCCATAACAGCAAAAAGGACACATTCAGTACTACCAAGTGCACAGAAAATGAACAGTTGTATGGCACAACCCAGAAAGGAAATATATGTCTTACTGAAGTACAGGCCTACAAGCATCTTTGGAGCAATGTCAGAAGCATACACAAGATCTATCACAGAGAGATTGCTAAAAAAAAAGTACATGGAAGTATGGAACCTAATATTGTTATAGACAACATAAATAAGACCAGTGTTTCCCAAAATGGAAATAATATAAATGTTTAAAAACACAAAAAATAAGCACATATCTGGGTAAGGTCTATCAGAAAAGCCAATAAGAACAAACTCATCTATCAAGGAGCAGTTGTTGTCTTCAGAAATTCCCATTGAGATTTATTTTGAAAGTTTCTGCAAAACACAAATATATGTAATGTGGCATAAATACATTCTTTATATTTAGATTCTCTTTCTCACATTTACAATCCAGGAATTTCAATGTGACTGATAACCTTAGGTATCTTGTGAGAGGAGGAGAAAGTTCTACCCCCCAAAAAAACAAAAATGAATTAGCTGGCAATGGAACTCAAAATTTAAGCTGTAATCTGAAAAACTTTGTCTATCTTAGTTTATCCCTACTTTACATTAATCTTCACAAAACAATACATGCCCATAATTTTAACCCTGGGTCACACGCATCTCTGCCACTCCCGAGTTCATTCCCTACCTATAATATCTAATTATTTAAATTTCTGGGCACTAAATGTAATCAGTAACCTTCATAGAGATGAATGAAAAGAGTACAAAAAATTCAGATGCCAAACAAAAAATGTATTAACCCTAATAGTAATAAAACAAAAAGTACCCAAATTTCACAATTACCCCCAAATAACCTCCAGTTTTGATGACCTAAGTATTACTAAACATTAAAATTAGGAAAAAAACTTAATTTATGTTACCTAGATGCTACTGGAGTCATATTCACTCAGATTCAGATGTAAAAAGTTCAGCAGAAGAAAACATCGGCAGAGATTAAAGTAAGGTTGACAGATCATATTATCATATCAGAGATTATTATTATTACGTGTTCAGAACTGCCTGCTCTCTATGGTGTATTGGCACTTTAAAAGGACTTTGGAAACCCATCAAGTAAATGTCAACCATTTGTTTAACATTCAATTTATCTCTTAATTAGTACAGTGATTCCAAACTTACTTGCTGTTTGCGCTTTTATATCTTCTCAAATCATGGGACTTAATTTAAGCCCAAAAGTCTTTTTTTCTCTACAGCAATAAGCTGCTTCACCTTAAATAAAAAGAACCTTATGAAATTTTCATGATTGCTTTGCTTTAGAATGGCTGAAAAGAATTAACATTTCACTCAACTGTCTCATTGAAACTTGACATCAAAACTCAACCACAACTTCCTTGCAGCTAAAATTTATTTCAACAATCATCCGTTCATTTGTGTTTTTCAACACTTAAAAAAGCCACAAATTTCAATGATTTTTCACTGTTCTTTTGCGACTTTTTATAAAGGTTATATTCTGAAAAAATGTAATCAACTCCAAAAATACCACAAAATTAGTTTCTTCTCACAACAGTAGAACTTTGGGTGAGAAAACTGTTATTCTCTTATTGCCATACATTTTTATAGAAGTGACACTATGCATTCAGTTCAAATATACACCAGAGTAAGCATTTGTGCAGTAGTATGTGTAGACTACAATATCCATCTGCTTTATTATAAATACTGTAACAATGTGAACAACGTGTATAACTTACTGCTACGTGAAAGTCTCATCAATCAAGACAACCTGATGTAAATCATGAAGATCAGCTATTGTTTGTTGATTTAT
Organism: Ranitomeya variabilis; assembly: GCF_051348905.1. NCBI lineage: Eukaryota > Metazoa > Chordata > Amphibia > Anura > Dendrobatidae > Ranitomeya > Ranitomeya variabilis. The sequence continues at coordinate 243,292,529 of NC_135236.1, read as the reverse complement.
ATACTCTTTTGCTTAAAGTGATTTGAGCTTCATATATTCTGCTCTATAGCATTAATTGATCCCCATAGAATCAAAGTATAATGGGAATTAGGCATAAATGAACCTTTAATTATATGATCTTTCTATTTTTACATAGGCTTTATGTATTTTAGAGAAAATATCAAATAGTGCCAGTGAATTTTTAAGAGTGGTGTATTATAAATATACTGCAGATCTTTCTAAACAAGAAGACATGCCACTTTGCTAAGATGATTGACTTTCGCGCCTAGCTCGTAAGATTTCAATCCCAAAGATTCACTATGGACCAATGGTCATGGGGTATTCTAGTTTTTAAAGAGACCAAGAAGACGTATTTACGTAAATAGGACATTTAGAACAGATAGCTATTGGCTAGAGATGAGCTTATTAAGCAAAATTCTAATTCACGTGTTCTCACGGATTTTCCTGGAAAATTCAGTTTGTTCTACGCAAATTTAATGTCCTTTATTATGCTCTGGGGTCTCTCCAGCTGCTCACACTTAAATCCCCACTCATACTGGACCAGATCTTCTGACTCTGATGAGGCCTGAGAAGGTTCATCACAATGTGCACTGTGACCTTGCGTGTAGTGATTGAGCAACGGGCATCAAAAAATCTGAAAAGGACCGGACAGATAACAGTGAGGAGTGTGGTGGTTGGAAAACTGAGTGTGAGATGACTATAAGTATATTTTTAACCTTTTTATCGAACTTTACTGCTCAGAACAAAGGTCAACAGCCACCATTTTGCTGAATCCAAACACAAGAGAATTACAAAAAAATATGCATTTTAGTGAATGCAGATTATTATAAAATTTGAGTAGGATTCAATTTCACTCAAAATCATTTGCTCATTCCTACTGTTGACCAAAAGACATTTTTGGGTATTGTATTCACATCTTTCACAACCCCTTAGCAAAATCTTTTACGTCTTAACTGCGCACTGCATATCATTTAACAGAATCCTTTGACCCTACACATTCCAACTTTAACTTCCAACTTCCAATATATTAACCTTATCAGCCCTTTTCATACCCAACACATGACTGGCTACCCCCAAATAAAGCATAAAGCAATGCGCTCTATTCCTTTGGACCTTGTAGGCCCCCTATGTGCCCTTTCAACTACCACATCAAACAAGGAAAGGAACGGGTCATAAGTCCATGGGTCTGAGGTAGATATAAAATATATATATTGCAAGAAGACTAATGGCCGTGTAGTCAATGGGAGGTATGTGTCGCAGAGGTGGCTGTTCCCTGTGATGCAACCCAGAGTATTTTGCTTTAGTGTACGTGAACACTAAGATGTCATTTGTTGCACTTGGGTCTGAGTTGCGGGTAGCTATGAGAGATGGGTGGGTCTGGCTACCCACATACCTCACTTGTGGGTGTGGTTACAGCCTACATAATGGAGGCTGTTTTTTGGCACATGGTCTGTGTGCAGAGAGGGAGAAACCTTCCTGTGTGTGGGGCTCCATACCGAGCCTGCGTGCTGGACATTGCCCAGCCTGTGTGCCCATAGGCCTGAGGGAGCAGAACCCGGCTAAGGACATGTTGGTATTGTTTTGCCTGCTCTGAAGGATGTTTACCTTTTGTTTTGCTTATGGGGTTATGAAGTAAATAAACCTGCACAGACTTTGTCAAAAAGCACACCTTCTGTTTTCCTCTAGCGCACCTGATGCACCTGATTGAGTACGATCTCTACATTATATATATATATATATATATATATATATATATATATATATATATATATATATATATATATACACACACAGTGGGTGTGGAAAGTATTCCGACCCCTTTAAAATTTTCACTCTTTGTTTCAGTTAAGCCATTTGGTAAATTCAAAAAAAGTTCATTTTTTTCTCATTAATGTACACTCTGCACCCCATCTTGACTGAACAAATCCCAGAAATGTAGAAATTTTTGCAAATTTATTAAAAAAGAAAAACTGAAATATCAATTGGTTATAAGTATTCAGACCCATTGCTCAGTATTAAGTAGAAGCACTCTTTTGAGCTAGTACAGCCATGAATCTTCTTGGGAATGATGCAACCTGAATTTAGGGATCATCTGCCATTTTTCCTTGCAGATCCTCTCAAGTTCCATCAGGTTGGATGGTGAACGTTGGTGGACATTTTCAGGTCTCTCCAGAGATGCTCAATTAGGTTTAGTTCAGGGCTCTGGCTGGGCCAGTCAAGAATGGTCACAGTGTTGATCTAAAGCCACTCCAGCATGTTGCTGCCACCACCATATTTCACTGTTGGTTTTGCATTGGGCAGGTGAAGAGCAGTGTCTGGTTTTCTCATACATACTGTTTAGAATTATCATCAAAAAGATCTATCTTCATCTCATCAGACCAGAGAATCTTATTTCTAATAGTCTGGGAGTCCTTCATGTGTTTTTAGCAAACTCTATGTGGGCTTTCATATGTCTTGCACTGAGGAGAGGCTTCCATCGGGCCACTCTGCCATAAAGGTCCGAGTGGTGGAGGGCTGCAGTGATAGTTTGATAGTTGACTTTGTGGAACTTTCTCCCATCTACCTAATGCATCACTGGAGCTCAGCCACACTGATCTTGGGGTTCTTCTTTACCTCTCTCACCAAGGCTCTTCTCCCATGATTGCTCAGTTTGGCTGGGCAGCTAGGTCTAGAAAGACTTCTGGTGGTCCCAAACTTCTTCCATTTAAGGACTGTGGAGGCCAATGTGCTCTTAGGAACCTTGAGTACTGCAGAAATTCTTTTGTAACCTTGGCCAGATCTGTGCCTTGCCACAATTCTGTCTCTGAGCTCCTTGGCCAGTTCCTTTGACCTCCTGATTTTCATTTGGTCTGACATGCACTGTGAGCTGTGAGGTCTTATATAGACAGGTATGCCCCTTTCCAAATCAAGTCCTATCAGTTTAAATAAACACAGCTGGACTCCAATGAAGGAGCAGAACCATCTCAAGGAGGATCCTGAAAGATGAGAAAAAGAGGATATATAATACTCACCCAGGGGTGTTCCCGCTGTGGTCTGATCCGATGGGTGTCGCGGTCCGGGGCCTCCTAACTTCATATGATGATGTCCTCTTCTTGTCTTCATGCTGCAGCTCTAACAGTGTGGACAGCACCACTATCTCATTACTCAGGAAGCACAGGGCTGCCTGAGCCAGCCATGACTAGTGTTGAGCATTCCGATACCGCAAGTATCGGGTATCGGCCGATACTTGCGGTATCGGAATTCCGATACCGGAATCGGAAGTTCCCAGATTCAAAATGCACAAATTCAGCCAATGAGAATGATTTCAAGTGTGGGCACATCCTGTTCAGCATGGAGGGCATGAAACTACTGGCATGGCTGTGATTGGCTGCTGAAATGATATCATGATGCAGTTTAAAAGTCGCTGGCGCCATTTTGCGATCACTCTGCTGTGAATTCAGTTAGTGACAGGATGCTGTTTGCTGACTGAGGGCCAGTTTAGAGATAGCGATTTGCTTCTTTGTGCTTTCCAAAGGCTAATTTAGCAACCGCTGTGTTCACCTACTACTCACCTTGCTTTTGCCTTGTAGCGCTGTTTTCACAGCGATCTGCAAGGTCTGTGTGTGTGTGTGTGTGAGTGCAGCCCACTCTCTAGTCTGAGTGCAGCCACATAGGCCATCCATTGCTGGTTGTATTCAGTTCAGGGAGGGTGGTTCATTGCCTCATACTGTTCTTTTTTTTTTTTTTTTTCCAAGTAGTGTAGTCTGCTGCTAAGTTTTAACAAAAAATCCTATTAGTGTCTTTCCACCCGTCTCCAGCTAATTTGTGGAAAAACACTACATAGGATAACGTAGAGGAGGGTTTTTGGGCCTTGCAGCGCCGTTTACGGCTGTCTGCACGGTCTCCGTGTGACTGCAGCTCGCCCTGTAGTCTGTGAGCAGCCATAGCCTGGTTGTCTCCAGCTCAGGGTTGTTCACTGCGTCATACCGCAAAATCAATTTTCATTTTGTTTTAAGTAGTGCAGGGCAGGCTGCTGCACATTTTTTCAAAAAATTCCTATTAGTGTCTTTCCACCCGTCTCCAGCTAATTTGTGGAAAAACACTACATAGGATAACGTAGAGGAGGGTTTTTGGGCCTTGCAGCGCCGTTTACGGCTGTCTGCACGGTCTCCGTGTGACTGCAGCACGCCCTGTAGTCTGTGAGCAGCCATAGCCTGGTTGTCTCCAGCTCAGGGTTCTTCACTGCGTCATACCGCAAAATCAATTTTCATTTTGTTTTAAGTAGTGCAGGCTGCTGCACATTTTTTCAAAAAATTCCTATTAGTGTCTTTCCACCCGTCTCCAGCTAACTTGTGGAAAAACACTACATAGGATAACGTAGAGGAGGGTTTTTGGGCCTTGCAGCGCCATTTACGGCTGTCTGCACGGTCTCCATGTGACTGCAGCTCTCTCTGTTGTCAGTTCAGCCCCCAAAAAATAAATAAATAATAAAGTTCACCAAACACACCAGTGACACCACTTTACATTTCTGTAGGCCACATTAGCTCATATTAAAGTCTAGTCCACACTTTAGAAAATTAGTGTTTCTTATACCTGTTAGGAGGAGTTGTTCAGGAATAAGCACACAAAGCCGTTAGTACTTTTCTGCTTATTTTTATCAGTCACCCAAGATGAAGAAGGCAGTGAGTAAGGCACGTGGGCATGGGCGCGGAGCAGGGAGGGGACGCGGGGATTCTGTGCCCGCTGCGGGCACCGGTGACTCATCAGCACCCACTTTCACAAGGGAACAGTCATTCATGCGCAGCTTTGTCGCAGAGCGCCGTACACCGCTGCTGCGTGAAGACCAAATAGAAGCCGTTGTCGGATGGATGGCAGCTAATGCATCAACTTCAATTAGTGCCACATCCTCTCAGACACAGAGCACTGGAGAGCAGCCATCTGTCTCTTCACCACCTGCCAAATTGCCCAGGCAGACAGAGAGCCCAGGACAGGAGCCGTCTCTACTTCTGTTCTCTGAATCTCTTGGCTCGGAAACAGGGGGCCAGCCAAGCAGCATTGGAGAAATGGAAGAAGAGGCAGGGTGCAGTGATGCCCAACAGCTTTTTCTCTCTTCCTCTGAAGAGGCGGGTGGGCCAGTGGCTCCGGTCACCACATCGCAGGCCGCATCCGCTGATGATGACACTCAGGTGCCACTTACTGGTGCGTGCTCTGCTGCTGAGACTACCCAGGAGGAGCAGTTGGGGGCAGAGGGTAGTGTAGATGATGAGGTCCTTGACCCATCTTGGCGTGAGGGACAGGAAGGTGGTGGGAGCAGCTCTGAGGAAGAGATTCCCCGTACGGCCCAAAGAGGGAGAGGGAGGGGGAAGACTGCGGATCCTGCAGCCTCCGCTTTGGCACCCGTTAGGAGCATGTCTCTTCCAAAAGCCAAAAAGGGCGCTCCCAAGACTTGCAGTGCCTGGGCCTTTTTTGACACAGTTGCAGATGACATTTGCTATGTCAAATGCAAGGTGTGTCATCAGAAAGTCAAAAGAGGTCGAAATGTCAGCAGCCTCAATACCTCCAACATGTGGAAACATGTGCGCAACAGGCACGCGGTGTTGTTAGAAAAACACACTGAAGAGCTAGGCCAACCAACAGCGGCAGCTACCACCACTTCAGCTCGTGTTGCCTCTTCCTCCAGCTCACATGCAGCTGGTTCGGCTTCCTCCCAGGATCGCCATGGAAGAACCTCTGGCCCTGTTGTCCAGAGACCCGCTGTAATTCCACCCGCAGCACCACTTTCCCAGTCATCCACACACTCCCAGCCCAGTCTACAGCCATCGGTAGTACAGGCATGGGAGAAAAGGTGGCCTTTCTCGTCAAACCACCCACGAGCACAGGCTCTGACTGCAGGCATTGCCAAACTTCTGTCACTGGAAATGCTGTCATTCAGGCTGGTGGAGACTGACAGCTTCCGTGACTTGATGTCATTGGCAGTCCCACAGTACAATGTGCCCAGCCGCTTTTACTTCAGCAGGCAAGCCGTCCCTGCCCTGCACAAGCATGTGGAGGGACACATAAAACACGCGCTACTGAACGCCGTCAGTAGCAAGGTCCACCTCACCACCGATGCGTGGACCAGTCACCATGGACAGGGGCGATACCTTTCCCTCACTGCCCATTGGGTTAATGTCGTTGAGCCGGATACAGACCGTGCGAGTGGCGCAGGACGTGTCCTGCCCACTCCAAGGATTGCAGGAATCCATTCTGTACGCATTGACTCCTCCTCCTACACCAGTTCCTCAGAATCATCGCTGCAGGAGCCGTCACAGTCCACCTCCACATGGACCCGTGATGAACGTGTACCTGTTACGACCGACATGAGCACAGCCGTGGCCAAACGTCAACAGGCCGTCTTGAAATTAATTTCTTTGGGGAATCGAAGCCACACAGCGCAGGAGCTCTGGAATGCCATCAAGCAGGAGAGCGATGTGTGGTTTGTGCCAGCGAATCTCCAGCCAGGCATGGTAGTGTGTGATAATGGCCGAAATCTGGTGGCAGCTCTGGGCCTCGGCAACCTCACTCACATCCCATGTCTGGCACATGTGCTCAATTTGGTCGTGCAGAGTTTTCTGAGGGACTATCCGGATCTTGATGCACTGCTGCACAAGGTCCGCCTAGAGTGTGCTCACTTGCGGCGTTCCAGCACGGCAAAAGCGCGCATTGCGGCTCTGCAGCGCCGACACCGCCTGCCGGAACATCGCATCATATGTGACCTACCTACCAGGTGGAATTCCACGTTACATATGTTGGAGCGGTTGTGTGAGCAGCAGCAAGCTGTAATGGAGTACCAGCTGCTTCAGGCGCAAAGAAGTCGCACTCAGCGCCGTACAGACTTCACAACCACAGAGTGGGCCACTATGAATGACGTCTGCCAGGTTTTGCGTCCCTTTGGATATTCCACGCGGATGGCGAGTGCAGATGATGCACTAGTCAGCATGACTGTCCCCCTTATCTGCCTGCTTGAAAAATCACTGCAAGCGCTAAGGGATGATGTTGTGGAAGAGGTGGAGGATGAGGATTCAGCATTTCCATCATCTTCTGGACAGTCAGCGCCACGTGGTTCCTCACAAACGCGTAGGCAGGGGACAGTTTGTGAGGAGGATGAGGAGGAGTCAATGGAGGAGGAAGACATCCGTCCAGAGGAGGGAGTTACACAATTGTCCAGTAGTCAGTGTGTACAGCGAGGGTGGGGTGATGACGAGCGGGCAGAGATCACGCCTCCAGCAGGGGACAGCGTTTCTTGGGCAGTTGGCAGTCTGCAGCACATGGTGGATTACATGCTGCAGTGCCTGAGAAACGACCGCCGCATCGCCCACATTCTCAACATGTCTGATTATTGGGTGTTCACCCTCCTCGATCCTCGCTACCGGGACAACATAGAAAGCCTCATCACACCGTTGAACCGGGAGCGAAAAATGCGGGAGTACCAAGACACACTGGTGAATTCCATCATCTTCTCCATTCCAAGTGAGAGAAGTGCTGCTAGTGCATTCCAAAGCAGCTCAGTGCGTCCAGGCAGTGGTGGAGGCTCTGCACAAAGAGGGAGCAGAAGCAGTGCCTCTGCCCAAGGCAAGACCAGTATGGCCCAACTGTGGCACAGTTTTCTGTGCCCGCCACAAAAGTCTACACCATCACAGACGGCTCCAGTCAGCAGGAGGCAACGGTTCCGTCAGATGGTGACAGACTACATGTCTTGCCCTCTTGCTGTACTCCCAGACGGCTCTTCCCCTTTCAAGTTTTGGGTCTCAAATCTGGATACATGGCCAGAGCTAAGCCAGTATGCATTGGAGGTGCTGTCTTGCCCTGCGGGCAGTGTATTATCGGAACGTGTCTTTAGTGCTGCAGGTGGTGTACTAACTGACCGTCGCATGCGACTATCCTCCAATAACGTTGACCGGCTTACTTTCCTGAAAATGAACAAGGCCTGGATCTCGCAGGAATTTGCCACTCCTCTTCCTGATTAAATAATTAGGTGACTGTCTACAGTATCCAGGTCTCCTGTTGTGTTCATCTTTCTACCACCTGAACTTAAATTCCTGGGCTCCAACACCGCCAGTTGAGGCTCAGAAGTGCCGTCTGCACAGTCAAAACATACGACCCAGTGTTATTGGGTTTCAGTAACGTCAGCTGATCCCCAGCTGTCTAGCCGGCAATGTGTCCTGCGACCGCCACGCTGACACAACAACTGAAATGTAAGGGAACCTGTCCCCGCCCAAGGCGTTTGTTACTGAAAGAGCCACCTTGTACAGCAGTAATGCTGCACAAGGAAAAGGTAGCTATTTTTGTTTAGCTCCTTGCACACGCAGTACTTTACACTTATAAAATGTGTCCACTGATACCGTAAAACCGTCCCGGAGGTGGGACTTTCCTTCGTAATATGACGCAGCACAGCCATCATTCCTACCCCCTTGGCGCCGTGCCCCGGCTCCTCAGCGTTGTTTGATTCCGTCCCGGAGCCTGCGCTGTTATGTTATCCCTTGGCCAGGCACACTTAGCGCTGCCCGTCTTCTGACATCATTTGGTGTCAGGATGGCTGCGCCTGTGCGGCCGCGCTGGCCGAGAGCCCGCCTCGCAGTGTCTTCTGATTTCATCCCACTGGGGGCCTGAGATCCATGGACATGCGCAGTGCATATCTGAACCTCCACCTCTCACTCATCTCCCTACGGCTTCTTCAGACTGTGCGGTGTCAGCTGGTCCCTAATAGCATGCCACGGCCGTGACACCGCAGTCTTAAGAAGCCGTAGGGAGGGGAGTGAGAGGCGAGGATATGCACTGCGCATGGCCACGGATCCCAGGCCCGCAGTGGGATTACATTAGACGACACTGCGAGGCGGGCTCTCGGCCAGCGCGGCCGCACAGGCGCAGCCAGCCTGACACCAAATGATGTCAGAAGATGGGCAGCGCTAAGTGTGCCTGGCCAAGGGATAACATAACAGCGCAGGCTCCGGGACGGAATCAAACAACGCTGAGGAGCCGGGGCACGGCGCCAAGGGGGTAGGAATGATGGCTGTGCTGCGTCATATTACGAAGGAAAGTCCCACCTCCGGGACGGTCACACGGTATCAGGGGACACATTTTATAAGTGTTTAGTTCTGTGTTTGCAAGGAGCATCATGAAAAGAGCCACCTTTTCCTTTTGCATCTTTTTTGCTGCACAAGCTGGCTCTTTCAGCTACAAACGCCTTGGGGGGGGGGGGTTAAAGGTTCCCTTTCGACTTTCTCCAATCAGGCTTCGGCCTACATTGTGTTCCTCTGCTTCTCCTCCTGTCCCTGGGCTCCAACACCGCTAGTTGTTGCCTGGTAGTGCTGTACGCACAGTCAACAGTCCCTCCTCTGTTATTGGGGTTCAGTAACGTCAGCTGTTCCCCTGCTGTGTGTGTGGCAATCCCTCCTATCTCCTCCACCTCCTCCTCCTCCACCTGTCCCTGGGCTCCAACACCGCTAGTTGTTGCCTGGTAGTGCTGTACGCGCAGTCCCGACAGTCCCACCTCTGTTATTGGGGTTCAGTAACGTCAGCTGTTCCCCTGCTGTGTGTGTGGCAATCCCTCCTACCTCCTCCACCTCCTCCTCCTCCACCTGTCCCTGGGCTCCAACACCGCTAGTTGTTGCCTGGTAGAGCTGTACGCGCAGTCCCGACAGTCCCTCCTCTGTTATTGGGGTTCAGTAACGTCAGCTGTTCCCCTGCTGTGTGTGTGGCAATCCCTCCTACCTCCTCCACCTCCTCCTCCTCCACCTGTCCCTGGGCTCCAACACCGCTAGTTGTTGCCTGGTAGTGCTGTACGCGCAGTCCCGACAGTCCCTCCTCTGTTATTGGGGTTCAGTAACGTCAGCTGTTCCCCTGCTGTGTGTGTGGCAATCCCTCCTACCTCCTCCACCTCCTCCTCCTCCACCTGTCCCTGGGCTCCAACACCGCTAGTTGTTGCCTGGTAGTGCTGTACGCGCAGTCCTGACAGTCCCTCCTCTGTTATTGGGGTTCAGTAACGTCAGCTGTTCCCCTGCTGTGTGTGTGGCAATCCCTCCTACCTCCTCCACCTCCTCCTCCTCCACCTGTCCCTGGGCTCCAACACCGCTAGTTGTTGCCTGGTAGTGCTGTATGCGCAGTCCCGACAGTCCCTCCTCTGTTATTGGGGTTCAGTAATGTCAGCTGTTCCCCTGCTGTGTGTGTGGCAATCCCTCCTACCTCCTCCACCTCCTCCTCCTCCACCTGTCCCTGGGCTCCAACACCGCTAGTTGTTGCCTGGTAGTGCTGTACGCGCAGTCCCGACAGTCCCTCCTCTGTTATTGGGGTTCAGTAACGTCAGCTGTTCCCCTGCTGTGTGTGTGGCAATCCCTCCTACCTCCTCCACCTCCTCCTCCTCCACCTGTCCCTGGGCTCCAACACCGCTAGTTGTTGCCTGGTAGTGCTGTACGCACAGTCCCGACAGTCCCTCCTCTGTTATTGGGGTTCAGTAATGTCAGCTGTTCCCCTGCTGTGTGTGTGGCAATCCCTCCTACCTCCTCCACCTCCTCCTCCTCCTCCACCTGTCCCTGGGCTCCAACACCGCTAGTTGTTGCCTGGTAGTGCTGTACGCACAGTCCCGACAGTCCCTCCTCTGTTATTGGGGTTCAGTAACGTCAGCTGTTCCCCTGCTGTGTGTGTGGCAATCCCTCCTACCTCCTCCACCTCCTCCTCCTCCACCTGTCCCTGGGCTCCAACACCGCTAGTTGTTGCCTGGTAGTGCTGTACGCGCAGTCCCGACAGTCCCTCCTCTGTTATTGGGGTTCAGTAACGTCAGCTGTTCCCCTGCTGTGTGTGTGGCAATCCCTCCTACCTCCTCCACCTCCTCCTCCTCCACCTGTCCCTGGGCTCCAACACCGCTAGTTGTTGCCTGGTAGTGCTGTACGCGCAGTCCCGACAGTCCCTCCTCTGTTATTGGGGTTCAGTAACGTCAGCTGTTCCCCTGCTGTGTGTGTGGCAATCCCTCCTACCTCCTCCACCTCCTCCTCCTCCACCTGTCCCTGGGCTCCAACACCGCTAGTTGTTGCCTGGTAGTGCTGTACGCGCAGTCCCGACAGTCCCTCCTCTGTTATTGGGGTTCAGTAACGTCAGCTGTTCCCCTGCTGTGTGTGTGGCAATCCCTCCTACCTCCTCCACCTCCTCCTCCTCCACCTGTCCCTGGGCTCCAACACCGCTAGTTGTTGCCTGGTAGTGCTGTATGCGCAGTCCCGACAGTCCCTCCTCTGTTATTGGGGTTCAGTAACGTCAGCTGTTCCCCTGCTGTGTGTGTGGCAATCCCTCCTACCTCCTCCACCTCCTCCTCCTCCACCTGTCCCTGGGCTCCAACACCGCTAGTTGTTGCCTGGTAGTGCTGTACGCGCAGTCCCGACAGTCCCTCCTCTGTTATTGGGGTTCAGTAACGTCAGCTGTTCCCCTGCTGTGTGTGTGGCAATCCCTCCTACCTCCTCCACCTCCTCCTCCTCCACCTGTCCCTGGGCTCCAACACCGCTAGTTGTTGCCTGGTAGTGCTGTACGCACAGTCCCGACAGTCCCTCCTCTGTTATTGGGGTTCAGTAACGTCAGCTGTTCCCCTGCTGTGTGTGTGGCAATCCCTCCTACCTCCTCCACCTCCTCCTCCTCCATCTGTCCCTGGGCTCCAACACCGCTAGTTGTTGCCTGGTAGTGCTGTACGCGCAGTCCCGACAGTCCCTCCTCTGTTATTGGGGTTCAGTAACGTCAGCTGTTCCCCTGCTGTGTGTGTGGCAATCCCTCCTACCTCCTCCACCTCCTCCTCCTCCACCTGTCCCTGGGCTCCAACACCGCTAGTTGCCGTCCAGAAGTGCTGTCCGCACAGAGCCAAACACCTCGCCAATGTGTTAGTGGGGTTCAGTAACGTCAGCTGTTCCCCTGCTGTGTATACGGCAACGTGTACTGCGACCACCACGCAGGCACAACAAGTTAAATTTAAGGGAACCTGTCCCCCCCCCCCAGGCGTTTGTTACTGAAGGAGCCACCTTGTGCAGCAGTAATGATGCAAAGGGAAAAAGTGCCTCTTTTCGTGGTGCTCCTTGCACATGCTGAACCTAACACTTATGAAAAGTGTCCCCTCCTTCCAAGATACCGTCCGGTAGGTGGAACTTTCCTTTGTGATGTGACGCAGCACAGCCGTCATTCTTACCCCCTTGGCGCCGTGCGCCGCCTCCTCAGCGTTGTTTGAATCAGTCCCGGAGCCTGCGCTGTTAGGTTAGCCCTTGGCCATGCACACATTTTGCGCTGCCCGTCTTCTGACATCATTTGGTGTCAGGCTGGCTGCGCCTGTGCGGCCGCGCTGGCCGAGATCCCGCCTCGTACTGTCTTCTGATTTCATCCCACTGGGGGCCTGAGATCCATGGACATGCGCAGTGCATATCTGAACCTCCACCTCTCACTCATCTCCCTACGGCTTCTTCAAACTGTGCGGTGTCAGCTGGTCCCTAATAGCATGCCACGGCCGTGACACCGCACAGTCTGAAGAAGCCGTAGGGAGGGGAGTGAGAGGCGAGGATATGCACTGCGCATGGCCACGGATCTCAGGCCCCCAGTGGGATTAAATCAGAAGACAGTACGAGGCGGGATCTCGGCCAGCGCGGCCGCACAGGCGCACCCAGCCTGACACCAAATGATGTCAGAAGACGGGCAGCGCAAAATGTGTGCATGGCCAAGGGCTAACCTAACAGCGCAGGCTCCGGGACTGATTCAAACAACGCTGAGGAGGCGGCGCACGGCGCCAAGGGGGTAAGAATGACGGCTGTGCTGCGTCACATCACAAAGGAAAGTTCCACCTACCGGACGGTATCACGGTAGGAGGGGACACTTTTCATAAGTGTTAGGTTCAGCATGTGCAAGGACCATAATTAAAAGAGCTAAGTTTACCTTTTCCAGCATTAGTGCTGTACACGATGGCTCTTTCAGCTACAAACGCCTGGGGGGGGGTTAAAGTTTCCCTTTCAACTTGATCCAGTGAAGGCTTCGGCCTACACTCTGCTCCCTCTCCTCCTCCTGCTGACCCTGGGCTCCAACACCGCCAGTTGGGGCCCAGATGTGCTAGCTGCACAGAGAAAAACATCAGCCAATGTGTCAGTGGGGTTCAGCACCGCCAGCTGTTCCCCTGCTGTGCAGCCAGCAACATGTCCTGCAACAGCCACGCAGACACAAGAACTGGAATTGAAGGAAACCTGTCCCCCCTCCCCCAGGTGTTTCTACGTTTTACAGGCACCTTGTACGACCTTAATGCTGCATGTGTGCAAGGTGGCTCAGAAACTTATTCTCCTTGCCCATGTTGAACTGAACACGTCTAAAATGAGTCCACTGAGACCATTAAAACGTCCCTCAGGTGTGATTTTCCTTTGCATTGACACGCAACAAGCTCCTTGGTAGCGCTGCCCGTCTTCTGGCCTCATTGTTTGGCTGGCTGCGCCTCTGCCGCCGCCTTGCCCCACACAACGCCCCTCGGTGTCTTATTTATTGGGACTGCGAGGGTGTGATTGATGGGCTTGATCGGTGCATTTCTTCGCCTGTCCCTCATCTCCTTCCGCCTTCTTCGGACTGTGCGGCTTCATGGCCGTGGCATGCGATAAGGGATCAGCTGACGCCGCATAGTCTGAAGCAGGTGTAAGAACCCAAGCGAGAGGCGAACATATGTACTGCACCAGGCCATGAATCCCAGCCCCGCAGTGTTTTAACAATGTTAAGACACTGCGGGGCTGGGATTCATGGTCATCGCAAACCGCAACGGCCGACATTACATGATGTCAGAGGATGGGCAGTGCTAACAGCGCAAGGCCAAGGGATAACACGACAGCGCAGACTCCTGTGCAGCAAATAAAGATACTCAGGAGGCCGCGCCAAGCACCAAGGTGGCATTTTTGCCAGCTGTACTGCGTCTCTTTACGAAGGGAACTCACGCCTCAAAATCAGTTTGACTGTGTAAGGGCCTAAATGTTATACGTGTTCCTTTCAGCGTGTGCAAGGAGCAAAATTAATAGAGCAACCTTTGACTTGTGCAGCATTACTGCTGCATAAGCTGTGGCTCTTCTACTTTGTAACACCTGAGGGGGGGTTAAAGGTTACCTTTGAAATTGGTTCAATTAGGCTTCGACCTACACTCTGCTCCCCCTGCAGAGCCCGGGCTCCAACACCGCCAGTTGGGGCCCGGTACTGCTAGCTGCACAGAGAAAAACACCAGCCAATGTGTCAGTGGGGTTCAGCACCGCCAGCTGTTCCCCTGCTGTGCAGCCGGCAACGTGTCCTGCAACAGCCACGCAGGCACAACAGACCCAAAGCTGCCGCCAGTGCAGGCTTCGGCCTACACTCTGCTCCATCTCCTCCTCCTGCTGACCCTGGGCTCTAACACCGCCAGTTGGGGCCCGGTACTGCTAGCTGCACAGAGAAAAACACCAGCCAATGTGTCAGTGGGGTCCAGCACCGCCAGCTGTTCCCCTGCTGTGTAGCCGGCAACGTGTCCTGCAAAAGCCACGCAGACACAAGAACTGAAATTGAAGGGAACCTGTCCCCCCTCCCCCAGGCGTTTGTACGTTTTACAGCCACCTCGTACAGCGGTAATGCTGCATGTGTGCAAGGTGGCTCATAAACGTATTCTCCTCGCACATGTGGAACTGAAAACACGTCTAAAATGTGTCCTCTGTGTGACCATTTAACCGTCCCGGTGGTGTGACTTTCCTTTGTAATGACACGCTGCAACCCCCTTGGTAGCGCTGCCCGTCTTCTGGCATCATTGTTTGGCTGCCTGCGCCTCTGCGGCCGCCCTGACCCACACAACGCCCCTCGGTGTCTTATTTATTGGGACTGCAAGGGTGTGATTGATGGGCATGAGCAGTGCATATCTTCGCCTGTTGTAACTCATCTCCTTCCGCCTTCTTCAGACTGTGCGGCTTCATGGCCGTGGCATGCGATAAGGGATCAGCTGACGCCGCACAGTCTGAAGCGGGTGTAAGGACCCGAGTGTGAGAGGCGAACATATGTGCTGCGCCAGGCCATGAATCCCAGACCCGCAGTGTTTTAACAATGTTAAGACACTGCGGGGCTGGGATTCATGGTCATCGCGAACCGCACCGGCCGACATTACATGATGTCAGAAGATGGGCAGCGCTAACAGCGCTAGGCCAGGGGATAACAAGACAGCGCAGACTCCTGTACAGCAAATAACAACGCTCAGGAGGCTGCACCCAGCACCAAGGTGGGATTCTTGACATCTGTGCTGCGTCTCATTACGAAGGGAACTCGCGCCTCCAACACAGTTTGACTGTATAAAGGGCTAAATGTTATACGTGTTTCATTCAGCGTGTGCAAGGAGAAAAATTAAAAGAGCAACCTTTGACTTGTGCGGCACTACTGCTGCATAAGCTGTGGCTCTTCTAGTTTGTAACCCCTGAGGGGGGGTTAAAGGTTTACTTTAAAATTGGTTCAATTAGGCTTCGGCCTACACTCTGCTCCCCCTGCAGAGCCCGGGCTCCAACACCGCCAGTTGGGGCCCGGTACTGCTAGCTGCACAGAGAAAAACACCAGCCAAAGTGTCAGTGGGGTTCAGCACCACCAGCTGTTCCCCTGCTGTGTAGCTGGCAACGTGTCCTGCGACCGCCACGCAGGCACAACAGACCCAAAGCTGCCGCCAGTGCAGGCTTCGGCCTACACTCCCCTCCCCCTGCTCCTCCTCCTGCTGACCCTGGGCTCTAACACCGCCAGTTGGGGCCCAGTACTGCTAGCTGCACAGAGAAAAACACCAGCCAATGTGTCAGTGGGGTCCAGCACCGCCAGCTGTTCCCCTGCTGTGTAGCCGGCAACGTGTCCTGCAAAAGCCACGCAGACACAAGAACTGAAATTGAAGGGAACCTGTCCCCCCTCCCCCAGGCGTTTGTACGTTTTACAGCCACCTCGTACAGCGGTAATGCTGCATGTGTGCAAGGTGGCTCATAAACGTATTCTCCTCGCACATGTGGAACTGAAAACACGTCTAAAATGTGTCCTCTGTGTGACCATTTAACCGTCCCGGTGGTGTGACTTTCCTTTGTAATGACACGCTGCAACCCCCTTGGTAGCGCTGCCCGTCTTCTGGCATCATTGTTTGGCTGCCTGCGCCTCTGCGGCCGCCCTGACCCACACAACGCCCCTCGGTGTCTTATTTATTGGGTCTGCGAGGGTGTGATTGATGGGCATGAGCAGTGCATATCTTCACCTGTTGTCACTCATCTCCTTCCGCCTTCTTCAGACTGTGCGGCTTCATGGCCGTGGCATGCGATAAGGGATCAGCTGACGCCGCACAGTCTGAAGCGGGTGTAAGGACCCGAGTGTGAGAGGCGAACACATGTGCTGCGCCAGGCCATGAATCCCAGACCCGCAGTGTTTTAACAATGTTAAGACACTGCGGGGCTGGGATTCATGGTCATCGCGAACCGCACCGGCCGACATTACATGATGTCAGAAGATGGGCAGCGCTAACAGCGCTAGGCCAGGGGATAACACGACAGCGCAGACTCCTGTACAGCAAATAACAACGCTCAGGAGGCTGCACCCAGCACCAAGGTGGGATTCTTGACATCTGTGCTGCGTCTCATTACGAAGGGAACTCGCGCCTCCAACACAGTTTGACTGTATAAAGGGCTAAATGTTATACGTGTTTCATTCGGCGTGTGCAAGGAGAAAAATTAAAAGAGCAACCTTTGACTTGTGCGGCACTACTGCTGCATAAGCTTTGGCTCTTCTAGTTTGTAACCCCTGAGGGGGGGTTAAAGGTTACCTTTGAAATCGGTTCAATTAGGCTTCGGCCTACACTCTGCTCCACCGGCAGAGCCCGGGCTCCAACAACGCTAGTTGCTGTCCGGAAGTGCTGGCTGCACAGAGCCAAACACCTCGCCAATGTGTCAGTGGGGTTCAGCACCGCCAGCTGTTCCCCTGCTGTGTAGCCGGCATCGTGTCCTGCGACCGCCACGCAGGCACAACAGACCCAAAGCTGCCGCCAGTGCAGGCTTCGGCCTACACTCCCCTCCCCCTGCTCCTCCTTCTGCTGACCCTGGGCTCTAACACCGCCAGTTGGGGCTCTAGGAAGACAAGCTTGAATAGGTCCCCATCCTGGTTCCAGTACCATCAGCTGGTTCCGGGCAGAGCCTTTGGCTTAGGTGCCTCCCTCTGGGTATCCGAGTTCCACCAACGTCAGGTGGTCCTTGGTAGTGCTTTCAGGCACGGGTACCTCCTGCTTAGTTACCGGGTTCCAGTAACGTCAGCTGGTCCTCGGTAGTTCCATTGGATCTTGGACCTTCGGCTACCCATCCGGGTTCCAGTACCGTCAGCTGGTTCTCGGCAGTGTCTTTTGCTCTTGTACCTTCTGCTCCCCATCCTGGTTCCAGTACCGTCAGCTGGTTCCGGGCAGAGCCTTCGGCTTAGGTGCCTCCCTCTGGGTATCCGAGTTCCACCAACGTCAGGTGGTCCTTGGTAGTGCTTTCAGGCACGGGTACCTCCTGCTTAGTAACCGGGTTCCAGTAACGTCAGCTGGTCCACGGTAGTTCCATTGGCTCTTGGACCTTCGGGTAGCCATCCGAGTTCCAGATCCATCAGCTGTTTCTCGGCATTTTCTCAGCCTTCTTGTACCTTCTGCTACATTTCCAAGTTCAAGACCCTAAAGACGATGACCCGGAAGACCACCCCTAAGATGATGACGACACCAGAGACGACAACCACCGAGATGACGACGACCCTGGAGACGATGACCCTGAAGACGACCCCGATGACGACGACCCCGATGACGACGACCCCGGAGACGACGACCCTGGAGACGACGACGACATGGGAGACCGAGAAGCAGAAGAACAAGAGGCTGCAGAACAAAGAGCAGAAGAACATTAAGCATAAGACTAAATATCAGAGCAAAAGATATTATCTAAATTATAAGCAGAAGAAGACTAAGCAGTGTATGGGGGTGAGTCCGTTCCTCCTCGTGGTGCCCCTGGATAAAGCCTGATGCTGCAGGCCAAACTGAACGCGGACAAATGTAACTCTTTTGTGACAGGCAGAACGGAAGGTGTAATCTTCAAACTTTTATAGATAACAACTACGGGAATGCCTGTCACAAATAAGAATATGATGAAGAAGTTGAATATGAAAAAGATAATAGTTAAATAAAAAGAATATGAACAATGTAAAAAAAAAAATTAGAGGTAGAAGAAGATGAATAAGGTGAAGATAGTTGATGTCAAAGAAGCTGATGATGAGGATAATGAAGAAGAAAGTGTGGGAGAAGTAAAAAAGAAGGTGAAGGACGTGGAAGTAGTGAAACATCAATATCTGACAAAATTAAAAAAAAAAATAGTCAAAATCTTTCTAACGCCGACCGTCATAAAAAAAAACAAAAAAACCTGCTATTCTATTTGTTTGGGCTAAACCTCTGTGCCTTTAATGTCTCCGCCACCTCCCCCAATACATCCTACATTATTCTTAGGGTACCGTCACACAGTACCATTTTAATCGCTACGACGGCACGATCCGTGACGTCGCAGCGATCGTATGAATATCGCTCCAGCGTCGTAGACTGCGGTCACATGTTGCAATCACGGCGCTGGAGCGATGCCGAAGTCCCCGGGTAACCAGGGTAAACATCGGGTAACTAAGTGCAGGGCCGCGCTTAGTAACCCGATGTTTACCCTGGTTACCAGCGTTAACGTAAAAAAAACAAACAGTACATACTTACATTCCGGTGTCTGTCCCCGGCGTTCTGCTTCTCTCCACTGTGTAAGCGCCATAGCCGGAAAGCAGAGCGGTGACGTCAGACGTCACCACTGTGCTCGCTTTCCGGCCGGCTGGCGCTCACACAGTGGAGAGAAGCTGAGACGCCGGAGGACTGACACCGGAATGTGAGTATGTACTGTTTGGTTTTTTTACGTTTACGCTTGTAACCAGGGTAAACATCGGGTTACTAAGCGCGGCCCTGCGCTTAGTTACCCGATGTTTACCCTGGTTACAAGCGAACACATCGCTGGATCGCTGTCACACACAACGATCCAGCGATGTCAGCGGGTGATCAAGCGATGAAAGAAAGTTCCAAACGATCTGCTACGACGTACGATTCTCAGCAGGATCCCTGATCGCTGCTGCGTGTCAGACACAGCGATATCGTAACGATATCGCTAGAACGTCACGAATCGTACCGTCGTAGCGATCAAAATGGTACTGTGTGACGGTACCCTTAGTTGTTTTCCTTCATGTAGAATGAACCTACAAGGAAAGAAAGGGTTTATTTTAATTCCGATATTTTCGTCCCATTGACTTGCATTGGGATCGGGTATCGGTATCGGATTAGATCCGATACTTTGACGGTATCGGCCGATACTTTCCGATACCGATACTTTCCGATATCGGAAGGTATCGCTCAACACTAGCCATGACATCAGGGGTGCCTCCCAGGTTACCCTAGTGACCCGCCGTAGACTAGCACAGAGGGAGCCGACCATAAGGTAAGGAAGTTGTGCCCAACAAGGGAGCAGGGACAGGTGAGAAACATTTTTATTGAATATAGAAATAAAGCTTGGAAGTTTCCATCCTTGTGTTGGATCATACTTGACTTTTTCTGTGATGATTGCATCCACCAGTGAGCAATCCATGTTATGAGGCAATTTATAAGCCATGTGGATGATGTTAGGTGGTGTTTACTCTTTACACAAAGGGAGAAACTATTAAGCTCTGCCTAATAAATACAACTCAAGAAGGAAGATATTTTTAGCCAAGACTACATGCAAATTTATAAAAGCATTACCACACCCATTAGTTATACTGAGCTACAGACTGTATAGTCCAGAGCTGCAATCACAGTTTTGCTGATCTCTATTCTATTCTTGTCATCAGACACACCTAAAAATTTAAAAAATATCATCTAATGATTTCCTGCATTGAAGCAAGATACAAAGTTGACAAGTTAACGATCGTCTTTATTTTCCATTTCCTTGTATATGTAATTTGCATAATTTTTAAGATCATTATTTAAATGTATTTAGTTTAAGAACACTGAGGTATATGGAAAAGTGCTTGCATTAATTATTTATGTAGGACTTTTTAAATACTAAGTGCCAAATATGAATATGTTGATAATAATCACTAGTGGCAAATAAGGTCATTTTGCATGCCAAAGAGTCTGAGAAGTGAAGTAAAAGGTGCTTCCCCATGTGCTTCCTCATATAAATCAATGTAAGTTCAACTGCTGAGACCCTAGAGAGACGCCCTAATAGTCAAGTTGATAAACCATTCAAAATTGAAAAAGCCCTTCAAGCATATCAATTAATGATATTAATTTTGATCATTCTCATCTTTAGGCTACGCTCACAGTATTTGGTCAGCATTTTACATCAGTATTTGTAAGCTAAAATCAGGAGTGGAACAATCAAAGGAAAAGAATAATAGAAACCCGTCACCACTTCTGTATTTACGCCCACTCCTGGTTTTGGCTTACAAATACTGATGTAAAATACGGACCAAATACTGATAGGTGAACGTGGCTTTTGCCTGCAACACAGATCACAAGGCCAATAATAATTTTGTACAGCTGCTAAAATTGCAGCATAATGCAGGTGAATGAAATTTTATTGCAACTCCTAGAGCACAGTGACAAGAGAGTTGCAGCAAGATTAATTTTTTGCAACTCGGGGGTTGCAGTGCATACCCATTCACTTGCATTATGCTGCAATGTATTGGCTGGACAGTGAACTCAGATAGCACCTATGTATCAGCCAAAGATGCTGTATAGCACCAACCTTACTTACCTTAAACAAATAAACTGTACAATTTTACCTACACCCCCAACCTTTTCCCCAAAATTTGGTTAGGGTCAAGGCTCACAGTTGGAAGGAGGAATAATATTATTACTTTCTAAGAACTGGACCAAGAATAAAATATTATATAGACACTTGTGATGACTAATGACACAGAAAAGTATATACATAAATGTCCCCAGTTGGGTAGCAGTGTTATATACAATTGCCAGGAGAGCCCAGACTGGCATCCCTATATGACACATTACAAACTGGTAAAGATTTTAGTTTGAAGCACAGCCTTAAATTCAGGGACCTACTATATAGGTTTTTATGTCAATGGGTACAGATATTTCAGTGGCACTATGTATAGAATTATCAATATGAAGTGAGAAGTTCACTGCCATAACATATCAACTATATTGGAGTCCCAACCTGTGATCACACCATGTATCAGTCTGTCCTGAGGTCTTTCTAAGGTGCGCTAGAGTCTCTGCTCAGGCCCATACGTGGTGTGATTATACTGAAATTAAATTGATTTGCTTTGAAGATGCTGAGAACTTTGTCCTTTCATATTGGTAATATATTGTTTTTCTACCTCCATAACTAGGCTGCGAGTGTGTGGCTATTGAGAAACAATTTCTTGGTTTTCTTTGTGTACCAGTACTCACACAAAGATATTTCATCAGACGGCTTGACTCGACTGCTGAGGCAGGTATGAAAACTCCAGAAGAAGGTTTATTTTCAAGCTGAATTTGTTTAGTTGTGCACAATTTCAGTAGGTAAAAAAGACTATTCTGGACTGGAGATGCAAAGACATGAGCTTTTTAGGATGGCTGATGTTCACAGAATGAGGAAGAAGACGTGAGGGGTTACTGACATCAGAGCTAGGGAGTAGAGTTGAGCGAATATGTTCGGATTCGGTCTCCAAATATGAATTTGCCATATTCGTGCCATATAGTTACCCTATTTGTGCTGAATTTATGTTGGCTGATCGGTTCCAAACATATTCATTAATTTCTACTCCCATTGACTCCAATGGTATTCTGCTGTGTTCAGTGAATATTGCAAAAACAATATTAGCCGCCAAACGTAATCGGAACCAAATTTTGAAAAATTTGCTCAACTCTACTAGGGAGGCAGACAGGGAGAGAGGGAGGTCAAACTTCTGAAAGGCAAGCCTTATTACATAGCTACACAATAGCAACAATAAAATACTATACTGTATTATTGCCAAGTCGTAGGACATGATAACTGTCTAGATGTGAACCTGGACAGGTTAAACCCACATCGGGACACAGTGGGCATCTCCTCTGCTACTTTTGTAAACATTTTACTAATATATTTAGCATAGAATATTTGTCACTATAGAGTTACTTATTTCAGGCGGCACATTGTATGTCTGTACTACATTTTCGGAGCACAGCGTGTGCTTTTTAATGCAACTGTGTGTGGAAGGTTTAGGATTATTCTTTTCAGCTATTTTGAGATCTAACTGGAAGAAGTTGTCAGACCCGCCTAAGCCAACTGTGTAAATAAAGGAAATAGAAATACTGAAATCATTGGAAGGAAACAATCACTTGTCAGTCATGGTAAGTAAATGTTTATTTTGTCTATGACTGCATCTCGTCAGTGTCATACTCACTTGTAAGGCCTGCAGCGAGATAATGGATGCTACCATTGCTGCTTGTGAAATTAAAAGCAGCCAGCATTCTTTACCATTACTAATGTAATAACATACTGAGATATGTAGTTTCCGCATTACAAACTTATCTGACAGGAGTTAATCTACTTGGCAGTAGGATCACTTGATTAAAAGGAAGGAATAAAAGTCATGTTTCCTGGGCATCACATCCATTATGTAGAAAGACTTAAAAACTGTCTGATCAGACTTTCAGCAGTTTTTGGTAAACTGGTCAGTTTTTATAACCAGTGCCATCAGTTTTTCTCATATTTTTAAAAATAAAAAAAATCTGACAAAGATTTCTCAAACCTCTCCTAGCAAATATTCAATGGAAATCCAAAAGAACAAGGATGCAACTAGGTATCCGAGTCCTTTCTGAGTTTTTCACAGAGCCATAGACAAGAATGGGTAAGTTTGATCCATGACTTGGATCAAAAATGGACATTTGCTTTTATTTTTATGGTCACTAAGTCCACAAAAAACATGGATGTGTGAATGGCTGATAAACTATAATGAGTATGTATTCTTTCCCTGAAAAGCAGAGAAAGAAAAAGTATGTGAAACATGTACATCTCAATGAATCCCAGGGACAAGACTCATTTTTTAGGTAAATATCTAATAAAATCCACTTGAAAAAGCTCTGATAATGCTCAAAAAATAAACATTTATTTCTATGTAAAAACAACTTGCTGTTCATATGTTCAGACCCAAAAATAATAAAAAAAATAAAAAAAAGCAGAAAAAAAAAAAGCAAGCGCTCAGTAAGTCTAGGTTCACACTAGCATTTCTGTGTGAAGCGTATCATCTGCATGCACAAACGCATGCCAAAATGCACACAAATGCATGTTTACACAGCATTTTTTATCTGCATGATCTTACGCATGACGGAAAAAAAAGTTGCATACGTTTGTGTTGTTTATGCACATGCGTATGGTATTTCCCAATGGGTGTGGCTTATGGGATTTCTGTATATAGACACTGCACAGATGAAATCCTCTTCTTTTGATGCTGTATCCTGCTGCAAGATGGATCTTAGCATGGAAAGCTTCAATCTGAATCTGGATTTATCATTGAAATTGGCTTTTGCTTTTGCTAGTGAGGAAGAAAGGAGAAGAGAAAGAAGGAGAAGCCATCTTCGTCACTATTGGCAACACCCCTTTGTTGAAGTCTGAGAGAGCAGTGGAGCCTACCACTCACTGTACACCGAGCTTCGTGAAAACCCGCAAAAGTTTTTGAATGCATGAGGATGTCATGTGCGAGGATCCATCACCAGGAAGGACAAGCAACTACGTAGAGCAGTTCCTGCTGAGGAACGTCTGTTGGTGACCCTAAGGTACGTAATTTTGAAAAAGAAAAACCTGTCATTAATATTCTTGTACAAAAGCCATGTACTGATTTTTTTCCCATTTTCTTTTCCACAGATTCCTGGCTACCGGAGAGACCTTAAGATCTTTACATTTTCAATTTTGGATTGGACTGTCCACCCTTTCTGGGATTGTTGGAGACACCTGCTGTGCACTGCGTGACGCTCTGCGTGCAGAATTCCTCCCACAAATGAACTCTGGCTGAAAAATGCAGAAAAATTCAAGGAAATTTGTAATTTTCCAAACTGTGGGGGGATATGGACGGCAAACACATTCGGATTCTAAAACCTGCTGGAAGTGGATCCGAGTACTTCAATTATAAAAAATACTTTTCCACTGTTCTCATGGCGATTGTGGATGCTGAATGTCGATTTGTCGCCATTGACGTTGGCTCATTTGGATGAGGAAATTACTCACAGACTTTCAAAAACTCTGACATGGGACGTTTCTATGCTAATAATTTTCCATCGCCTTCGCCAACACTGAAGGTCCACCAATGCTGTTTGCTGAGGTTGGGGATGAGGCATTTCAAATGCATGCCAACCTCATAAAACCATACTCAATTTGGGACTTGAATTACACCAAAAGGAATTTCAACTACAGACTGACAAGGGCAAGAAGGACTTTGGAGTGTGCCTTTGGTTTGCTGGCATCTAAATGGCGCATTTTGGGAACACCAATCAATCTTAAATTAGAGACAACTGATGATGTTCTGAAAGCATGTGTTGTTCTGCATAATTACATCCTGGCAAAAGAGCAACCCCACTTTGAACTTGAGGAACCTGTTAATATCACATTGCCGGATTATCATGCTCGCCCTCTGAGGACTACAGTGGAAGTTGCCCAAATGAAGGATAAATTGGCTGCCTACTTTGTCTCTGATATTGGACGTGTATCATGGCAAGATGAAATGGTTTAAGCAGTAAATGTCAAATGTACCTGTAATGTTACGTACCTGTACTTTTTTCTGACTGTAGTATTGACACCTTGAATGTAACTGTAATAATAAACACCTTAACTGTAAAACCCGTTAATACTTCACTCAACAATATACACGTTTAAAAAAAGAGCTAAAGAAAACACAGTGAGACAGTTATTGTGAGTCAAAATAATTTTTATTAACAAAAATAAAAACAATTTTAAATTAAAAGAAAAAAGAAAATGTGATTTACTTTTTGGTTTTGTGGGAGGGAGTTACATGTTGGACCTGGGGGGTAAGCGACCGGTCACCACACAGAGACTACTGAGCACTCAACGCAATGGCACCTTTCCATGCCTAAATTGTGCATCATGTTCGAATGTGATTAAGTCCAGCACCATAACTCACCCTAGAACTGGCAAAACTTATCCAGTACGCGGCTTCCATACCTGTGATTCAAATTTTGTCGTATACTTAATCAAATGTCCGTGTGGTCTCCTCTATATAGGGGAGACTACCCAACACATAAAAGACAGAATCTCCAGTCACAAATCCACCATCAGGTGTGGCAAGAACTGGTTGCCTCTACCGGATCATTTCACCAAATTTAAACACACTGTGGCACAGCTTAAATTTCAGGTAATTGAAAAAGTCCCCCGCCCTAGGAGAGGGGGTGACCATGTGAAATTGCTCAGAGCACGTGAAACTTTCTGGATCTATAAGCTGGATACCCTGGCCCCCAAAGGATTGAACAGGGAAATTGATTGGTTAATATGAGCCCTTGTTAACAACTTAATAACTACATTTTCTTTTCACAGATTCGCTAAAACATGAGCCCGGGTTATTAACCTAACTACTTTATTCTCTTTCTACAGACCCGTTAAAATATTTCCCCGTAGGACTCAGTATTCTTAGGTGGGTGAGTTGCCCCAGGTCCCCTGATCTGCTCTGCCCCAGGTTTTACTTTTACTTTTTTGGTTCTCTTTTTCTTATTTTCCTATTTTTACATTTATATATTATATTTTATTCAATCCCCCTGGTATCCTGTGAATGTAATTTAATGTACACCATACAACACTTTGACATCAGTGCTCACACCGACTTTTGCGACCCCTGTCCGGTCCCCAGATCACCAGATACCTTACACAGCGCTCTTATCACAGCGCTTGGTTACAAGGTTGCTACAACTAGCCCCTGACATGCGCACTCTGCCCTGGTCCCAGGTTTCCGCCCTGATCTTAGCCACTGACAAGCGCTGAGTTACAAGATTTCCACAATATGCTCCAGACATGCGCATTCAAGCTACACACAGTGGCGCTACGTCACTTCCGGTTTGCGCCGTCCACTTCCGGTACGGCGCTATTAAACCAGCACACATGGTCCCTACAACTCACCTGACACACGCTGACACTGAGCACAGCGCGGGAGCGCCGCTCTCCATCCTGATTCTCAAGGTAAACGCCAGTACTGTGGGTTTCCTCTTCTATTTCTCACAATGGGCATCCATATGAATATGTATTATTTACTTCCCAATAGGTCCATACCCTTTACAAGGGGAACCTCTGTTTACATACCTGTCCATTAGCATACCAGTGTATTACTGAAAGGTAAACATACAACATTATGGGCACTGCTATGATTTTCACTGGCTAACCCTTGTTCACTATTCTCTGTAGAATCTGCTGCACCATTGGGACTTATCCCTCCTCACACACTATCCTCTAGTGGAATAAGGTAAACCCTCTGTGCCATGATCTCTGACAGTAATGTCTCTTCTGTATTATGCTATACTAATGTGACCGATGTCCATGTGTGTTGCCTATTATGTACCTGGATTTATCCTCCTCCCTACCATCTCGACCTATCATGTTATGCTCTGTAATGCCATGTTTTACCAGTACAATGTTATGACTCCACATATACATTGTGTTGCTGTGTTATGTTGCTATGTTTGATCTTACTCACTCTACCGTCCCTACTTACAGGATACATGAGATTCTCTTCACCCTACTCAGATTCTCAATCCTTGATTCCTCACCTTCCTGGACTCCCTCCAATGTCCCGATCGGTGGACCTATTCAGTGTTTTGCTACTCTGCTACTCTCCTATCTTTTACCTAGGATTTTTTTTTTGTTTCCTTATAATCTACCATTGAATGTATGCTATTTATTTAATTTTTGTTTGTTTATGTATTTTCTTCACAGCGATAACGTGATAAAGGCTCAGGTTGAGCCGAAACGTTGTTAATCGCATATGCTGTAATATTCTGTTACGCTCCCATCAGGTTGAATAAACTGTTAAAAAAAATTTTCACATATCCAAAGAGAGTGCGGTGAATTTGATTTATTGGACCTGGGGGGTGTCGGACTGTGATGGCAGGCTTGGAGTTGTTGGGGAAGTAGGAGAAGTGTAAGTGGCAGACAATTGGAGGATTGGGTCAGAAACATTGGTAGAGGACACATTGGGTGAAGAGGACACATTAGGAGTGGAAAACAAGTTGGAAGGGATTGATGCATTGGATGGGAAAGAACCAAGGGAAGGTGTGGACAGACTTGAAAAAAAAAGACACATTCGGAGGTGAGGGTGGCGGGGGTGGTTAATGTTTTTTAGCAGCTTTTCATTTTCTGGACTTTGTTTGCTGCTACCTCGGCCTTTTGCTTCCTGTTTCTACGTGGTGGGAGTAGAAGTCTGGGCTGCTGCACTCGGCTACATGGTTGAAGTGGAAGGCTGGGCTGCTGCACTCAGCTGCGTGTTTGAAGGGGAAGGTGGGCTGCTGCACTTGGCTGCATGGTGTAGCTGGGTACTTTTGGAACAGTCCTAATGTCCAGCGGTGGTTGTGGTGGTGCATAGGTTGGGAAAGGTGCTGGCGGATTCTGCCACTGATGCTGTCCTGGATCTTGTTGCCCTATAGGGAATGAAGTTTGTGCCTGCTGCTGATATCAGCACTGCTGCACGGCCTCGGTGTAAGCAACCTGACAGGCCTTCATCACATAGAGCTGGAGATCAGGACTAAGGTTTTCTGTCACTCCCCATTCTATCGTGGAAAAATAATGTTGTGCCGGTCTATTAAGGTTGGCTTCCAGGCGGTCAAGGAGTCTGTGGACATACTGGAAAAGTGTGTTCACATGACTGAACCCACTGTCCAGCCATTCTACAACCACCTTCATCCCAACCTGGAAGACCGAGCTTAAGTGAATAAACTTGGGCATGACTGACCTCTCCCAGGCCCTCTGCCACTGGCGAGCACACGCAAGTAAAGTAGTGGCAGAGGGCTGGGAGAGGGGAAACAAGATGGACTGGCTTCCTGTTCCCCAGCCTGTGAAGCCTGCCTGGTTGCTCCATCACTGGTGGATGATTGGGATTGGGCCTGTTTGTTGGCTGGTCAATGAGGAGCAGCTCCAACAGAGGATGATCCAGGTTCTGTGGTGCTACACCAGCTTCTGTGTGGAAAATAAATGAAAAACATTAGTAAAAGTGCGGTGGTGGTCCTGCGGTGTGTGGTGGTCCTGTGGTGGTGGTACAGCGGAGAGCGGTGGGCCTGCAGAGGCCGCATGTGGCAGACCCCATTCTTCTTCTGGGGTCTGGCGTCTGGCTTCTCACTCGGCGCAGATGGAGGAAAGCCGAGATCTCCATCAGCTTACTGAGCTCTCAATCTGCGCCTGCGCTACAGCCAGCAGCAGGGTCCAGGCAATGTTCCACTGCAGATGGAGCCCTAAAGCTGAGGAAGCAGAAAAAAGCGATTCTGCTCCTCCTCTGCAGGGAAGAATAGTGATTGGTGGAGGGAACTGTTTCTGAGCTGCCTCCACCAATCACATATCTGTCCCTGCACAATATTTAATGTTGCAACTACGGTACTCACAAGTCTGAGATCTTTTTAGGAAAGGTGAGCAAACAATCTCCATCATCCTTTAGAATATACTGTATCAATTGGTATATTCTGAAGGATGATGGGGTTCTAGCCATATTTAGTGTAAATATACACTGTAATATAGCAGCCAAAGTGTTTATTGAAAATATGACTACCACCTCCCTTATCTTTCAGAATACATCCATGTATACAGTAAGTGGGTGTATTCCTGAGGATGAAGGGTTTGGTAGTCACAATATACGATACTGCAGGCACTTTACTGTAATTCACAGATCCCCCATAACGGAGTGCCATCCACAGATAATATTTTTGTATTTTATTAAAGGTTTTTGAACACTATTTGGCTCAAAATATTTGTTTTCTTTTTTTACTCTCTAAAATCTAGGTGTGTCTTATAATCAGGTGCGTCTTATAAAGAAAAAATACAGTAATGGTGAAATAAATAGAATAGATATATGTCCTGTAGATATGTAATTTCACAAGCCCCTACATATACTAAACTTGAACCCTTTAATGCCTTTCATGTGGCATTAGCTTTTAGCCGTGTTTAACTTAATAAATAAAATCACTTGGTTTCCCTCTATTTTAGGTAAACAGCAACAGCAAAGCAGACAGCTGTGGGCTGATATTATCAGGCTGGAAGGTCCATGGTTTTTGGTCCCTTCCCAGCTTAAAAATACCAGCTCTCAGCCACCCCAGAAGTGGCACATCACTGCACTTCCCAATTTTCCCGGTATGGTGGCAATCGGGGTAATCGAGCAGTGGTATCACCAACTGGCACCAATCGTAGATTCAGGTGTTTGGCCCTCCAAGTCGGGTGCTTAAATAACACCATCATGCTGGTGGTTGTTAAGCTTTTAGTGGTAAGGCCCCTGATGGTCTTGGCATGGCACAGGTTGCAAACTAAGATTTAATTTGTCTCAGAACTCGAAAAAATCCAAGTCTGGGGAACAACTATGTCTTGATCCAGACGGGGTTTTGAGTCTTGTCTTGCCTTTTCTTGGTCTGATCATGTCAGGAGTTAACTTTTCTCAGCCTCAGTCTGGTCTCAGGGTAGCCATTTATCTCCGCTGCATCCTGCAGGTGGTGTCAGTTATAGCTTCTGCCTATGGCGTGAGTAGCTGACTCTGGGTATATCTTGATTTGTCCTGCTGCGATTCCTGACTGTCTGTTCATTCCCCTTCCCTTGTTCCTACTTAGTGTTTCCCTTCATGTTTGGGCTCTCTGGTACTTGAATCAGCTTTGTCTCTGACCTAGCTCTGTCTTTTGCTCCTGGTACTTCTGCTTCCATCTGGTATTGACCCTCTGGAGCCTCTCTGACTCTGAGTTGATTCTGAGTTTCCCCTTTTTACTACGTTACTCTTTTGACATGGCTTGTTAAACTACCCTGTTGCTACCTGATGGTGGCCTCGCTGCAGCACTGCAGGTCTGCTATGGCAAGTGTTGCAGTCTTCCCTCCACTCTACTGCCATCTAGTAGAGCATGCATCTACCTGCATAGCTGCGGCATGACAAACTGGTTCTTTGATGGAGAAATTCATGAGTGTAGGTGCACTGCAGAACAGTTTTCCGCCCTCTTTGTCATTCCACAGCCCCTTCCTGCCTGTTTTACTACCGCCGATACTTCCCCCTCAGTGTTGCTTGCCATGCTCTGCATGCCAGCTTCCCAGGTTGGGTCGGTAACTTCTTCATTCACCACCTCATCTTCCACGGCCACACCCCGGTTCTTTTGACTTGGTGATTCAACAACAACTTGACTTAACTGTAAAGGTACCGTCACACTAAACGATATCGCTAGCGATCCGTGACGTTGCAGCGTCCTCGCTAAGCGATATCGTTTAGTTTGACACGCAGCAGCGATCAGGATCCTGCTGTGATGTCGCTGGTCGCTGAATAAAGTCCAGAACTTTATTTGGTCGTCCGATCGCCGTGTATCGTTGTGTTTGACACCAAAAGCAACGATACCAGCGATGTTTTACACTGGTAACCAGGGTAAACATCGGGTTACCAAGCGCAGGGCCGCACTTAGTAACCCGATGTTTACCCTGGTTACCAGCGTAAAAGTAAAAAAAACAAACAGTACATACTCACCCAGCGTCATACCTCCCCCAGCGTCTGCTTCCTGACACTGACTGAGCACCGGCCCTAAAGTGAAAGTGAAAGCCGCTGTGCTGTTAGGGCCGGAGCTCAGTCTGTCAGGAAGCAGACGCTGGGGGACGCTGGGTGAGTATGTACTGTTTGTTTTTTTTACTTTTACGCTGGTAACCAGGGTAAACATCGGGTTACTAAGCGCGGCCCTGCGCTTAGCAACCCGATGTTTACCCTGGTTACCCGGGGACCTCGGCATCGTTGGTCGCTGGAGAGCGGTCTGTGTGACAGCTCTCCAGCGATCAAACAGCGACGCTGCAGCGATCGGCATCGTTGTCGCTATCGCTGCAGCGTCGCTTAATGTGACGGTACCTTAACTGTGTCTCATCATCAGCTACCTCCTTAGACAAAGTCCCCACCATCATCTTCTTGTGACGGTAGCTGCTCTAAGTTTTGTGCGTCACTGCACAGCATCTCCTCCTTTCTCTCTTGGAACATGAAGGGTGAGAGGCTACAATCAAGAAATGATGGATAACAACTTATATGACTGATCACCATGATAACTCATAATATGACAGAAATCTGTACCATAGGTGAAAAAGGACCAACAAGACCTATCATCACGATAAGCACTGAACACAAAAAGAGGAAAGCGATGAAAAATGGTCACACACAATAAATAGAAATACTATAAACTTTATTGATAAAGTACAACAATATTAAGAACAGGTGAAAGGAGGGAAGGTAGTAACAGCACAGAAATCACTGTTAAAGAGTTAGCAGGAAAGGCGCCACCAGAAATAACAGTCCTACAGGCTTATATATTATCAGAGTAGAAAAAATAGGCAAAAATAGGAAAATCAAATAGCAAAAAACTAAATAAACCACAAAGTAATAACTAGATCCTACTGCGGGCAGGAAAACCGAGCCAATAGCCAGTACACATATAAGATAGGTGAATACCAGAGCCAGGGGGCCCCCTGATGAAGGTGTGATCGCCGAAACGCGCGTTGGGGTGGAAGCGCGCCTCCAGCACTACAGTCCTCCATGCGGTGGGTACCTTGCTTTAATAATATTATTATGTTTGTTTGATAGGTTATGGTACCTTAATTAGGATAGCAACATAGTGGCTCTGGTATTCACCTATCTTATATGTGTACTGGCTATTGGCTCGGTTTTCCTGCCCGCAGTAGGATCTAGTTATTACTTTGTGGTTTATTTAGTTTTTTGCTATTTGATTTTCCTATTTTTGCCTATTTTTTCTACTCTGATAATATATAAGCCTGTAGGACTGTTATTTCTGGTGGCGCCTTTCCTGCTAACTCTTTAACAGTGATTTCTGTGCTGTTACTACCTTCCCTCCTTTCACCTGTTCTTAATATTGTTGTACTTTATCAATAAAGTTTATAGTATTTCTATTTATTGTGTGTGACCATTTTTCATCGCTTTCCTCTTTTTGTGTTCAATCAAGAAATGATGTTGTAAAGAGCTCCTCAGAGTGTTCTAGTGTGTTATCACTGGTCTACTGGGACTCATGGTCTACTGGGACTCAACTTGGTGGGAGTAAGGAGAATTATGGTGAGGATTAAGTGATCCAGACTGTTTAAGTGATTAAGTGACAAGTTTCCTTAATTAATTGAAACTCCATTTTTTAATGAACCAAAATATCTGGCAAACTGTAGCAGGCCAAGCAAGTTTAACTGTATGGATGACTAATTGAATTCAGAAAAAAAATGTGATTTTTTATTTCTAGTTTTATATACCACCGTAATAAAACAGTCACAGATAAATCCACCAAATGCCTTCTCCATTAATAACCAACAACAACCTCTAGCCATGCAACAACAGCTATGTTTAACAATGAGTGCTAAACAGAGCCTAGTTTATATAAGAGATGGAAATGGCTAACAGTGCACAGCTGAGAGCTTTAAACTTCCAGGAGATCTTAACTGAGCAGAATAACCCGTGCACTGCTAAAATAAACTTACACCATTTAATATCAAGGTGAAGTGCTTCTAATCTGTGCTGAAGTAGGAGAAATCAGAAGCTGCAGTCTTCTGGCTCCTCTTAAACTGTATGGATGACAATATAATCAACTTTTTCATCCCCCCCAAAAAAAAGAATGTGGTCACGTACAGCAGCTGTAAATTTAGCAATGGACTTCAAAGCCCTAAGCCCTGCCTAGAGGCTGCACTCTGCCACTTTCCCTTCTAAGAACTGTTCTAAGTCTAAATGCAGAATGTATCTGATACAAACAGCAAAGCACAGGATTAGCCCTTAGGTATGTGCACACGTTCTGGATTTTTCACGTTTTTTTCGCGTTTTCAGTGTTTTTCCACAGCAAAAACGCATAAAAAACGCATACATTAAGCATCCCATCATTTTGAATGCATTCTGCAATTTTTGTGCACATGCTGCTTATTTTTCTGTGATAAAAACACCTTGCAGAAAAATACGCAGCATGTTCATTAATTTTGCGAAAAATCCGCACAAAAACCGCAACAAAACCGCGAGTAAAATGCGAGAAAAATGCGTGCGGATTTTATGCAGAAAATCTCCGGTTTTGATCAGGAAATTTCTGCATAAAATCCTGACGTGTGCACATACCCTTAGAAGGACTGTAAGGCCGGAGTCACACTACCATATAACATGGCCTAGTGCTATGCGATAAAACATTGTACAGCATTCGGCCCAGTGTTATTCTATGGAACGGCTCAGATCTGCGGTTATTTTCTCATTCCGATTCAGCATGAGAGAACAATCGCAGCATGCTGTGATTGGCAGCGAGATTCTGCTCACTCGCACCCATAGAAGTCTATGGGTGCGAGTGAAACATCACACAGCACTTGGATATAACCCAAGAGCAGTGTGATATACGGTGACAGTAGAGGAGATGGAGAAATTACTTTCTCCGTCTCCTCCGCAACTGTTCTCCAATCTTGTCATGTGAGAGGATCAGAGCACAGTAGCATGACACTCGGCTGTTGCCCGCACGCTTATTCACTGTGTAACAGGCACCAAACATGCGGGGAGGGAATTTGAGTATCAAATGTGAGCACCAGCCAATGCTTGTTGAGTGCCAAGCCTATCCAAGCACCCAGATACTTGAGTGATATCCGAGTATCACAGATCACGTTCGCTCATCCCTTCTCAATACTCCCTCACTTGTGAATGCAGCATAAAGCCAGCGCCTGCCTAATATGGCGCTGGCTCAGCCACTGATCCCGCTCTATACTCTTAATAAGGTACTGTATGCTTAGATAACCCCTTCAACTTTTTCATGTACATCTTATGCTGTGTCCCTGCCTTTGATGCAGGTTCACACGCCAAACCCACATCTTTATTCAGGCATCATGTGTTTTTAAGAGCGGAGCTCTGCCATGGCTGTTGTCCTGTTTAATACTGCTGTTGACTGACATCGGCATTTAATAAGAGTTGGCAGGGGTGGTGTAGTTCTACACTCACATTAGCCCATGAAGTGTTTGCTGTGCACCGATGCGTTGCCATGACGAGGGTCTGCTAAAAACCTCCGTGCTTGTATGACGATTCTCCTATGAAAGCCAGGCTGAAGTTACCTTTCATAGGAAATCGTGATTTTAGCGATACAAAGGAGTGTTGATATGCTGTCTTGTATAACACAAGCGATCAGATGATCGCAGCATCGAATTCCCTAAGGTGACGATTAAATACAGTAAAAAGCGTTAAAAAAAAAGGTTTTAAAAAATAAGAAAAAAATAAACAAATCACAAATCATTCCACTTTTGCCACATTAAAAATATAAAAACCAGAAAAAATTAAAAGAACATAAATTTGGTATCGCCGCGTTCGTAAAAGTCTGCTCTATCAAAACATAAAGTAAATTAATCCGATCAGTAAACAGCGTAAAGTAATGAGAAAAAAAAATCAAAACACCAGAATAAATACGTCATCACAAAGCACAATATCCCAAAAATTGAAAGCATTGTGGGTTTTGGAACAAGCACTTTTTTTCTTTTTTACAAATGTTTGATCTTCTTTTTACCAATCAAATAATAATAAAAAAAACTATACATGTTTGTGTGATTGTACTGACCTGGAGAATCATATTGCCAGGTTAGTTTTACTGTATATGAACATGATACCTAAAACCCGCTCAAAAAATGATGACATTTTACTTATTTTTCAATTTCAATGCACTTGGAATATTTTTCCCACTTTTCAGTGCATTACATGATAAAATAAATGATATCATTCAATTTGTCACACAAAAAACAAGCCCTCATATGGTTATGTGGACAGAAACATAAAAAAGTTATGGCTCTTGATAAAGGGGAGAAACAAACAAACAAACAAAAAATCTCCTGAGTGTGAAGGGATTATTGAAGTATGTGCGAAGTTGCACTGTAAGTACAGATTCTCGCTATGTAGTCATAAATGTTGGAAGATATTTGCATATCAAATGTGACATCTTCCAGTGTCGGACATTACAGCCTTATTTCCTCATGTCTGATGTCTGACTTGTAGTTATGTGCAGACAATGGTGATGTAACTGCAGTGACAAAGCTGCTGAGTAAAGTTCATTGAAAAAAAAAGGCTGTGGGAGAAAGCAGACCATGGTAGAAGGAAGTGAGTGAGCTGCTGGCTGACACATGAGGTGTGTAACGTGGGTTGTTGCTGTGCTGGGACTGCAGCTGCTCTCCCTTATGTGGGCGATAGAAATATGCTTCTATGTATGGGGCGGCTGCACTATAATCCTGAGGGCTCTGCCCAACTTACACCTAAAATGTATTCATAGAATGGCAAACATCTTCTATGAGGCTGATCAGTAAAATGTAGCTCTACTATTTAGGTTACTGTCTGCTGCATACAAAGCGCTGCCGGCTTTTGAACTCAGGTGATTCCACATGTGTTAATTGAATCATGCATAATCACCGCATCCTATACATTGGACTGGTGATATTTATCTTGCAGAGACTGAGTGTCTCCACAAGATAAATAGATATGCTGCGGTCTAAAAAGACGCGCCGCATGTCCGTCTCCACAGGTAAGCCGCGGGCATCGGTGCACGCATAGTGGGCATGGGAGTTCTTGAAATCCCATCCACTATCCTGTAATATCTCGCCACTGTGTGTTGGACGCTGTTTATGTACACTGTGTCCAATGCTCAGCATTTACTGACCGTGGGAACATACCCTAAGAGTAGGGGGTCTCTAATCTGTAAGTCACCAGTTGTTGCAGAGCTACAACTCCCAGCATGCCCTGACAGTCACAGACTGCAAGCTGTAGTTTTGCAAAGGCAGGAGAGGCGCAGAAATATAACCATGGCTTTAGAGCATGTTCACATGCACCAGAAAATCCACTCTATGCCAGGCACAGGCATTGGTTGGTATCTTCAAGGGAAGAGGATAGTTCTGTCAATTCCTGGCATAACTGATAGAGCGTAACAAATTTAGTATGTGGACTCGCCTGTTCGACTAAGCTCTCTGCAGTGTTTCAGAAGAGTGCCGTGAGTGTCATCTAAAAGGAAATAAAATGCAAATTGTGGTATAAATATCACATGCACCAGAATTTGTGCCTGAAAACTGTTCTAGGGACAGTTATAAAGTCCACTGATCGGGTGACTTTCACGTCTCTTTATTTTACTTTAGTATTAGGTTAGAGCTTCAATTCAGGTTTTTTTTCTGATGATTTGTTAGGGATTATGTATGAGAGTGTAATGCGTGTAGTCACACACTCACTGGTCGGCTTCTTCATCCATTTTCAGCTCTGGCCCAAATAACGTTTTTTTGCAAGCCGACCAAATCACAGTCGAAGTCACTTTTCTGAATAGAAATCTATGAGACTCAGATCAAGGCTACAGAATCTCGTATTCAATTCCCATAGACTTGTATTGAGAAGACATTATAACATGACCTCTGCTTCATACAGTCACCATTGTGTGATTTCGCAGGTCCCTACTGTAGTCACATGGTGCTGGAGTAGGGCTGAAAATGACTACCAATGTATGTTACTCCATGCATTACATTCACATACATGAGCCCTAAATGGATAAAAAAACAAACAAACATTGGAGTGACACTTAAGGCCCCGTCTCACATAGCGAGATCGCTAGCGAGATCGCTGCTGAGTCACAAGTTTTGTGACGCAACAGCGACCTCAGTAGCGATCTCGCTATGTGTGACACGTACCAGCGATCAGGCCCCTGCTGCGAGATCTCTGGTCGTGTCGGAATGGCCTGGACCGTTTTTTGGTCGTTGAGGTCCCGCTGACATCGCTGAATCGGTGTGTGTGACACCGATCCAGCGATGTCTTCACTGGTAACCCGTGTAAACATCGGGTTACTAAGCGCAGGGCCGCGCTTAGTAACCCGATGTTTACACTGGTTACCAGCGTAAATGTAAAAAAAAACAAACAGTACATACTCACCATCTGATGTCCGTCAGGTCCCTTGCCGTCTGCTTCCTGCTCTGACTGACTGCCGCCGTACAGTGAGAGCACAGCACAGCAGTGACGTCACCGCTGCGCTCTGCTCTCACTGTACGGCGGCACTCAGTCAGAGCAGGAAGTAGATGGCAAGGGACCTGACGGACACCGAAAGGCGAGTATGTACTGTTTGTTTTTTTTGGTAACCAGGGTAAACATCGGGTTACTAAGCGCGGCCCTGCGCTTAGTAACCCGATGTTTACCCTGGTTACCCGGGTGCTGCATTGGGACTTCGGCATCGTTGAAGACAGTTTCAACGATGCCGAAGTCGTTCCCCTGATCGTTGGTCGCTGGAGAGAGCTGTCTGTGTGACAGCTCCCCAGCGACCACACAGCGACTTACCAACGATCACGGCCAGGTCGTATCGCTGGTCGTGATCGTTGGTAAATCGCTATGTGAGACGGGGCCTTAATAATAATTAATAAATAACATTTCCCATATGTCTACTTTACATCTGCATCATTTTTCAAACATCAGTTTATTTTGTTCAGATGTTAAAGGGGTTAAAAGTTTAGCAGCAATTTCTTCTTTTTTCAAACAATTTACAAAACCTGTTTCTTTAGGGTCCTACTCAGATTTAAATGGACTTTGAGAGGTCTACATGTTGGAAACTCCCCAAAAGTGATAGCATTTTAAAAACTTCACCCCTTAAATATGGTACTTCCAAACTGTTGCCAGGAATTATTTTTTAAGTCTTCAAGTGCTTCAAAGGAATTACCATATTTTGTGGATTATAAAATGCATCGGATTATAAGATCTGCAATTTTGAGGAGAAAAATAGGAAAAAA
This sequence comes from Ranitomeya variabilis, assembly GCF_051348905.1. Taxonomy (NCBI): domain Eukaryota; kingdom Metazoa; phylum Chordata; class Amphibia; order Anura; family Dendrobatidae; genus Ranitomeya; species Ranitomeya variabilis. Next base: position 243,254,574 of record NC_135236.1, on the reverse strand, counting down.
AAAAACTTTTTTTAATAAAATGGTGGTGCTTCTTATATTCCATGCGTCTTATTGCTTACCGGGGGTGGTGGCTGCAGTGGAGCAGGGTCCCAGGGTCACAGCTGGAGGAGGCAGGAGTGAAGTGTTGCTGCAGGCCACAGGCAGGGATGAGGGGATGTTCGGATGTGCGGTGCGGTGCGGCGCACCGCTGCGGGTGTTCGGTGCTGCGGGTGACAGCAAGATCTCAGGAAATGAGATCTCAGCGCTGAAATCTCATCTCCTGAGATCTTGGTGCCGAGATCTCCATCTGTGCATGTGCCACCCCCGGCTGGCAGCCATTTTCCCGGAGTCCATTCTACCGCATAGGAAACCATGTCACTGCGGGGGCTCTGGGCTTTCACAAGATGTCGGCAGAGCTACCGTAGCACCGTACACCTGCAGCAGCAAGCCGCACCGCACATCCGAACACCCCCTTATCCCAGCCTGCGGCCGGTAAGGTATAGCCACATTATAAGACACACCCCATTTTCCCCCAAAATTTTGGGGAAAAAAGTTCATCTTATAATTCAAAAAAATATCAAAATACAAAGTGGAATTGCTTTAGCCCCAATTTTCTCACTATTGCAAGAGGTAGCACCAAAAAGTGAACCTAATAATTTGTTACTCACTTTCTTTTGAGACCAGCGATGTTCCACATTTAGTCAAAAAGTTCTGTTTTTGGCAGGGCTCAGAATGGAATGAGCAATATTTGAATTTTGGAACACAAATTTGGCCAAAAGAGATTGTGGGCACCATGTCGCAATTGCAGGACCCCTATTGTGCCTAAACAGCAGAAACTCCCCAAAAGTGACTCCATTTTGGAAACGACACCCCTCAATGATTTTATTGTTGGGTATAATGAGGATTAGAGCAGAATTTGATAACATTAGGTAGTCATATTTGAAATGTTAATTTTTTCACAGAAATGTTGTTTTAGCCCCAAATTCTCACTTTTGCAAGAGGTAACACGAAAATCTGGACCCCACAGTTTGTTGCCCAATTGCTTTCGAGCACGGTGATAGCCCACATGTAGTCAAAAAGGTCTGTTTAGATAAACGACAGAGCTCGGAGCGGAAGAAGCAATATTTGAATTTTGGAACACAAATTTGCTAAAAGAGATTGCAGGCACCTTGTCGCATCTGCAGGGCCTCTATGGTACCTGAACAGCAGAAACTCCCCACAACTGTCCCCATTTTGGTAGTTAGACCCATCAAGGAATTTATCCAGGGCGGGTGTTGAGCTTGTTGAACCCATTAGGGCATCACAGAACTTTTTAAAATGTGGATATGAAAATTAATTTTTTTTTTCTAAATTGTTGTTAAGCCCAAAATTTGTAATTTTCACAATGGATAATAGGAAGAAACAGACCCCATAGTTTATTATGCAATTTCTCCTGAACATGATGATACCCCATATGTGGTTGAAAACAGCTGTTTAGGCACATCGCAGGACTTGGAAAGGAAAGAGAGCTATTTGATTTTTGGAATACGGTAGATTGAATGCCCTGTTACATTTGCAGAGACCCTGACATGCCAAAACAGCAGAATCCCCCCACAAGTGACCCCATTTGAAAACTAGACCCCTCAAGCAATTCACAAGTGATTTATGAAACCTTATAACATTTTAGATGTGAAAACAAAAAAATAATTTTTTTCCACTAAAATACTGTTTTAGCAACAAATTTTAAATGTTCACAAGGGGTAATAGGAGAAAATGGACTTAATAATTTGTTATGCAATTTTTACCAAATATGGAAGTTCCCCACATGTGGTTGCACTGTACTGTTTGAGCACACGGCAGGGATCGAATGGGAAGGAGCGCTATTTGGCTTTTGGAACGCAGATTCTGTTTGATTAAATTGAAGGCTCAATTAGCTGAGTCACTGAAGTACCAGATCAGCAGAAACCCCCAAGGTGATCCCATATTGGAAACTTCACTGCTTAACAATTTCATCTTGGGGTGTAGTGAGTATTTTGAATGCATTGGTGCCTCACATAATTTTATAACATAGTACGTGCAAATACAAGTGCTTCTCACTAAATTAGAATATCATAAAAAAGTTAATTTATTTTGGTTCTTCAGTACAAAAAGTGAAACTTATAGATTATATAGAGTCATTACAAACAGAGTGATCCATTTCAAGTGCTTATTTCTGTTAATATTGATGATTATGGCTTCCAGCCAATGAAAACCCAAAAGTCATTATCTCAGTAAATTATTATACTTTATAGAACCAGCTTGAAAAATGATTTTAAAATCCGAAATGTTGGCCTACTGAAATGTATGTTCAGTAAATGCACTCAATACTTGGTCGGGGCTCCTTTTGCATCAATTACTGCATCAGTGCGACGTGGCATGGAGGCGATCAGGCTGTGGCATTGCTGAGGTGTTATGGAAGCCCAGGTTGCTTTGATAGCAGCCTCCAGCTCGTCTGCATTGTTGGGTTTGGTGTCTCTCATCTTCCTCGTGACAATACCCCATAATTATCATAGAAGTGAAATAAATTAACTTTTTGGTGATATTCTAATTTAGTGAGAACACTTGTATAATATTTTAGTGGGAAAAATGAAATGTTTGTATTTGCTGCAAATTTGTCAGTTAAACAAGGGTTAATAGGTGAAGCTGGTCCCCACAATTTATTGTGCAATTTCTCCCAAACATGGTTACATAGTTACATAGTTATTAGGGTCGAAGGAAGACTTTAAGTCCATCTAGTTCAACCCATAAGTGGTCAGAAATGACTGTGTGGCCACACATCATGGCTGAGGCAGAAGGAGCGCTATTTGGCTTTTGGAGCACATATTTTGCTAGAATAGTTTGCGGGCAACATTTTCGAAGTCCACAAGGTGCCAGAATAGCAGAAAAACACCAAAATTGGCCCCATTGTAGAAATAGCACCTTTCAATTGATTCATCTACGGCTGTAGCAACTATTTTGTGACATCCATTTTGTGCTTTATTATGGAGAATTGCAAATATACCAGTTTAGTGCCCAAACATTGTGCCCCTATATATTGCAGTGTCCCCATACTACAGTAAGCCAAACATGTGTCCACTTACTGCGATTTAGGCAGAGCAGGTGTCAGAAAGAGAGGGGCATTTAGATTTGGGAGCGCACATTTCACTGATATGTTTTTTGAGGGTATGTTGCAAAGTTGTCATTTTTCCAGTGTCTTTTCGACCAGTAAAGTGGGAACCTTTATATTACTAGAGACAGATGGCAGAGCTGAATGGGGGCTATATTCGTGCAGGATAAATTAGGGGTTTTATTGGTAACATTTTGGAGAACAAAATGCGATTCGACCGAAACCCCCAATAAAACTACCCACTATAATGATGCAGATGGAAAAACTTTGGATCCCATTTGGTGTCAGCTGCAGTGGTCTCTGTCTTTTTAGGCGTTCACAGATCTGTGGTTGTCCACAGATCTGTGGTTGTCCACAGATCTGTGGTTGTCCACAGATCTGTGGTTGTCCACAGATCTGTGGTTGTCCACAGATCTGTGGTTGTCCACACTTGTGAGCTAAAATGTTGCCAACATTGATGGAACACTGTCGGGACAGAGACTAGACCGAGTCCAAAGTGACTCCATATGCCTCATAAATGAGTGGTTACATCAGGGTTTTAGTCTGCATCGTGGTTTTGGTTCTTTATACAGAAATCCTAAAGTAAGGGATCAGCGGAGAGTGCAGCATAAATGTGAGCCAAGCCTTGTTCTGATTTTTTTGGGGGGATGGAATCACTGTATAGCCAGCAGTACAAGAATAGTTCTTTTTTATTTTTGCACGGTTCACTGTGCGATAAACAGTGGAGAAAATACTTACTGTTTTTTTCAAGTTTTCCCATTTACAAGGAATGGAGAGGTCTATAATTTTTATCGTATATACACTTCAACTGAGAGAGATTGAATAGGAAAAAAGACTGAAAAAAAAGGAACTTAAAGGGCACCTGTCACCCCGTTTTTTCGGTATGAGATAAAAATACTGTTAAATAGGGCCTGAGCTGTGCATTGCAATAGTGTAGTTTGTGGACCCCAATTCCCCACCTATGCTGCCGAAATACGTTACCAAAGTAGTCGTTTTCGCCTGTCAATCAGGCTGGTCTGGTCAAAAGGGCGTGGTGTCTTCCCCCAGATTTTGCGTAGTTTTCCGTTGGTGGTGTAGTGGTGTGCGCATGCCCAAGGTCCAGAATCCTCTGCCAGGGGATTGAAAAGAGCGCGCTGTTCGTTATTTCATTGGTGATCGGTGGGCGCGGCCATCTTCCTTTGGCCGTGCGTGCACAGAAGCAGCGCTCTGGTGGCCGCGGCTTCAGGAAAATGGCCGCCGCGATATCCATCTGCGCACGCGCGGCATCCCGCGGCCATTTTCCTGAAGCCGCGGCCAGCAGAGCGCCGCTTCTGCGCACGCGCGGCCAAAGGAAGATGGCCGCGCCCACCGATCACCAATGAAATAACGAACAGCGCGCTCTTTTCAATCCCCTGGCAGAGGATTCTGGACCTTGGGCATGCGCACACCACTACACCACCAACGGAAAACTACGCAAAATCTGGGGGAAGACACCACGCCCTTTTGACCAGACCAGCCTGATTGACAGGCGAAAACGACTACTTTGGTAACGTATTTCGGCAGCATAGGTGGGGAATCGGGGTCCACAAAATACACTATTGTAATGCACAGCTCAGGCCCTATTTAACAGTATTTTTATCTCATACCGAAAAAACGGGGTGACAGGTTCCCTTTAATATTTGGTACCAAAACCTTTGTTTGCAATTACAGGGGTCAGACCTTTCCTGTAGTTCTTGTCCAAGTGTGCACACACTGCAGCAGGGATTTTGGTCCACTACTCCAAACCAATCTTCTCCAGATTTCAGGTTTGGGGCTGGGCAACATTGAGTTTTAGCTCCCTCCAATGATTTTCTATTGTGTTCAGGTCTGGAGACTGGCTAGGCCACTCCAGCATTTTGAACTGCTTCTTACACAGTCACTCCTTAGGAGCCCTGGCTGTGTGTTTCGGGTCATTGTCATGCTGGAAGCTCCAGCCATGACTCATCTACAATGCTCTTACTGAGGGAAGGAGGTTGTAGGCTAAAATTTCACGATACATGACCCCATCCATCCTCCTTTCAATATGTTGCAGTCATCCTGCCCCATTGCAGAAAAGCACCCCCTAAGTATGATGTTTCCCCACCATGCTTGTGTGGAGCAGTGTTCTTGGGGTTGTACTCATTCTTCTTCTTCCTCCTCCAGACATGGCGAGTGTAGTTGATACCAAAAAGTTCAGTTTTGGTCTCTTCTCATCTCATGACTTTCTCCCATGCCTCCTCAGGATCATCCAGATGGTCATTGGTGAACTTCAAATGGGTCTGGACATATGCTGGCATGAGCAGGGGGACTTTGTGTTCCCTGCAGGATTTTAATCCATGGAGGTGTGTTACTAATGGTAATGTTTTTAGACTGTGCTCCCAGCTTGCTTCAGGTCATTGACCAGGTCATCCTGTGTAGTTCTTGGCTGATTCCTGACCTTTCTCAGAATCAACCTTACCCACGAGGCGAGATCTTGCATGGAGCCCCATACCAAGGAAGGCTGACAGTCAGCTTGTGTTTCTTCCATTTTCTAATAATTGTGCCAACAGTTGTTGCCTTCTCACCAAGGTGCTTGCCTATTTTTCTGTAGCCCATCCCAGTTTATGCAGGTCTACAATTTTGTATGATTGATTGAGTGTGTGGACAGGTGTCTTTTATGCAGGTAACGAGTTCAAACAGGTGCATTTACTACAGGTAATGAGAGAAGAGTAGGAGGGATTCTTAAGCCCCGAGGGTGGTTTGCACGTTAATGACCGGGCCAATTTTTACAATTCTGACCACTGTCCCTTTATGAGGTTATAACTCTGGAACGCTTCAATAGATCTTAGCGATTCTGACATTTTTTTCTTGTGACATATTGTACTTCATGATAGTCATAAAATTTCTTCAATATAACTTGCGTTTATTTGTGAAAAAAATGGAAATTTGGCAAAAATTTTGAAAATTTCGCAATTTTCCAACTTTGAATTTTTATGCCCTTAAATCACAGAGATATGTCACGCAAAATACTTAATAAGTAACATTTCCCACATGTCTACTTTACATCAGCACAATTTTGGAACCAAATTTTTTTTTTGTTAGGGAGTTATAAGGGTTAGAATTTGACCAGAAATTTCTCATTTTTACAACACCATTTTTTTTTTAGGGACCACATCTCATTTGAAGTCATTTTGAGGGGTCTATATGATAGAAAATACCCAAGTGTGACACCATTCTAAAAACTGCACCCCTCAAGGTGCTCAAAACCACGTTCAAGAAGTTTATTAACCCTTCAGGTGTTTCACAGGAATTTTTGGAATGTTTAAATAAAAATGAACATTTAACTTTTTTTCACACAAAATTTATTTCAGCTCCAATTTGTTTTATTTTACCAAGGGTAACAGGAGTAAATGGACCACAAAAGTTGTTGTACAATTTGTCCTGAGTACCCTGATACACCATATGTGGGGGTAAACCACTGTTTGGGCGCATGGCAGAGCTCGGAAGGAAAGGAGCGCCATTTTACTTTTCAATGCAAAATTGACTGGAATTGAGATGGGACGCCATGTTGCGTTTGGAGAGCCCCTGATGTGCGTAAACATTGAAACCCCCCACAAGTGACACCATTTTGGAAAGTAGACCCCCTAAGGAACTTATCTAGATGTGTGGTTAGCACTTTGACCCATTAAGTGATTCACAGAAGTTTATAATGCAGAGCCGTAAAAATAAAAAATCATATTTTTTCACAAAAATGATCTTTTCGCCCCCAATTTTTTATTTCCCAAGGGTAAGAGAAGAAACTGGACCCTAAAAGTTGTTGAGCAATTTATCCTGAGTACGCTGATACCCCATATGTGGGGGTAAACGACTGGGTGCATGGCAAAGCTCGGAAGGGAAGGAGCGCCGATTGACTTTTCAATGTACAGTAAAATTGACTGGAATTGAGATGGGACACCATGTCGCGTTTGGAGAGCCCCGATGTGCCTAAACATTAAAACCCCCCACAAGTGACACCATTTTGGAAAGTAGACCCCCTAAGGAACTTATCTAGATGTGTTTTGAGAGCTTCTAACCCCCAAGTGTTTCACTACAGTTTATAACGCAGAGCCGTGAAAATATATATATTTTTTTTTCACAAAAATGATTTTTTAGCCCCCAGTTTTGTATTTTTACAAGGATAACAGGATAATTTGGAACCCATAAGTTGTTGTCCAATTTGTCCCGAGTATGCTGATACCCCATATGTGGGGGGAACCACTGTTTGGGCGCGTGGCAGAGCTCGGAAGGGAAGGAGTGCCATTTGGAATGCAGACTTAGATGGATTGGCCTGCAGGCGTCACGTTGCATTTGCAGAGCCCCTGATGTACCCAAACAGTAGAAACCCCCAACAAGTGACCCCATGTTGGAAACTAGACCTCCCAAGGAACTTATCTAGATGTGTTGTGAGAGCTTTGAACCCCCAAGTGTTTCACTACAGTTTACAATGCAGAGCCGTGAAAATAAAAAATCTTTTTTTTCCCACAAAAATGATTTTTAGCCCCCCAAATTTTTATTTTCCCAAGGATAACAAGAGAACTTGGAACCCAAAAGTTGTTGTCCAATTTGTCCCGAGTATGCTGATACCCCATATGCTGGGGTAAACCCCTGTTTGGGTGCACGGGAGAGCTCAGAAGGGAAGCATTTTGATCGGATGCCATGTCGCGTTTGGAGAGCCCCTGATGTGCCTGCAGCAGTGGAAACTCCCCAATTCTACCTGAAACCCTAATCCAAACACACCCCTAACCATAATCCCAACGGTAACTCTAACCACACCCCTAACCCTGACACACCCCTTTAATCCAAACCCTAATCCCAACCATAAATGTAATCCAAACCCTAACTTTAGCCCCAACCCTAACCCTAACTTTAGCTCCAACCCTAGCCCCAACCCTAACCCTAGCCCTAAACCTAGCCCTAACCCTAGCCCTAATGGGAAAATGGAAATAAATACATTTTTTTAATTTTTCGCTAACTAAGGGGTTGATGAAGGGGGGGTTGGATTTACTTTTATAGCGGGTTTTTTAGCGGATTTTTGATTGGCAGCCGTCACACACTGAAAGACGCTTTTTATTGCAAAAAATATTTTTTGTGTTACCACATTTTGAGAGCTATAATTTTTCCATATTTTGATCCACAGAGTCATGTGAGGTCTTGTTTTTTGCGGGACGAGTTGACGTTTTTATTTGTAACATTTTCAGGCACGTGACATTTTTTGATCGCTTTTTATTCCGATTTTTGTGAGGCAGAATGACCAAAAACCAGCTATTCATTAATTTCTTTTAGGGGAGGCATTTATACCGTTCCGCGTTTGGTAAAATGGATAAAGCAATTTTATTCTTCGGGTCATTACGATTACAGTGATACCTCATTTATATAATTTTTTTATGTTTTGGTGCTTTTATACGATAAAAACTATTTTATAGAAAAAATAATTATTTTTGCATCGCTTTATTCTGAGGATTATAACTTTTTTATTTTTTCTTTGATGATGCTGTATGGCAGCTCATTTTTTGCGGGACAAGATGACGTTTTCAGTGGTACGATGGATATTTATATCTGTCTTTTTGATTGTGTGCTATTCCACTTTTTATTTGGCGGTATGATAATAAAGCGTTGTTTTTTGCCTCTTTTTTTTTTTTTACGGTGTTCACTGAAGGGGTTAACTAGTGGGACAGTTTTATAGGTCGGGTGGCTACGGACACGGTGATACTAAATATGTGTACTTTTATTGTCTTTTTTTTATTTAGATAAAGAAATGTATTTATAGGAACAATATTTTTTTTTTGCATTTTTTTGGGAATTTTTTTTTTTTTTTTTTTTTTTTACACATGTGAAAATTTTTTTTTTACACTATAACATTGCCCCAATGTTATAACATGATGTTATAGTGTAAGATCGCCAATCTGACACTTTGCTGTGCACTGTGTCAGATCGGCGATCTGACGTGCACTGCTCCTGGAGGCTTCCCGGCGCCTGCTCTGAGCAGGCGCAGTGAAGCCACCTCCCTGCAGGACCCGGATGCCGCGGCCATCTTGGATCCAGGCCTGCTGCAGGAAGGAGGAGGTAAGAGACCCTCAGAGCAACACGATTACATCGCGTTGCTCCGGGGGTCTCAGGGAAGCCCGCAGGGAGCCCCCTCCCTGCGCTATGCTTCCCTATACCGCCGGAACGCTGCGATCATGTTTGATCGCAGTGTGCCGGGGGTTAATGTGCCGTGGGCGGTCCGTGTCCGCTCCTGGGACATAGTGGCGGATGTCAGCTGCGATAGTCAGCTGACACCCGGACGCGATCGGCCGCGCTCCCCCCGTAAGCGAGGCTGATCACTATGACGTACTATCCCGTCATTGGGAATTAAGGCCCACCCCACCTCGACGGGATAGTACGTCATATGGGATTAAGGGGTTAAAGAAAAACTAACAACTTACAGAATTCATCCTGGTTGGTAGGTAATCAAATACTTATTTCATGCAATAAAATGTAATAGTTTAATTATGTAAAAATCATACAATGTGATGTTCTGCTTTTTATTTTTTAGATTTTGTCTTTAACAGTTGAAGTGCACCTATGATAACAATTACAGACCACTCCATTGTTTGTAGGTTGGAAAACATGCAAAATCGGCAGTGTGTCGAATACTCATTTTTTGCACTGTTGTTACATATTTACATAGGTTGATAAAATAGATAGGTCCATCAAGTTCAACTTTTCTCCACCATTATGCATTATTTCACTGAATTAACTATAACCCCTAATGTTGTGTATTGAGGAAATCATCCAGCCATTATTAAAAACTGTTATAGTGTCTGCCATTACCATTTCTTGCTATAGGGCATTCCACATTCTGACTGCTCTAACTGGAAAGAACCCTTTCCTATTTAGCTGCCTGGATCGCCTATCATCCACCCACAATGAGTGCCCCCCTTGTCCTAAGTATTGTCTTTGGAAGGAGTAAGTCATGTGCCAGTCCTTTGTACTTACCACACATATAAGTGACTAGCTGTACTACCCGGCTTCGCCCGGGGTAATAACTGCTGCTAGCAAAATAGAATGTGTTAACAAAAATTTATTCTGCACAAAAAAACCCACAAAACAAATAGATAGAAATGTAATTATTAAAAGGCAAAAACTAAGCTAATAGAAGCATTTTACAACATATATTTCAACACCAGAGATATTCCACACAGATTTAACTAAATTGGCCAAGTAATGTGAAGTAATCTTCTACTACTTATTCGAGAGCCTTTTGATAAATGACATTCTTAGTTTTTCCTTCAGGTACAAACAGATTTTTGGCTGTTCCAACTCTTGAACAGGCCACATAAAGTTGACCATGAGAAAAGCATGGAGATTGTAAATCTAAGCTAGCTGAAGAGCCCGGCGTTGCCTCGGCATAGTAAATATCTGTGGTTAGTTATAGCACCTCACTTCTCTTATTTTCCCATCACGCCTCTCATTTTCCCCATCACATCTTTCATTTTCCCCCTCACATCTCTCATTTTCTCCCTCACACCTCTCATTTTCCCCCTCACTCCTCTTATTTTCCCCCTCACTCTTCTCATTCCCACCTAACACTTGTCATTTCGACCTCACATCTGTCATTTTCCGATCACTCCACTATTTTCCCTCACTCCTCTCATTTTGCACTCACACCTTTTCATTTTCACCTCACACCTCTCATTTTCACCTTAGTATATACATGTTTGTCATCTCCCTTATATATAGTATACACCTGTATGTCATCTCCTGTATATAGTATATACCTGTATGTCATCTCCCCTGTATATAGTATATACCTGCTGTGTGTCATCTCCCCTGTATAGAGTATATACCTGTATGTCATCTCCTCCTATATATAGTATATACCTGTATGTAATCTCCTCCTGTATATAGTATATACCTGTGTGTCATCTCACCTATATATAGTATATATCTGTGTGTTATCTCCTCCTGTATATAGTATATACCTGTATGTCATCTCCTCCTATACATAGCATATACCTGTATGTCATCTCCTCCTGTATATACTATATACCTGTAGGTAATCTGCTCCTGTATATAGTATATACCTGTGTGTCATCTCCTTCTGTATATAGTATATACCTGTATGCCATCTCCTGCTGTATGTAGTATGTACCTGTATGTCATCTCCTCCTCTATATAGTATATACCTGTGTGTCATCTCTCCTGTATATAGTATATATCTGTGTGTCATCTCCTCCTGCATATAGTATATACCTGTGTGTCATCTCCCCTGTAAATAGTATATACCTGTGTCATCTCCTCCTGTATATAGTATATATCTGTATGTCATCTCCTCCTGTATTAGACCTCGTTCACACGTAATTTGGTCAGTATTTTTACCTCAGTATTTGTAAGCTAAATTGGCAGCCTGATAAATCCCCAGCCAACAGTAAGCCCACCCCCTGGCAGTATATATTAGCTCACACATACACATAATAGACTGGTCATGTGACTGACAGCTGCCGGATTCCTATATGGTACATTTGTTGCTCTTGTAGTTTGTCAGCTTATTAATCAGATTTTTATTTTTGAAGGATAACACCAGACTTGTGTTTGTTTTAGGGCGAGTTTCGTGTGTCAAGTTGTGTGTGTTGAGTTTTGTGTGGCGACATGCGTGTAGCAACTTTTTGTGTGTCGAGTTGCATGTGACAGGTTAGTGTAGCAAGTTGTGTGCAGCAAGTTTTGCGCATGGCGAGTTTTGCGCGTGGCGAGTTTTATGTGTGGTGCCTTTTGAGTATGTGCAAGTTTTGTGTGAGGCAACTTTTGCATGTGTTGCAACTTTTGTGCATGTGGCAATTTTTCCGCGTGTGCAAGTTTTGCGTGTGGCGAGTTTTCCATGAGGTGAGTTTTGCACGTGTGGCGAGTTTTGCATGTGGAGAGTTTTGCGCGTGGCGAGTTTTGAGCGGTGACTTTTGTGTTTCAACTTTTATGTGGCAAGGTTGGTGTATGTGTGGTGAAATGTGCGCTGAGGGTGGTATATGTGTTCGAGCACGTGGTAGTGTGTGGCGCATTTTGTGTGTGTGTTCATATCCCCGTGGTGGTGTGGTGATTATCCCATGTCGGGGCCCCACCTTAGCAACTGTACAGTATATACTCTTTGGCGCCATCGCTCTCATTCTTTAATTCCCTTTTGTTCACATCTGGCAGCTGTTAATTTGCCTCCAACACTTTTCCTTTCATTTTTTCCCCATTATGTAGATAGGGGCAAAATTGTTTGGTGAATTGGAAAGCGCGGGGTTAAAATTTCACCTCACAACGTAGCCTATGACGCTCTCGGGGTCCAGACGTGTGACTGTGCAAAATTTTGTGGCTGTAGCTGGGACGGTTCAGATGCCAATCCCGGACATACATACACACATACATACACACATTCAGCTTTATATATTAGATTAGTTACTTTATTCTTGGTGTCGGTGCAACTACAGGGATATCAGACAGATATTGTTTTTTCTTTTTGTTTTGCTACCATCACAGAGAAAAAATGCTATTTTATAATTCAGATTTTTCAGACACAGAATGAACAAAAAACAGCAATTCAGTAATTGTTTTTATCTACTTTTTTATGCACTGTGCACTGTGTAGTAAAAGTGATAAGACTGATTTGTTTGTTGTATCAGTGTGATTACAGTGATACCAGAGTTACATAGTTCTTTTAAAACTTTGCTGCTTTCACAGATTAAAAACAATATTTTACAAAAATGAATTAGGGCTTGTTTGTTGTGGGACGATTTTGCATTTATATTTATACCATTTTTTTTTTCAATATGACAATGATCGCTTTTTATTCAATTTTTGGTGTGTCAATATGATGAAAAAGGGACATTTTTATTTTGATTTTTATTTATTAATTTTTAGGCATTTGCCGTGCTAAGTAAATAACTTGCCAGTTTTATAGATCATGTTGTTCCAGATGCGGCAATTCCAATTATGTACTTAGTATTTCTCCATTTTTCCATTATTCGAGTCTGCAGAAATCAGACTGCACTCGGATGTCATCTGGGTGCAGTCTTTTGATTTCCATGCAACTATAGACTCGAACGAGAGAGTGCGATCTGATTTGCGAAGTGTGGTGCGATTTGTTTTTTTTCTCATGCCTCATCGGCATTATAACAAAATTCTGATCAGCACTGCCCCATAGAATAACATTGGTTCCGATAAAACATCACATAGCACTAGATATATACCCTTGTGTGAGCGAGTCCTATGGGTATGTTACCATGGGGCATTTCTGTTGCAGATCTCTTCTTATTCTTTAGTATTCTCATGGATCCACTTTAGGCCGGTGTCACACTTGCGATTGTTATGCGAGAAACTCGTTCATCAATTTCCGGCACTCGGGACCGGAGTATGCGGCTGCATGTATTTCTATGCAGCTGAACGCTCCGGTCCGAACCACCGGCCACAGTGCTGGGTATTGATGCAGGAGATTCCTGTGAGTTTCTCGCATTGCACTCGCAAGTGTGACCCCCGGCGTGACCCCCGGCCTTAGGCTTCGGGTCATAAAACTTCCTTACAAGGCTGGCTTTGTTCTTCTAAGTCTAAGTAAAATTTATCGCATCACACTAATAACTACACTAATAAACTATATTGCACTAGTTGTTACAGTATCGGACATAAACTGATAGCATCAGAGCAAACCACCTAAAATATTACAGCTGAATGTTGGCGGTTATTGAAAGGCATTTTATCTAATGTGGACTCCTTACTGGGGGTGTTGCAGTCATTTTACTTTAAATGTTCACCAGCGTTCTGGCAGAGAGAGCAATTTCTCTATAAATATTAATACAAAGGTTTTATAGGTGATAATTTTCTCCTACTAAGCAGAAACTTACATTCCTCTCTTTTAGCACCAGGGTCAAAAGCTAAAATCTGACAAACAGGAGGCTCAGATCAAACTTTAACCGACTCTTTGATGTTGAGCTGAAACAGGCGCTGCTGATAAAGCAAGGACACATTGTCTGGGAGACCATCAGGAGAGGACTATGGCTGCAGCAAAGCGGGGCCAAGCTGTAGAGAACCTGTCTGTCGTGGTCCATGGAGTTGGAGATCTACGGCTGGTAAGGTGTTAGTTGCCTCCATAAGAAGTCAGTAAGATTTATAGTTGTATTTATGATATTTAAATATGTTCCATCTTCAGTATTTGCATGCACTGCTACTATGGTATAAGGAATATGTTGTTGTATTTTTGTCACTTTTCGGTGATAAGAGACTGTGAGCTGCAGGGAGACCAAAGCAGATGATGACTCAACTCTGGAGTAGCATCTGCAAAAAGATCGTAACCAAGACATGGCTGGAACAAGACACCCAAGTCTCACCAAGGAGGATTGTCCACTATTATTGATGAGCTATTCTCAAAATAGATGGGGGTCTGACCCACGGCCTTCCCACTAATCAGCTGTCATCATTTCCGTTGGCAACCGGATGTAAACAGTGTATGGAGTGAAGCAGCACAGATCTGCACACTGTGGTAGCCAATGCTTGGAGCTGTGGATCAGCTTCTATAGATGAGAATAAGAGCTGATCTGCAGCAGCCACCACACAGTGTGCAGAGTGCTGCTGTTCTGTTCTATGCACTACTCTCATCTGCCACCACCAGAGCTGGTAACAGATGATTGATGGGGCTGAGATCTGTTAGACCCCCCACAATCTTATATTGATCAACATCAGAGGATAGATCTTCAATATAAAAGTAGTTGGCAATTTAAATGCGTGTATATGCATAACATTTTCCCAAATAAAAAAAATCTGTTGTGTATTACAAAAGCAGTATTGTGGCTGTATGTGTGTTACATAGTCCGGATCACTAGCTGTAGAGAAAATCTGCAGCATAAAATGTTTGACACCGCTCATTTAAAAAGAATGACACCCAAGATTGGGCATCGAGTGTCACCTTTTGCAGTCACGCTGTCTGTTATTGCAGCCCAGCTGATTTAAAGGGATTTCCCCTTTTGGAAAACTATAGACTATGAAAGTGATAAAACAAATTTAGTTTTATTGACCCTTGTGGGATCCAGCACCACCTCTCCTCCACTACCCTGGTCTTTGTTGTTTGTCTGCCCTGATGTCATCAATAGTGAGCTCAGCAGTTCATGCAATCCACACAGGCAAAGCTGCTGAGCTCCGTAATTGCCTGCATTTAACATGTATGAAGGTCTCCAGAAACAGGGCAAGACTGCATCTATTTCTGGACAATGTATTTGGCCCGACTCATTGTAAGATTTTGCACCTTTTATTTATTTTCACCTGTCTTTCATTAACACCTAATTCTTCTTTTAAAGCATTACTCCAGTATTTTTTTTTCTTTTAACACTGGAGTGGAGTCACTAATCTATATTCCCTGCCCCTAGTATTCTATTTACCAGCCGCTTCTTTATCCATTATCACCACTGCTCCAGTCGGTCTTCTGCAGGTTAGATCTGACGGATCTCTCCCATGTTTGCTGTGGGTCATTGTCTTGTTGGAAGGTGAACCTCCATCCTAGTCTCAAAGCACTGATAGATTGAAACAGGTTATGCTCAAGAATATCCCTGTATTTCGCACCATCCATCTTCCCCTCAAATTGGTCCATTCTCCCTGTCCTGGCTACCAAAAAGCATCCCCACAGCATTATGCTGCCACCACCATGTTTCACTGTGGGGATGGTGTTCTTGGGGTGATACGTTGTGTTGGTTTTGCGCCAGATGTGCGTTTACCTTGGTGGCCGAAAAGTTCAATTTTGGTCTTATCTGACCACAGCACCTTCCTCCATACATTTTTTTTATTCTCCCACATGTCTTTTGGCAAACTCAAAATGAGCCTTACAATTTTTGTGTGTATATAAAGTCTTTTTTTCTTCTCACTTTTTTATAAATGCCACCTCTATGGATTGTACGGCTTATTGTGATTGTATGGACAGATACTCTAATCTCTGCTTGGGAACTCTGCAGCTCCTTCAGTGTTACCTTTTGTCTCTGTGCTGCCCCTCTGCTTAAAGCCCTCTTTGTCTGGGCTGAGAATTTTGGTGGGCGGCCCTCTCTTGGCAGGTTTGTTGTGGTACCATGTTTTTTTCCATTTGAAGATAATGAATTTGATGGTGCTCCCGGCGATCATCAAAGATTGAGATTTTTTTTTTAACCCGACCCTGACTTGTACTTCTCAACATCTCTGTCCCTGACTTGTTTGGAGATCTCCTTGGTCTTCATGGTGTTGTTTAGTTATTGGTGCCTCTTGCTTAATGGTGTTGCAGCTTCTGTTGCCTTTTAGAAAATGTGTGCACATACTAACAGACCATGTGGACTTTCTTTCACTAAGCATGTGACTTATGAAGGTAATTGATTGCACCAGACATTTGTAGGCACTTCATAGCAAAAGATGTGAATACATATGCACATGCCAAGTTTTAGTTATTTGATCCCACAAATGTATTTTCTGCCTACAGTACAGACCAAAAGTTTGGACACACCTTCTCATTTAAATATTTTTCTTCATTTTCATGACTATGAAAATTGCACATTCACACTGAAAGCATCAAAACTATGAATTAACACATGTGGAATTATATACTTAACAAAAACGTGAGAAACAACTGAAATTATGTCTTATATTCTAGGTTCTTCAAAGTAGCCACCTTTTGCTTTGATGACTGCTTTGCACACTCTTGGCATTTAGTTTTCGACATGGCAGCTGAATGATTTACAGCTATTAGCCAGGCTGAGTACATATGGGGGTTGCCTGGTTGCTAGGGAATCCCCACATGTAATCAAGCTGGCTAATAGCTGTAAATCATGCTGCTGAGGTGATGAAAACGAAATCTCTGAGCAGTCATAAATACTTGGAGGTCACCCGAGCGTGCACTGGAAAACCTGAGCAACGAGTACTCGCTCATCACTAGTTGCAGGGCAATTTTCCAACTTTTAACATTCACAAGTCAATCCTGAGCAATAAGATAAAATGAATCACGTTACATTCTGATACTCATGTTTTCTGAAGGTAAACACTTTGCACATAACGGAAATGGAATATGACGCTGCTTTATGAGCAACAGGAAATAAATAGAATATATTAACTACATGGAGATTTGCACCAAAGCTGAGTTTTGGGAAGTAATGGCTCCTTAGTCACCCACCCGATTGCTTATATCAATGCTTCTGCCTTATGGACTTTCCCAATGTTGATCATGGCAGCAGAAAATAGGGCAGGGAGTGACTGCTGATTTGCTGCTTTAGTGTATTTCTATTATGCTCCATGTCCCCTGATGAACCCCCAGGATTCCAACGGGGGGGGGGGGGGGGGAAACGCGTCGGGCAGTATAGGGAAGATATCCCGGCAGGAGACCAGCGGAGCTGTATGATTGTATGACCACCCACAACGCCTCTGGGATGCAGATGAGTAGAAGCGTGTACTATAGTATTGAACTATGGGGTGTTGTCTGTTTGGTTGTTTAACCTGCTCTGGTGGTCCCCTGTTTGTTGTGGGGATGTCTCTGTGTTTATTTGGGCCGCAGTCCTATTGAGGACACTGTATATCTGGGAGTCATCTGACCACTTGAAAATTTTGGATACACATGACTATACGTTTACTTAAATAGGAATGTGGGATGGAGTGGCCCGCTGATATATTTTTTTGATAAACGAGACACTGATATTTTCACCCAATAGTTGTGATTTTTCTATTACTCCCTATTAGGGACCTTTTTGTCTGGTACTAAATAACAATTTAGTTTTTTCTGCTGAGTTCATTTTTTTGCTTTTTTCTATTCTAATTTTTGCATTTTTTTGATTTTTTTATATTTGTTTCATTTTTTCCTGGGTATTGGTAATTAGTAGGTCTCCTTTAGGGAATATAGGGTGTATTTAGGGCTATTAGGGCCAGTCGTTGAGGAGCGGGGGCACCTACCACAGAAACTTAGGGTGTCAACCTCCGCTGTCAGGTAGGGACCAGTAATAGGACACCTGACAGCGTAAACTAGTTTATATTTTGATCTTTGAGCTGTTTGTATTTTTCTTAATATCATTGTCTCTTATACTGGAGCAAACTGTTTTAGCTTTGATAATTATTAAAAGTTATATTTTAGGGATCCTTGTTGTTTTTGGTTTTTGGGTGTATTTCTATTAGGCCAGGTTCACATTGCGTTAAAGCAGCCCATTCAACACATGCGTTAAACGGGCTGCGTTAACGCAATGCCGACATGTCATATCGCTAGCGCAGATAAAGCTAGCAGATGCTCTATCTGCGCTAGCGGTGATGGACTCGCATCCCAGGGTCTGTCACTTAATGACGGCACAATGCTAGCGCATTGCTGGCGCCCCCGGAAGAAGCTGGCTGCGAAACGTGCGTTGGGGTGAGGTGGGAAGCTGTGTCTGCTGGAAGGTAGCTATTATCATTTTTTTGGTCGTATATATATATATATATATATATATATATATATATATATATATATATATATATATATATATATATATTTATTTGGTATATCTTATGCATGCTGAGGTAGCTTGTGCTGTACCAGACAGTGTTATAAGAATGGTTACCACTTGCAGCATATCTTACTGTTGATAGACACTTGTATATTACATAATACTATTCAGCTTCCCATCCTTTGTTAGGGCGCCTGTGCACTATATTGCACTATTTGTCATTTTAATTACTTCTTAATAAAGTTTTGTTGATTTTACTTCTTTCTGGATCTCTTTGTTTCTGTTGTCCTTAAGGGTAAGACCGAATATGGTAACAATGTATTATAAAGTGCCAGCTATATGGTTTGGACATTGGTGAAAACTTTTAAAACGTAATGTGAACCCAGCCTTACTAATTCATAGGACCCAAAAGTAGAAAAATGTGTTGTATCAGTTTATAGCAGTCGTTGGTTTTAGAAAAGGGAATAATTTTTTTTAACTCCTTTTAATCAAAAAATTATAGCTCCGATGCTGAGATATTGTCTAAAGCATTTACACATGAAAGAGGATGTCTGGGACACAGTTTTCATCTTTTCTCAGCCCTCTCTCCCTATAGGTTATATATTAGTAGTTAGTCACTGATTATTGACATTTCTTTGTAATAATTGACTTTGGTCAAATGTTAACTACGATAGTAAATAAATTCAAGAGAATTTTAGTCACTATATTTTGGGTACTTTAATGATTTCTGTAGAATTTCTGGTGTCAGAAATATGTGCATTTTGAGTCAAGTATTTCCTCCTAGGTAAGAGTCTAAAATTCAGATCAGTTTTCAGCTTATTTTTTGAGTAAAATATGGCAGGAGCACTTATGGCATATGTATATGTTTGGTTGTCATTTTTAGTTTCTGTCTAGTTTGTGGAAATGTTTTGATTTTTTTAAAAACCCCGGTGGAACATACTGTATATTGAAAGAGCCATTGTTTCTCAGATAAAAACCTGTCAGGCAAGTTACGCCGGGTGAGAACAGATGGACTTTGTAGTTTCAAGGGAACTTGTCATCTCCAGAAGCGCAGATTACCTGCAGACATAGAGGTGATCTGCAGATGAATAGCATTTAAATCCTGTGTAGCTGCTTACTAGAAGAACGGCTATAGGGAGAAAATGAAGATATGTTCTCCCTGCAGCCGCTGGCTTCCAGCCATCAGGGTGGTTCAGGGAGCTGTTATAGTCACCACTCTTTACACACTAAGCGCGCTGAATTCCTCCTTGGTACATTGATTGATTGACAGCCTGCTTGGCACACACTCTGCACGCATGCTGCAGAGCAGGCTGACAATATAAAATGCAGAAGAGTTATTACAGAGCGCTCACAGTATAGTGAAGAGGATACAATAAATTAACAAAATATTTATCCTCGCATCCACCATCGCTCCAGAGCTTCTGGTGGTCTTCCCACTCTTTAGTACCTGTCCTCCTATTCCATGATGATTGCTGTGATTTGCTATGGTGGAACAATCAGCATGTGACTGCTGAGGCCAGTGATCGGCTGTAGTGACCATCTGAGGGTAGTTGGTATATAATCACTGTAGGGCAGCCAACAAAGACTAGCAGGGCCACCAATTCTGGCTAGGGAAGGAGCAGCTGATGATTCAGCAGGTGAGTGTAAATTACTTTGTTACATTCACACGTTTCCAACTTTCTGGTCAATTTTCAAAAATTGCAGATTATCAATTCAAAGCTGCCTGTAACAATAAGATTATATAAAGTCACCATTGTAACATCTAAATTTGATTTTCTTTCTTTTAATAACTTTTGGATACTAGGAAAATCGTCCAGTTCCTGAACCAGGCCCAAATGGTGAGTGTCTAATCCTATGAACTTAATAGTATGGTGGTAGATAATTCTTACGATGGCTGTATAATTGATGCTCACACAACATAATAACAGGGTGATTGATGTTCCATTGAAGGGGTTGTCCAAGATCAGAAAAACATGGCTGCTTTTTTGAGAAACTTTGTCCTGAAAGTTCTCCTTAGCACTGTGGATTAGAACTAGATCATATTTCATAGCCCAAATATCCTTGATCCAGGTACAAAGACCAGACCTAGATGGTGGCCCATTTTAATTCCAGAGTAGAAATATAAAAAAAAATGTGGGCCGGCAGTATCTGGAGAAGCAGCCTGGTGTCGAATTTGCCGGGGGTTTTAGGAGGAATATTCATTAAAGACGTTCCTGATCTTACCATCCATTACTTTTCATATGAGTAAATTGAAAAAAGGTCAAAAATACTTTTTTTCCCAGAAATTAAAGTAAAAAAAAGAAGGTAGCCAAACCCTGTTAAGATTTGCATGCATTCATTTGTCAGTGGCCACCCCTCTTTCTCCACTTCTGATAGACATTTCCTTTATCAGCTGATGTCTTTCCCAAGAGATTTCAATCAGGAATATAGGGGGAATTGGGTTAAATTGCCACCAGTAGAAGAACCAGGCATATCAAATTATTATGCCTAATCCTTTTGTCTCCTCAGAAAATAAGTTGCTGTCAGAGGTTTCTGCCAGCAGCTTAATCCACTGTCCCTACTGAAAAGAAAGAAAGTGATATCAGAAAATGATCTATTGTTTAAATAAGTTTTTTGTGTTAAATGTATTTTTCTTAAATATTTGGCAATATTTTTCCCATAAAGCAATTTGCACATTTACACTATAAGAAATAGACTCTATATTTTATGTAGAGGCATCTAATGAGTGTGTGCAAAGATTATTGTGATGGATGAGGAAGCAGGGGAGCTGTGAAATTATTTGTTATGGGTGAATTCTTTGGTATCGTATATACCCGAGTATAAGCCGACCCGAGTATAAGCCGACCCGAGTATAAGCCGACCCCCCTAATTTTACCACAAAAAACTGAGAAAACTTAATGACTCGAGTATAAGCCTAGGGTGTGAAATGAAGCAGCTACCGGTAAATGTCAAAAGTAAAAATAGATACCAATAAAAGTAAAATTAATTGAGACATGAGTAGGTTAAGTGTTTTTGAATATCCATATTGAATCAGGAGCCCCATATGTTCGGAGTCGAGTTCCCGCCGCTGCACAGGGGGAATCTCGAACCATGTCTGCTGCGGTCTCCCATTCTTCTCCAGCCGCAGTGGAGTCTGCTCAGCGGAGACCTCGGTCCCAGTGTCTTGCTCAGTCTCACTCTGTGCATAGGGTTACTGCTGCTTTTCCAGCTTCTGCCATTGAAGCCAGTGCTGGGCAGCGGCGAGCAGACGCTTTTGGGACTAAGTTCTGCTTTTCCCCTTCTGAGCATGCCCAGGGCAAGATCTCCCATTGGAGATCGAGGGTCACATGCTCAGATACTGCAGCAGATCCCATTGGTCCTCCATGAAGGTCCTGAAGGTACTCAACTTCTGTGGCAGCCTCCCATTGGTCCTTATGGGAAGGTCCTGTACATGCTGCAGCTATAAAATGTTCGCATGACCGCATGGCCATGCGCTAGTGTAAACTTGTAAATGTGTGTGTGTTGATGTGTGAAAGTCGTTCATTAATTATCCCCTCCCTTGTGTATGACTGCTCACGTAAGGTGGATGATTGCTATCTAGCGCCCAACTTAGCCATCAGCACGTAACACACAAAACAGCGTCTAATTGCTGTGACCGCCAGTGCAGCGCCGTGCGCTTTCACAGCGCTTTCCTGACCCAAGCCTGGGTGGTTAGTGGCGTCCGCCAGTGCGGCACCGCACACACTCTCGTGCATCTTTATTATTATTTCTTTCACTCTGACACCCCGGTTGCGGTGTCGAGCGCAAGAGGTCTATGTGAACTCAAATCCTATGTCTTGGGATTGAGTTCTGAGACTCCTTGCTTGCGCTCTTGGTGCGGTACCGTGGCCCTGTGACACAACAGGGTTCGCTTCCTTCACACAGGGTGAAATTAACCCGTGTGTGTGTATCCACATTGTACCGCCATATAGTCTGTCATTACTTGGCAGCAGGTTCCATCTCTGCACGGTGGACCCCGGGCTGCGAACGCACCTTACTCTATCTTTCTTATTATTTGGTGTGTTCCGCTTGCCCTAACATTACACTAGTGCCAGGGTCTGGCTAGTAATGATGGACAAACAGCAATCCTTGCGGTACATCCAGCAGCTGGAGGGTAGGTTGGCAGCTCTCGAGCGCACAACCTCAGCTGTGGATGTAACCGCAGTTGCTGTTCAGGCTGCTAGCGTGGCTGCAGCCACCTTGTCCACTGCCACCCCTGTACCGACTTTATCTCGCCTCCCGCTACCAGAAAAATTTTCTGGTGATAGTAAGTCTTGTAGGGGTTTCGTGAGTCAGTGCTCTATACATCTCGAGCTTCTGGCCTCTCGTTTCCCTACAGAGCGGGCAAAGGTGGGGTTTATTGTGTCTCTCCTGTCGGACAGGGCGTTGGAGTGGGCTACGCCGCTGTGGGAGCATGGCGATCATGTGGTGCAGAGTGCATCGTTGTTCCTGAGCACTCTGAAACAGGTCTTTTTAGGACCTCGTGTCACCCATGATACGGCGCTCCAACTGTTGGCATTGACTCAGGGCTCGTCCTTGGTCAGCCATTTTGCCGTCCACTTCTGCACCCTAGCATCTGAGCTGGAGTGGTCGGATAAAGCACTTATTCCGATATTTTGGAGGGGGCTGGCTGACCACGTGAAGGACGCCCTGGCCACTAGGGAGATTCCCGCCACACTGGAGGAGGTAATAGCAGTGTCCACTCGTATTGACCTCCGTTTTCACGAGCGGAGGTTAGAGCGAGCCCAGTGTAGGCAGAGGTTTCGGCTGGCTCCCACCTTTGCCAAACCTTTGGAATCTCCAGTCCAGGCTCCTGAGTCACATGAGGCCATGGAAGTATCACGAGCGGGATTTAAGTCCCAGTCCGCTCGTGCACTCCAGGTTTGTCATGTTTGCCAGCAGTCAGGACATCTTGCCACCAGATGTCCCCAGAGGTCGAGGAAACATCAGCGTCTAGTGGTAGTAGGTGGAGGTACACTAGACACGGCGATGTTTACCTCCAAATTGTCCTTTAAGGGGACAATTACAATAGGCTCATTCACTCACTTGGTAGAGCTCTGCATGGATTCTGGGGCGGAGGGCAATTTTATGTCTTCTGCCTTTGCCCAATGTCACGCAATACCCCTGGTAATGCTAGCTCAACCAGTAACTGTACGAGTGGTGAATGGGTCAACACTGCCCTCACAGATAACACACCAGACCATCCCTTTCACTCTGTCCTTGTCGCCATCTCATCAGGAGATTATATCTCTGCTCGTCATTCCTGAGGGAACTGATGAGATCCTGTTAGGGATGCCTTGGCTACGGTATCACTCTCCTCATATTGAGTGGTCCACAGGCAGAATTTTAGGATGGGGTGAATCTTGTGGAGGTAGATGTCAGAGGGAGAGCGTTCAGGTTGCTACTACTGAGGTACCCGCAGATTTATCCTCTCTTCCCAAGCAATATTGGTCTTATGCGGACGTGTTCTCCAAAAGGGCTGCGGAGACCCTTCTGCCTCACCGCCCCTATGACTGTCCTATTGACCTCTTGCCTGGTGCTGAGCCTCCCCGGGGTCGAGTCTATCCTTTGTCTCTCCCAGAGACGGAGGCAATGTCACAGTATATCTGAGAGAATCTGGCAAGAGGATTCATTAGGAAGTCAGTGTCACCTGCAGGGGCTGGGTTCTTCTTTGTACAGAAGAAGAGTGGAGAACTGCGTCCATGCATAGACTACAGAGGTCTTAACGCCATCACCGTTAAAAATAAGTACCCACTACCCCTGATATCTGAGCTTTTTGATAAGCTACGGGGAGCAAGGGTATTTACTAAATTAGATCTGCGGGGTGCTTACAACCTGATTCGCATCCGTGAGGGGGACGAATGTAAGACTGCTTTTAACACCAGGGATGGGCACTATGAATATCTGGTGATGCCCTTCGGGCTCTGTAATGCCCCAGCTGTTTTCCAAGACTTTGCAAATGACATCTTCCGGGATATGCTTTCCACCTCGGACGTAGGTTATCTGGATGATATTCTCATCTACTCTCCAGATATAGACTCCCACCGGAGAGATGTTTGCAAGGTCTTCGACCTCCTACGGGCTAACTCCCTCTATGCCAAGTTGGAGAAGGGTGTGTTTGAGCAGGAGTCCTTGCCTTTCCTTGGCTATATCATCTCTGCCCAGGGATTGGCTATGGATCCTGTCAAGCTACAGGCTGTGATGGACTGGCAGGAACCCTATTCTTTTAAAGTGGTGCAGCGCTTTATGGGGTTCATTAATTACTATCGCCAGTTCATTCCCCACTTCTCAACTTTGGTAGCTCCCTTGGTTGCCCTCACCAAGAAGGGAGCAAATCCCAAGTTGTGGTCAGAAGAGGTCTCCAAGGCCTTTCTCTTGATTAAGTCACACTTCACTAGCGCTCCCATACTACATCGCCCCGATGTAGATAAGCCATTTATTATGGAGGTGGATGCCTCATCCGTTGGTGCTGGAGCAGTCCTCTTCCAAAAGGATGCTCAAGGTCGGAAGCATCCTTGCTTCTTCTCTAAGACGTTTTCACCAGCAGAGAGGAATTATTCCATCGGGGACAGGGAGTTGCTAGCCATGAATTTGGCTTTCTCAGAGTGGAGACACCTCTTGGAGGGAGCTCGCTTTCCCTTCCAAGTGTTCACAGACCACAAGAACTTGGTGCACTTACAGACAGCCCAGCGGCTGAATTCTCACCAGGCTAGATGGTCCCTGTTCTTCTCCCGGTTCCATTTTACTCTCCATTTTCTCTCCGGGGAGAAGAACATTCGTGCTGACGCTCTCTCTCGCTGCTCTGTAGTGTCATCTGAGGAGGAGGAGCCTCGGCTTATTGTCCCTTCTGAGAGCCTGAGAACTGTGGCTCCGGTTTTGCTAGAGTCTGTGCCCCCAGCCAAGTCTTTCATTCCATCTAATTTGCGACCGGAGGTTCTCTCTTGGGCTCACTCGTCCAGGGTGGGTGGACATTTTGGGACCAAGAGGACATCTAAGCTTTTGGCGAGGACATACTGGTGGCCGCATATGGCCCATGACATCAGGGACTATATTCGGGCGTGTGTCTCCTGCGCCAAGAATCTGTCTCCTCGGCAACGGCCTGCTGGGCAACTTTACCCCCTGCCGGTGGCAGACAGGCCCTGGGAGATGGTCAGGATGGACTTCGTGGTGGGTTTACCCAAGTCTCGTAACTGCACCGTTATCTGGGTTGTCACTCATCATTTCTCTAAGATGGTGCACTTGGTGCCGCTTCCACGGTTACCTTCTGCACGGGCCTTGGCGGCATTGTTCATTAAACATATTTTCCGTTTACATGGCATGCCTGATAAAATTGTCAGTGACCGGGGTCCCCAGTTTGCGTCTCGGTTTTGGAGAGAGCTCTGTCGTTTACTCAGCATAGAACTAAATCTCTGCTCTGCTTATCATCCCGAGACGAATGGGTTGGTAGAGAGGGCCAACCAGACTCTGGTGACATATTTGCGACATTTTGTCTCTGCTAGGCAGGATGACTGGGCATCTTTGCTACCTTGGGCAGAATTTGCTCTGAACAACGCCGTAGCCGATTCCACTGGGCAGACTCCTTTTCTTCTTAATTACGGCCAGCATCCACGTGTCCCTGTGCCCATGCCCGTGTCATACACTGATTCCAGGGTGGCAGACTGGGCAGTGGATGCACGTGACATTTGGGACCGCACACAGGATGCCATTCGGGCTTCCAAGGAGAGAATGAGGGTTTCTGCCGATGCTCACCGGTGCCCCGCTCCGACCTTCGCTCCTGGCGACTTAGTGTGGCTCTCCGCCCGTAACATCAGGCTGTGAGTTGAGTCCACTAAGTTTGCGCCTCGCTACATTGGTCCTTTCAAGGTTCTGGAACAGGTTAACCCTGTAGTCTACCATTTGGCTATTCCTCCGCGCCTTGGTATCACTGACACCTTCCACGTTTCCCTCTTAAAGCCCGTCTATATGTCCCGGTTTTCTGAGTCATCTGCCGGGACATCGGGTTCATCCACGGATGAGTACGAGGTGAATGCTATCGTGGGGTGCAAGGTAGTACGTGGCAAAATATACTATCTGGTGGACTGGAAGGGCCACGGCCCTGAGGACAGAACCTGGGAACCTGTAGAGCACATTCAGGCTCCGCTGCTCATTGCAGCCTTTGAGCGTAGCGAGACCCAGGGATGGGGGGGCCCTAGGAGGGGGGTAATGTTAGGAGTCAAGTTCCCGCCGCTGCACAGGGGGAATCTCGAACCCTGTCTGCTGCGGTCTCCCATTCTTCTCCAGCTGCAGTGGAGTCTGCTCAGCGGAGACCTCGGTCCCAGCGTCTTGCTCAGTCTCACTCTGTGCATAGGGTTACTGCTGCTTTTCCAGCTTCTGCCATTAAAGCCAGTGCTGGGCAGCGGCAAGCAGACGCTTTTGGGACTAAGTTCTGCTTTTCCCCTTCTGAGCATGCCCAGGGCAAGATCTCCCATTGGAGATCGTGGGTCACATGCTCAGATACTGCAGCAGATCCCATTGGTCCTCCAGGAAGGTCCTGAAGGTGCTCAACTCTGTGGCAGCCTCCCATTGGTCCTTCTGGGAAGGTCCTGTACATGCTGCAGCTATAAAATGTTCACATGACCGCACGGCCATGCGCTAGTGTAAACGTGTGTGTGTTGATGTGTGAAAGTCGTTCATTAATTATCCCCTCCCTTGTGTATGACTGCTCGCGTAAGGTGGATGATTGCTATCTAGCGCCCGACTTAGACATCAGCACGTAACACACAAAACAGCATCTAATTGCTGTGACCGCCAGTGCGGCGCCGTGCACTTTCACAGCGCTTTCCTGACCCAAGCCTGGGTGGTTAGTGGCGTCCGCCAGTGCGGCACCGCATGCACTCTCGTGCATCTTTATTATTATTTCTTTCACTCTGACACCCCAGTTGTGGTGTCGAGCGCAATAGGTCTATATGAACTCAAATCCTGTGTCTTGGGATTGAGTTCTGAGACTCCTTGCTTGCGCTCTTGGTGCGGTACCGCGGCCCTGTGACACAACAGGGTTCGCTTCCTTCACACAGGGTGAAGTTAACCCGTGTGTGTATCCACATTGTACCACCATATAGTCTGTCATTACTTGGCAGCAGGTTCCATCTCTGCACGGTGGATCCCGGGCTGCGAACGCACCTTACTCTATCTTTCTTATTATTTGGTGCGTTCCGCTAGCCCTAACACCATATAATGCTCCATAAAGTTTATGATGGCCCCATAAAATGCTCCATATTAAAATATGCCCCATATAATGCTGCATAAAGGTTAATAATGGCCCCATAAGATGCTCCATAGACACATTTGCCCAATATAATGCTGCACAAATATTGATTATGGCCCCATAAGATGCTCCATAAAGACACTTGCCCCATATAGTGCTACACAAACATTATGGCCCCATAAGATGCCCCATATAGACAATTGCTCCCTATAGTGCTGCACAAATGTTGATTATGGCCCCATACAGACACTTGCCCCATATAATGCTCCACAAACAATAATTATGGCCCCATACGATGCTCCATAAAGATATTTGCCCCATATAGTGCTGCACAAATGTTGATTATGGCCCCATAAGATGCGCCATATAGACATTTGCCCCATATAATGCTGCACAAACATTATGGCCCCATATAGACACTTGCCCCATATAGTGCTCCATACAGACATTTGCTGTTGCTGCGAATAAGAAAAAAAATCACATACTCACCTCTCCGTCGCTCAGGCCCCCGGCACTTTCAATATTCACTTGACTTCGTTCTGGCGCCGCTCCATCTTCAGGCAGAGGGCGCGCACTATCCATGTCACCGCGCCCTCTGACCTGAGCATCACTACAGAAGACACTGAAGACGGAGCAGGGCCGGAACGAGGAGCAGGTGAATATCGCGCTGCGCAGCGCAGCGCTCCCCTCCCCGTTATACTCACCTGCTCCTGGCGCGGTGTCCCTGCTTCCCCGGCGCTGACAGCTTCTTCCTGTACTGAGTGGTCACCGTTACCGCTCATTACAGTAATGAATATGCGGCTCCACCCCTATGGGAGGTGGAGCTGCATATTCATTACTGTAATGAGAGGTACCATGTGACCGCTCAGTACAGGAAGAAGCTGCCGGGGAAAAGACGTGCAGGGACTGCACCAGGAGCAGTTGAGTATAATTAGACAGCCACCGCTCCCCCTCCCCTGCCGACCCCTGAGTATGACTCGAGTATAAGCCGAGAGGGGGACTTTAAGCCCTAAAAAATGGGCTGAAAACCTCGGCTTATACTCGAGTATATACGAGTATATATGGTATCAGCTTTGTATAGAGATTTTACCAGTTATTGTAATCCAGTCTCTCATGATAAGGAAACTGTAGTAGCTTTTTGTGAAAGAATAATAAGTATGGCCTCAATTTATCATTTGTGGGGTTTTTTAAAGTCATATTCCTTTTGTGTGTCTTATGGTATTATTTGCCGATTTTGGTGCCAAATTCATCAAAATGGTGCATGGGATCCATGAATTTGGCATAAAGTAAAAAACTGGCTTGCTTCCTCTCTTAAACCATTTTTTTGACTTTTGGCGTCTAAAGATGCACGTTGATGCCTCAAGTCACAAAAACTGAGTCAAAATTTTGGTGTACTCATAAATGCCTCGGGAGAGGGGGCTAGATTGAAGTTCTGCCAAATTTTGTGACTTTTTAAGAAGTCACAATTGATAAATCAAGCGAGAACATATGGAATTGCTAGGCTCTACCTACAAAGCAGAAATGAAAACAAAAAAAAAGACGCAAATAGAATAATGAACTGAGTGGAAACAAAAAAGGGCACAACATTGCACAAAAAAAGGGAAAACTGGGACATTATTTTCATTAAATGTGTGTGTATGTGGTGTTTAGTGTCGATATATTATACTCGCCTACCACTGCTCTCCTTTGACCACCGCCATTCTGACCCTCTTCTCTGTGACATCACCGCTGCGATCTCTCCGAATCGTACTGTGCTCTGTGTAACATGGAAGTATCTTTTATCATGTAAGTCTATGGAGCATCAGAACGAGACTCTATAGACTTACACTGTAATAGAGACTTCCGGCTCACGCATAGAGTTACCCAGATGTTCTGATGAGCCGTGACTTCACTGAGAAGAGGAGCAGAACGGAGCTGGATACCGGAGAGAGCGACGGTTGGTGACCATATTAATACACTCACTACATTACATGCATATACACACATTTAATGAATGAAAATATTCATGGGAGGGCTTCTCTGTCACACACACCTATTATAAAAATGTCATTTTCTGATTATATATTCCCTTTAAAAACAGACATTTCCCGATGCAAAATAATTTTTTTTTAATCCCATTTATTTGTAGATGTCTTACTGCAGATGCATTCAGTTGGAATATGTGGATCAGATGTACATTACTGGCAGCATGGTCGCATTGGTGATTTTATAGTGAAAAAACCTATGGTTCTTGGACACGAAGCCTCTGGGACAGTGGTAAAAGTGGGAGCCTCAGTGACCCAACTAAAACCAGGTACAGAACAGTGATGATTACCCACTTAAATGAGTATTATTCATTTTTTATATGCATTTTTCAAAACATTTGCAGCATAGATTAGTTACTGAAAGTTTCCTGCATTCCTATACATCATTGATGTATTATTTGTGACATGTTCCCACAGAATTGGACAGTGCGCACTCCCTAGAAATATGCTAAGTGTACATTCCTCTACTTGTCCAGCATGTACTTCTGGAATACTTCCTGGTGCAGAGATGTGCACGTAGCCTTAGTCATTTATAGGGAAATGGCACTGAAAGACATATTCCCATATGTGTTAACAACTGCATTGTTTCACTGCAGAGCTGCTATTATGAAAATGATGGAATGCTGCCACGTACAGGATGCTTGTCTCGCTTTTTTTTTACTTTGAGGCAGATGCACAAGTGATAGAATGGAAGAATAACAGCAGTAAAACAGTTTCTTTCTTTCTAAAAACTGACACATAAGGAAACTAGATGGACTCCATAATCATCAATGGGGTCCCTCTGCTACCGTTTAGGCCAATTATGTAACAGATTTGTTTTTGACATTAATTCCATTTGCATGTTCCTATAAAGAGGATGGACAAAGTGACAAAATGCAAGTGTGAATTTCGCCTTACAGATATCCAATACAGTGGAGAAAATTAGTATTTGATACACTGCAGATTTGCAAGTTTTCCCACCTACAAAGAATGGAGAGGTCTGTAATTTTTATCGTAGGTACACTTCAACCGTGAGACAGAATTGTAACCCCTTCGCGACATGCGCCGTACTAGTACTGCGCTGCCGGCACTGCATTAGTGGCAGCCGCAGTACTAGTACGGCGCATCGATCACCGCGGTCTCGCGCTGAGCGCCGCGGTGATCGGGTGCGGGTGTCAGCTGTATATGACAGCTGACACCCCGCAGCAATGCCCACGATCGGCGCTGTCGCCGATCGCGGGCATTTAACCCCTCTGATGCCGCTGTCAATAGTGACAGCGGCATAGAGGGGGATCGCGCAGGGACGGGGGCTCCCTGCGCTCTCCCACCGGAGCAGCGCGATGAGATCGCGCTGCTCCGGTGACCTGGAAGGAGTCCCCGGATCCAAGATGGCCGCGGGACTCCTTCCGGGTCATGAGGTGACCCTGCTTGCCGGCGTCTGCTGAGAATCCTCATAGCAGGCGCCGGCAAGCCTGTGGAACGTGCCTGTCACATCGGTGATCAGACAGAGTGCTGTGCACACTGTCTGATCACCAATCTGTGATGTCCCCCCCTGGGACAAAGTAAAAAAGTAAAAAAAAAATTTTTCCACATATGTAAAAAAAAAATAAAAAAAAAATTCCTAAATAAAGAAAAAAATATATATATATTCCCATAAATACATTTCTTTATCTAAATAAAAAAAAAAATCACACAATAAAAGTACACATATTTGGTATCGCCGCGTCCGTAACGACCCCACCTATAAAACTATATCACTAGTTAACCCCTTCAGTGAACACCGTAAAAAAAAAAAAAAAAAAACGAGGCAAAAAACAACGCTTTATTCTCATACCGCCAAACAAAAAGTGGAATAACACGCGATCAAAAAGACGGATATAAATAACCATGGTATCGCTGAAAACATCATCTTGTCCCGCAAAAAAAACCCACCATACAGCATCATCAGCAGAAAAATAAAAAAGTTATAGCTCTCAGAATAAAGCGATGCAAAAACAATTATTTTTTTATATAAAATAGTTTTTATTGTGTAAAAGCGCCAAAACATAAAAAAATTACATAAATGAGTTATCGCTGTAATCGTATTGACCCGAAGAATAAAGCTGCTTTATCCTTTTTACCAAACGCGGAACGGTATAAACGCCCCCCCTAAAAGAATTTCAGGAATTGCTGGTTTTTGTTCATTCCGCCTCCCAAAAATCGGAATAAAAAGCGATCAAAAAATGTCATGTACCCGAAAATGGTACCAATAAAAACGTCAACTCGTCCTGCAAAAAACAAGATTTCACATGACTCTGTGGACCAAAATATGGAAAAATTATAGCTCTCAAAATGTGGTGATGCAAAAACTATTTTTTGCAATAAAAAGCGTCTTTTAGTGTGTGAAGGCTGCCAACCATAAAAATCCGCCCAAAAAACGCTATATAAGTAAATCAAATCCCCCTTCATCACCCCTTTAGTTAGGGAAAAATAATAAAATTTAAAAAAATATATTTATTTCCATTTTCCCGTTAGGCTACTTTCACACTAGCGTCGGTACGGGGCCGTCGCGCTGCGTCGGCCCGACATACCGACGCATACTGTGCAAGCGCCGCACAACGGGGGCAGCGGATGCTGTTTTTCCATGCATCCGCTGCCCCATTGTGAGGTGCAGGGAGGTGTGGGTGGAGTTCCATCCGCGCATGCGCGGTCGGAAATGGTGGACCGTCGGCACAAAAAAAGTTACATGTAACGTTTTTTGCTGCCGGCGGTCCGTCACAACACGACGCAACCGTCGCACGACACTTGCGACGTGTGTCAATACGTCGCTAATGTTAGTCTATGGGGAAAAAACGCATCCTGCAGATGACTTTGCAGGATGCGTTTTTTCGCCAAAATGACGCATTGCGACGTATGCAAAAAAACGCTAGTGTGAAAGTAGCGCTAGGGTTAGGACTAGGGTTAGGGCTAGGGTTAGGGTTAGGGTTTCAGTTAGAATTGGAGAGTTTTCACTGTTTAGGCACATCAGGGGCTCTCCAAACGCGACATGGCATCCGATCTCAATGCGTTTGCGTAAAAAACGCATGCGTTTTTATAGGAAAAAAACAGAACACACACTGAAAAGTCACCCACCACCATCAAGGTGATAAAGGGATCCAAACTCTAACCCTATCCCTACCCCTAAACTCACCCCTAACCATTTAATGAACATTTTCTGACAGTCATAGTGCCACGTATTTCAGTGCCACGTATTTCAGTGCCACGATATTTCAGTGCCACGTCTTTCAGTGCCACGATATGTCAGTGCCACGTATTTCAGTGCCACGTATTTCAGTGCCACGTATTTCAGTGCCACGTCTTTCAGTGCCACGATATTTCAGTGCCACGTATTTCAGTGCCACGTATTTCAGTGCCACGTCTTTCAGTGCCACGATATTTCAGTGCCACGTCTTTCAGTGCCACGTCTTTGAAATATCGTGGCACTTAAATATGTGGCACTGAAATACGTGGCACTGAAATATTGTGGCATTTACGTGACATACGTGGCACTTAAATACGTGGCACTTAAATACGTGACACTTAAATACGTGGCCACTGAAATATCGTGGCATTTACGTGAAATACGTGGCACTTATATACGTGGCACTTATATACGTGGCCATTGAAATATCGTGGCACTTATATACGTATATACGTATATAAACGTATTTCAGTGCCACGTCTTTCAGTGCCACGATATTTCAGTGCCACGTCTTTCAGTGCCACGTCTTTGAAATATCGTGGCACTTAAATACGTGGCACTGAAATACGTGGCACTGAAATATTGTGGCATTTACGTGACATACGTGGCACTTAAATACGTGGCACTTAAATACGTGGCACTTAAATACGTGGCCACTGAAATATCGTGGCATTTACGTGAAATACGTGGCACTTATATACGTGGCACTTATATACGTGTCCACTGAAATATTGTGGCACTTATATACGTATAAACGTATTTCAGTGCCACGTCTTTCAGTACCATGATATTTCAGTGCCACGTCTTTGAAATATCGTGGCACTTAAATACGTGGCACTGAAATACGTGGCACTGAAATATTGTGGCATTTACGTGACATACGTGGCACTTAAATACGTGGCACTTAAATACGTGGCACTTAAATACGTGGCCACTGAAATATCGTGGCATTTACGTGAAATACGTGGCACTTATATACGTGGCACTTATATACGTGGCACTTATATACGTGGCCACTGAAATATCGTGGCACTTATATACGTATATACGTATATAAACGTATTTCAGTGCCACGTATTTCAGTGCCACGTATTTCAGGTTAGGGTTAGGGGTAGGGTTAGGGGTAGGGTTTTTTGTTTTTTTCTTGTTTTCTTGTGTTTTTCTATAAAAACGCATGCGTCTAAAAACGCATGCGTTTTACCGCGTTTACATGCGTTTATATGCAGATAAAAACGAAAGTGTGAAACCAGCCTTACCCTTGGGAAAATAAAAACATGGGGGCTAAAATATAATTTTCGTGGAAAAAAATATATTTTTTATTTTCGCGGCTCTGCGTTATAAACTGTAGTGAAGCACTTGGGGGTTCAAAGTTCTCACAACACATCTAGATAAGTTCCGTGGGGGGTCTAGTTTCCAATATGGGGTCACTTGTGGGGGGTTTCTACTGTTTAGGTACATCAGGGGCTCTGCAAATGCAACATGACACCTGCAGACCAATCCATCTAAGTCTGCATTTCAAACGGCGCTCCTTCCCTTCCGAGCTCTGCCGTGCGCACAAACAGTGGTTCCCCCCCATATATGGGGTATCAGTGTACTCAGGACAAATTGGACAACAACTTTTGTTGTCCAATTTCTCCTGTTACCCTTGAGAAAATAAAAACGTGGGGGCTAAAATATAATTTTCGTGGAAAAAAAAATATTTTTTATTTTCACGGCTCTGCGTGATAAACTGTAGTGAAACACTTGTTGGTTAAAAGTTCTCACAACACATCTAGATAAGTTCCGTGGGGGGTCTAGTTTCCAATATGGGGTCACTTGTGGGGGTTTTCTACTGTTTAGGTGCATCAGGGGCTCTGCAAATGCAACATGACACCTGCAGACCAATCCATCTAAGTCTGCATTTCAAACGGCGCTCCTTCCCTTCCGAGCTCTGCCGTGTGCCCAAACAGTGATTCCCCTCAATGTATGGGGTATCAGCGTACTCAGGACAAATTGGACAATAACTTTTGTGGTCCAATTTCTCCTGTTACCCTTGGGGAAAAAAAATTGCGGGCTAAAACATCATTTTGTGGAAAGAAAAAATGATTTTTTAATTTTCACAGTGCTACATTCTAAACTTTAGTGAAACAACTGGGGGTTAAAAGTGCTCACGACACATCTAGATAAGTTCCTTAGGGGGTCTTCTTTCCAAAATGGTGTCACTTGTGGGGGTTTCCACTGTTTAGGCACGTCAGGGGCTCTCCAAACACGACATGGGTTCCGATCTCAATTCCAGCCAATTTTGCATTGAAAAGTCAAATGGCGCTCCTTCCCTTCCGAGCTCTGCCATGCGCCCAAACAGTGGTTTATCCCCATATATGAAGTATCAGCGTACTCAGGACAAATTGCACAACAAATTTTGGGGTCCAATTTATCCTGCTACCCTTGGGAAAATAAAAAATTTGGGGCAAAAATATCATTTTTTGTGAAAATTAATATTAATTTTTTTTTACGGCTCTACATTATAAACTTCTGTGAAGCACTTGGAGGTTCAAAGTGCTCACCACACATCTAGATAAGTTCCTTAGGTGGTCTTCTTTCCAAAATGGTGTCACTTGTGGGGGTTTCCACTGTTTAGGCACGTCAGGGGCTCTCCAAACACGACATGGGTTCCGATCTCAATTCCAGCCAATTTTGCATTGAAAAGTCAAATGGCGCTCCTTCCCTTCCGAGCTCTGCCATGCGCCCAAACAGTGGTTTATCCCCATATATGAAGTATCAGCGTACTCAGGACAAATTGCACAACACCTTTTGGGGTCCAATTTATCCTGCTACCCTTGGGAAAATAAAAAATTTGGGGCAAAAAGATCATTTTTTGTGAAAATTAATATTCATTTTTTTTACGGCTCTACATTATAAACTTCTGTGAAGCACTTGGAGGTTCAAAGTGCTCACCACACATCTAGATAAGTTCCTTAGGTGGTCTTCTTTCCAAAATGGTGTCACTTGTGGGGGTTTCCACTGTTTAGGCACGTCAGAGGCTCTCCAAACACGACATGGGTTCCGATCTCAATTCCGGCCAATTTTGCATTGAAAAGTCAAATGGCGCTCCTTCCCTTCCGAGCTCTGCCATGTGCCCAATCAATGGTTTACCCCAACATGTGGGGTATTGGCGTACTCAGGACAAATTGTACAACAACTTTTTTGGTCCAATTTCTCCTGTTACCCTTGGTAAAGTAAAACAAATTGGATCTGAAGTAAAAATTTTGTGAAAAAAAGTTGAATGTTCAATTTTTTTTAAACATTCCAAAAATTCCTGTGAAGCACCTGAAGGGTTAATAAACTTTTTGAATGTGGTTTTGAGTACCTTGAGGGGTGCAGTTTTTAGAATGGTGTCACTTTTGGGCATTTTCTGTCATATAGACCCCTCAAAGTCACTTCAAGTGTGAGGTGGTCCATAAAAAAAATGGTTTTGCAAATTTTGTTGCAAAAATGAGAAATCGCTGGTCAACTTTTAACCCTTATAACTCCCTAACAAAAAAAAATTATGTTTCCAAAATTGTGCTGATGTAAAGCAGACATGTGGAAAATGTTTTTTATTAACTATATTATGTGATATAACTCTCTAATTTAAGGGCATAAAAAAGAAAAATGTGAAAATTGCTAAATTTTCATAATTTTCGACAAATTTCTGTTTTTTTCACAAATAAATGCAAGTCATATCGAAGAAGTTTTACCACTATCATAAAGTACAATATGTCACGAGAAAACAACCTCAGAATCACCAGGATCCGTTGAAGCGTTTCAGAGTTATGACCTCATAAAGTGACAGTGGTCAGAATTGTAAAAATTGGCCGTGTCACTTAGGTGAAAACAGGCTTTGGTGTGAAGGGGTTAAAAAAAATCCAGAAAATCACGTTGTATGATTTTCACATAATGAGTTAGCATTATCGCATAAAATAATTATTTGATACAATAGAAAAGCGGAACTTAATTATTTGGTACAGAAACCTTTGTTTACTCGGACTCCCATGACAGCACGACGAGAGAGGGGATCCGCCCATTAGGAACAGGAAACCTACAGATACAAAAGGGCGGCACCTCTCCCCTGCATCAGTTGGTTTCCTGTTCCTAAAGGGACGGGTGCCTACAGATTAACTAAAGGAGCCCAGGCCGGCCGGACTGAATCTGGTAGCGGGGGGGTCTCCTACCTCGGCCGGTGCGGAGAACCCTGGAGACGCCACGGTGGTCCTGGCTGGACTGCACGCGGTGGCGTTCGCAGCAGGGAGCGGAGTCCGGAGGATTTCCTGCCTCCATCAGCGTCGGCGCCGGTAAGTATATCCATTGGTGGTGCAGCGGTGCGGTGAATGTGGAGTGCCGGCGTCAGGGCTGTCTGGGTGAACTCCCGGAGCGCTGCGGTCCGTTCCCGGCGTCCTGCACCGCTCTCAGCGTGTGCTGGAGCGTTTCCGGGTGCAGTGACGTGAGGGGGCGGAGAGCAGCCGCTTCCGGGTCGCCGGGTGTCTGCGCATGCGCAGTCGATCCAAGATGGCGGCGCCCATAGCATCCTGATGCCGGTTTTCTCCCACATGGTTCCTGCCTCCCTGCGGTATCCTGAGCCAATGGGGCAGCGTCTGACCTATCTGCTGACCGGATCCAAGGGGGATTTAAGCAGGTGACAACTACAGAGCCCTGCTTTTGGTCGCAAATCATCATGGAGAGTGGTGGTGAGCAGCAGCAGCAGCAGCAGCAGCAGCTGGATGAGGTGCGTCAGAAGCCCAAAGACAGAAGCGACCAGTCCAGTCGAAGAAGCTCGTCCGCAAAAGGATCCAGAGCTTCGGCTAGGAAAGAACCCCCTCGTATTCCGGTATTTACTTTGGCGCACGGGTAAGTGATCTACGTGAAAGTTCACTCTGTGACGCAGGCCCCCTATACTTTATCATTCTAGGGGAAGAAAAGCACGGACAAGTCAAGGCATAAGGAATGTGCCCTCTGTGGGGTCCCCTTACCTGATTCTTGCCCCAAAAAATTATGTGCCCCCTGTATACAACAGACGGTGAGGTCTACAGGAGTGGTTGGGTGGAAGTGACATTAGGTCAGATAGTATTTATCACCTATATTGTCCTCAAAAAAAATCAGTTACAATTGTGTTGGGGATTAATATAGACCAGTGTTGTACATGAAATCCCCTTTAAAACTTAGCTTTTAATAATATAAGAATAAAACCCTGACCCAAAACAAACCTTGGTTAAATAACCAATATTAAAATACCACCATTAGGTAACCTGTTGAGGTGCTACAATAAAGCCTACTACTCACCACTGCCTTGCTGTGGAGGTTGGCACCCTAAGAGTCGATTGTTTGGCGCCCCCACTCTACGTAGGCTCTCCCTGACTTCCCTAATAAATCCCTATCACTGTAGGTGGGAAAACAAAATAGTGGAGAAAAGTGGTGAAATAAAAGTGGAACCAAGCAACCCCAACAAAAATTAACAAGCACCTCCACTTATGATATAAATAATAATGATAATGCAGCACATCGCTTGATAGCGAACTCCGTCACAACAACCATTTGGGTCCAACAATAACCATATAAGTCACCTATTTGTCCCAGCTTGTAATAATAGCGTACATAGACACAATAGAGACCGGAATAACGGACCAAAAAAAACGGTGAAAAAAAAATTAATTATAAAAAAGACAGAAGGTCACTTAGCGTGTGCTGGCGTCACCCCCATAAATAATAATGATAATGCAGCACATCGCTTGATAGCGAACTCCGTCACAACAACCATTTGGGTCCAACAATAACCATATAAGTCACCTATTTGTCCCAGCTTGTAATAATAGCGTACATAGACACAATAGAGACCGGAATAACGGACCAAAAAAAACGGTGAAAAAAAAATTAATTATAAAAAAGACAGAAGGTCACTTAGCGTGTGCTGGCGTCACCCCGACGCGTTTCCCCGTTTGCACGGTTCATCAGGAGGAAATATATGGTGACCGATGTTGCCTCATGCCATGGAGATGAATAGCATAAGCCGGCGGTGGTAATCAGCGGGTATAAATAACTAACCTCAAATCCGCGCGCCTGAATAGGCCCCGCCCCCATCAAAATACAGCGGGATAACATCCGGGTCATGACAGCGTTACATATCCAGATTTAATATCAAAAATAGATACCGAAGGCATTAATAGCATTCTCAAGGGATTATTATATTAGAGATACATATGAAGTACAGATTTTCAAGATGTACGGGCTGATGATAACCTACCCGACATTACAGCTTCCGGGTCCTAATGAAAATGCGGCATATGCAGCTACCACTCATCTGGCTTCTGCGCACTGATCACTCCCCTATGACCTGGAACGCACAGATAACATCTGCGCTCCAGGGGGGGATTACGTAGTGATAAAGGGGAGGAGTCGGAAAGGAAGGGAGTATCCCATTGCCGATGGAACGATAACTTAAACATTCTTATGTTATACAAGATGGACAAAGCCGCCTATAAATAGAGGACATACAGAAATAATCCCTCACAACTACTGATGTAGTGAAGTATAAGAGTAAATGATATTATTAATAGGCAAGATACACATGGCAATAGCCAAAAAATGAACTGGTAATGCAAATGTATTAGCTGTAACTATATCAAACGGATAAATGGGATGATCAAATACCCAAAAACAAATTGGGTGACCATAAATACTAGTATGTAGAAACATATAAATAATTAATTAATTCCCCACAATCGGAAGCATGCATACGCATGACAAGATAGGCGATTCATACGGAAAATATACCAACTTCAATTACAGTTTTGTGCGTGACAAGCAGTCAAAAGAGGTTAGAAATAATAATCAAATAAAGCAGGTAAATGACACAGACTCGTTTAACCCCTTAGGAGACATTGATTGCATCCTATATATCCACTCAGTCTCCCTCCTCAGTAAAATTTTATCCAAATCACCTCCCCTAATCTGAGGCTTCACCAGCTCAATCATATTAAAAGAGATTTGATGAATGTTACCACCATGGAAGTCATTCATATGGCGAGCCACTGGGGTATCACGTTTATGCCTGATATCCCCCAGGTGCTCGCCAACCCTGACTCTAAGTTCCCTCCGAGTCTTCCCTATGTAGTCTAGGGGACATATACAGGTAGCTTTGTAAATTACACCAGTAGACTTGCAGTTACCGAAGTCCCTCAGGGAAAAAATCTTACCATTCGAAGCACTCCGGAAAACCTTCCCTTGAGACATGACCTCACACTTTGTACAGTTACCACACCTAAAGAAACCTAAAGGTTTTCTGTCTAGCCATGTCCCCGGTTTCGGTGGTCTCTGGTATAGGCTGTGCACCAGGCGATCCCCTATTGATCTCCCCTTTCTATACGTTACACTCGGTTTCAGTGGTAGATATTTCTTTAAGGCTGGATCCGCCAGTAGGATCCCCCAGTGTTTTTTGAGAACCTGGTAGACCCTCTCTGACTGCCCATCAAAGGTTCCAATGAGCCTAACTGTCTCCTCCTTCAGTCGACCGTCAGAATCTTTAGGTCTCAACAGGGACTGCCTTTCCATCCTCAAGGTCTCATTAAATGGGCCATCCAATACCTCACGGGGATAATCTCTTGCCCTGAACCGTTGGTATAAATCTTTTGCCTGCTTCTTATATGTTACCTCATCAGTGCAGTTTCTTCTGATTCGCATGAATTGCCCCTTCGGTATCCCCCTCTTGAGGGGAACCGGATGGTGGCTAGTCCATCTCAACAAACTGTTTGTGGACGTCGGTTTTCGGTAAGTGCAGGTGCTGATGCTACCATCTAGTTCCTTTGAAATAGTCAAATCAAGGAAATTAATACTCCTGTCATGGTGTTCATGGGTAAAATGGAGACCAATGTTGTTCACATTTATTGTCTCCACAAATCTCTGGAGTTCAACCTCTGGGCCAGACCACAGTACAAGGATATCATCTATGTATCTGGCCCAGAGGCTGATGTAGGGGCTCCACCACAGTTCTCCCTCTCCGAAGACGATGGTTTCCTCCCACCAGCCCAGGAAGATATTAGCATACGAGGGGGCACAAGGGCTCCCCATCGCAGTACCCCTGAGCTGGTGGAAGTACTTACCATCGAAGAGGAAGTAATTTCGGGTAAGACAGAATTGGAGGAGTTCCTCTATGAATAAATTATGCTCGCGGCATTCAATCGCTCTCGTTTGAAGATAATGAGTTATAGCCTCCATCCCAAAGGCATGGGGGATGCTGCTATAGAGAGCCTCCACATCTATTGATACAAGCAGAGTACCAGATTCCACCGTGATACCTTCAAGTTGACTCAATAGGTGTGATGTGTCACGGACATAGGACGGTAATGACGTAACAAAGGGTCTTAAGATCTTATCTAAATAGATACCACTATTCTGTGTAACTGAATCGATACCGGATACAATAGGGCGCCCTTTTAGTGGGGACAACCCCTTATGCACCTTCGGTAAGGCATAAAAAGTGGGCTTAACTGGGTTATTTGGTGTCAAGAATTTCCATTCATTTAGGGATATTAAATTACCTTCTTTAGCTCTATCCAGAATATCCATTAATTCATGGCTATAACTTATGGTAGGGTCATGATCCAGGACCTCATAGGTATCTACATCATTTAATAACTGATGACACATTTTCAAATAAATAGATTGATCCATAAGCACCAGGTTACCACCCTTGTCAGACGCCTTAATAACAACGTCTCTGTTCTTTTCCAAATTCTCCAGAGCTTTGCTCTCTTCCTCCGAAAGATTTGAACACCCATGTTGGTTGATGCGTGGTATTTTACATAAATCATTTTCAACAAGTTGGATAAAGATGTCTACACTTGTAGTGTCATTCAAGGGTGGCATCCTGGTGCTTTTATTTTTGAGGTCTGTAAATGGACCCTTCCCTCTTTCCTGTTCATTCTCTCTCAATAGGTCAGTTAGTGTCCGTACACCCTCCATATCCTCCTCTGATAGTCCTAATTTCTTGCATTGTTCAGAGTCATATTTCTGGAAAAACAGTTTCCATTTCAAGTTTCTACCAAATAAGTTAATATCCTTTACCCATTGGAAACAATTGAATGCCCCAGTTGGTACAAAATTTAAGCCCTTTTGTAGGACAGAATACTCATCCCTAGACAGAATATAAGAGGATAGATTTATAATCTGTCCCTGACTCACAGATGTCTTTTCCGTAGGTCGTACCCTGCTGTCAGCAGGCCTCGATCCAAAAAAGATTGTGAGGATGAGGATGATGGTAGCCCAGTCATATTTAAATCGGACTGGCTCCCTCTTCCAGTGCCCCTCTGTCTGTGATGATTTTTTGATGCCCGCCATTTACCTTTCGTATACCTCCCTCTCCCACGAAAGCCTGAGAAACCCTCTGTGCGTTCCGTATCCGAGGTGTCAATATCTGATGACGATACCTCAATGTTCACCCTTGGCTGATAGTCGTATGCCCGGTTTTCTTTGAATTCAGTAAAGTCCCGCAAAAACTGATTATGCTTACGGTCTTTAAGATTTATTTGAAATTTCTCTACAGATGTTTGTAGTGTATTTTCACGTTTTATAAATTCCGGGTCTGATTTAAATTTTTGTACCTTCTCAATAAGATTATTGAGTTTCTTTGTGGAGTCCTCGAAGAGCCTCTGTTCCTCTTTTAATAGAAGTTGCATAAAGCGGATAGAGGACTCGACGGATTCTTTTGTCCACGCTGTCAGCAGTAGGGGATTAGCTGTACGAGGAGAGGGCTGTATATTAATACGTAGTCCCTTCGGGACGATCTGGTTTTTTATGTAATTTTCCAAACCTTTTACCTCCCACCACGATTTTATATTCTCCTTGTATCCCCAATATAATTCTTTAAAGAGTGTTTTTAATGAGGGGTTCTCCGGGCTTTCGGAGGGTAAAGTATTGGTGGAAAAAACCTGATTGGCGTCCTGTACCCACAAATCAGTGTTGATTGGTACCGAAAGAAAACTCGCCATATCCTTAGAACTATATCAAAAAAAATCAGTTACAATTGTGTTGGGGATTAATATAGACCAGTGTTGTACATGAAATCCCCTTTAAAACTTAGCTTTTAATAATATAAGAATAAAACCCTGACCCAAAACAAACCTTGGTTAAATAACCAATATTAAAATACCACCATTAGGTAACCTGTTGAGGTGCTACAATAAAGCCTACTACTCACCACTGCCTTGCTGTGGAGGTTGGCACCCTAAGAGTCGATTGTTTGGCGCCCCCACTCTACGTAGGCTCTCCCTGACTTCCCTAATAAATCCCTATCACTGTAGGTGGGAAAACAAAATAGTGGAGAAAAGTGGTGAAATAAAAGTGGAACCAAGCAACCCCAACAAAAATTAACAAGCACCTCCACTTATGATATAAATAATAATGATAATGCAGCACATCGCTTGATAGCGAACTCCGTCACAACAACCATTTGGGTCCAACAATAACCATATAAGTCACCTATTTGTCCCAGCTTGTAATAATAGCGTACATAGACACAATAGAGACCGGAATAACGGACCAAAAAAAAACGGTGAAAAAAAAATTAATTATAAAAAAGACAGAAGGTCACTTAGCGTGTGCTGGCGTCACCCCCATAAATAATAATGATAATGCAGCACATCGCTTGATAGCGAACTCCGTCACAACAACCATTTGGGTCCAACAATAACCATATAAGTCACCTATTTGTCCCAGCTTGTAATAATAGCGTACATAGACACAATAGAGACCGGAATAACGGACCAAAAAAAACGGTGAAAAAAAAAATTAATTATAA
The DNA here is from genome assembly GCF_051348905.1 of Ranitomeya variabilis. Lineage (NCBI taxonomy): Eukaryota > Metazoa > Chordata > Amphibia > Anura > Dendrobatidae > Ranitomeya > Ranitomeya variabilis. The sequence continues at coordinate 243,210,751 of NC_135236.1, read as the reverse complement.
AAAAGACAGAAGGTCACTTAGCGTGTGCTGGCGTCACCCCGACGCGTTTCCCCGTTTGCACGGTTCATCAGGAGGAAATATATGGTGACCGATGTTGCCTCATGCCATGGAGATGAATAGCATAAGCCGGCGGTGGTAATCAGCGGGTATAAATAACTAACCTCAAATCCGCGCGCCTGAATAGGCCCCGCCCCCATCAAAATACAGCGGGATAACATCCGGGTCATGACAGCGTTACATATCCAGATTTAATATCAAAAATAGATACCGAAGGCATTAATAGCATTCTCAAGGGATTATTATATTAGAGATACATATGAAGTACAGATTTTCAAGATGTACGGGCTGATGATAACCTACCCGACATTACAGCTTCCGGGTCCTAATGAAAATGCGGCATATGCAGCTACCACTCATCTGGCTTCTGCGCACTGATCACTCCCCTATGACCTGGAACGCACAGATAACATCTGCGCTCCAGGGGGGGATTACGTAGTGATAAAGGGGAGGAGTCGGAAAGGAAGGGAGTATCCCATTGCCGATGGAACGATAACTTAAACATTCTTATGTTATACAAGATGGACAAAGCCGCCTATAAATAGAGGACATACAGAAATAATCCCTCACAACTACTGATGTAGTGAAGTATAAGAGTAAATGATATTATTAATAGGCAAGATACACATGGCAATAGCCAAAAAATGAACTGGTAATGCAAATGTATTAGCTGTAACTATATCAAACGGATAAATGGGATGATCAAATACCCAAAAACAAATTGGGTGACCATAAATACTAGTATGTAGAAACATATAAATAATTAATTAATTCCCCACAATCGGAAGCATGCATACGCATGACAAGATAGGCGATTCATACGGAAAATATACCAACTTCAATTACAGTTTTGTGCGTGACAAGCAGTCAAAAGAGGTTAGAAATAATAATCAAATAAAGCAGGTAAATGACACAGACTCGTTTAACCCCTTAGGAGACATTGATTGCATCCTATATATCCACTCAGTCTCCCTCCTCAGTAAAATTTTATCCAAATCACCTCCCCTAATCTGAGGCTTCACCAGCTCAATCATATTAAAAGAGATTTGATGAATGTTACCACCATGGAAGTCATTCATATGGCGAGCCACTGGGGTATCACGTTTATGCCTGATATCCCCCAGGTGCTCGCCAACCCTGACTCTAAGTTCCCTCCGAGTCTTCCCTATGTAGTCTAGGGGACATATACAGGTAGCTTTGTAAATTACACCAGTAGACTTGCAGTTACCGAAGTCCCTCAGGGAAAAAATCTTACCATTCGAAGCACTCCGGAAAACCTTCCCTTGAGACATGACCTCACACTTTGTACAGTTACCACACCTAAAGAAACCTAAAGGTTTTCTGTCTAGCCATGTCCCCGGTTTCGGTGGTCTCTGGTATAGGCTGTGCACCAGGCGATCCCCTATTGATCTCCCCTTTCTATACGTTACACTCGGTTTCAGTGGTAGATATTTCTTTAAGGCTGGATCCGCCAGTAGGATCCCCCAGTGTTTTTTGAGAACCTGGTAGACCCTCTCTGACTGCCCATCAAAGGTTCCAATGAGCCTAACTGTCTCCTCCTTCAGTCGACCGTCAGAATCTTTAGGTCTCAACAGGGACTGCCTTTCCATCCTCAAGGTCTCATTAAATGGGCCATCCAATACCTCACGGGGATAATCTCTTGCCCTGAACCGTTGGTATAAATCTTTTGCCTGCTTCTTATATGTTACCTCATCAGTGCAGTTTCTTCTGATTCGCATGAATTGCCCCTTCGGTATCCCCCTCTTGAGGGGAACCGGATGGTGGCTAGTCCATCTCAACAAACTGTTTGTGGACGTCGGTTTTCGGTAAGTGCAGGTGCTGATGCTACCATCTAGTTCCTTTGAAATAGTCAAATCAAGGAAATTAATACTCCTGTCATGGTGTTCATGGGTAAAATGGAGACCAATGTTGTTCACATTTATTGTCTCCACAAATCTCTGGAGTTCAACCTCTGGGCCAGACCACAGTACAAGGATATCATCTATGTATCTGGCCCAGAGGCTGATGTAGGGGCTCCACCACAGTTCTCCCTCTCCGAAGACGATGGTTTCCTCCCACCAGCCCAGGAAGATATTAGCATACGAGGGGGCACAAGGGCTCCCCATCGCAGTACCCCTGAGCTGGTGGAAGTACTTACTTGTCCTCCCCTAGGTGGCGGAAGAATCTGTGAGTGCGGCTAACCTGAAAGAAATGATCCGTTTGGAAGTAAGGCAATCCTTACGGTCCCTGTCCCAAGCGGGAGGTTCCAAACATAGGACCCCTCTGGACTCTAATTCTTCGGAGGAAGAAAGAGAAGAGGGTGCCTATCACTCAAGTCCTTCCTCCTCTTCATCAGATGAGGAGTCTGGACGATTCTGTCTACCCCTGGATAGAATTGACAAAGTCGTCAAGTCTGTTAGAGGCACAATGGGGATAGAAGAGCCCAAACCGCAGCCCTCAAAGCAGGATATGATGTTCAGCGGATTGGATCGTAAGAAACATAGATCTTTCCCGGTGAACGAAAAAATCCAAGACCTGATTCTCCGAGAATGGAAGAAACCCGAGAAAAAGGGTTCCTTACCGCCAGCGTTGAAACGCAGGTACCCTTTCGACGATCCGGTTGTGGAAACATGGGATAAAGCCCCTAAGCTGGATGCGGCGGTGGCAAAAGCGTCGAAGAAGGCCTCATTGCCATTTGAGGATATGGGGACCCTCAAAGACCCCCTTGACAGAAAGGCAGATGCTTTTCTTAAAGGAACCTGGGAGACGGCGGCAGGATCTCTAAGACCAGCAGTTGCCGTGACTTGTACAGCCAGGTCTTTAATGGTCTGGCTGGATCAGTTAGAGTCCCAGCTCAAGGACGGCGCTTCCAGAGATTCCATTCTGAAGGCTTTACCAACAATGCAGTATGCTGCGGCCTTTCTGTCAGACGCATCTGTGGACTCAGTCAGGATGGCGGCTAGAGCGGCAGGACTCTCCAACGCGGCTCGTAGAGCTTTATGGTTGAAGTGCTGGTCTGGCGACATTCAATCCAGAACTAAACTCTGCGCCATTCCGTGTAAAGGAGAATATCTCTTTGGACCAACTCTGGATGAGTTGCTGGAGAAAGCGGGGGATGATAAGAAGAAATTTCCCAATCCATCTTCAGCATCCTACCGCAGACCCTTCATTAAAAGGAGATTTGGTCGCGGGAAAAAACGCGGATCCTCACCCTCTAGAGAGAGTTTTAGATGGGAGGACAGACGCGGAAGAGGTACGGGCTATATGTTTCACCGTTCCTCGAAAGAACAGAAAAAAACGGACCAATGACTAGCGGTCCCCGTGGGGGGTAGACTGTCAGCTTTCTCATCAGCTTGGTTTGACATTACAAACAGTAAATGGGTCCGAGGCATCATAGCGAAAGGTCTAAGACTTGACTTTGATCACTGGCCTCGAGATAAATTTAATTTAACCCCTTTACGTTCCTCCCCCCTTGAGCAAGCAGCCTTGGAAGCAGAGGTCACAAACTTATGCTTCAAGAATGTTTTGGTTGAAATTCCAGTATCAGAAAGAGGGAGAGGATTTTACTCTCCTCTCTTTCTGATCAAGAAGCCAGACGGATCATTTAGAACGATCATAAATCTTAAAGGCCTTAATAATTTTCTGACCAATGAATCGTTCAAGATGGAATCAATTGGTTCAGCAATAAAAATGTTGTTTAAACACTGCTTCATGGTAGTTGTAGATCTAAAGGACGCGTACTATCATGTCCCAATACATGAAGACTTCCAGAGATTCCTGAGGGTAGCTGTGTCAATGGGCGGACAAATTCGTCATTTCCAGTTTAGAGCTCTTCCCTTTGGCTTATCAGCGGCTCCTAGGGTGTTTACCAAGATAGTGGCCGAAGTCATGGCACACTTACGAGAGTCTGACATCTTAATTGTCCCCTATTTGGATGATTTCCTTATAGTTGGGAATTCAGCAGACCATTGCCTCTCTCAGCTACAGACAACCACAACCAAACTTGAGCATCTGGGGTGGATTGTGAATTATGAAAAATCCCGATTACAGCCCCAGAAAATACAGAGATTCTTAGGACTGTTGTTAAATTCAGAGACCCAACAGTGTTGTCTTCCGCCCGACAAGTTATTACACATCCAACAACAGGTGTCTAGAGCAACTGATAATCCATCCATGACACTTAGACAGGCTATGTCACTGTTAGGATCTCTAACCTCGTGCATTCCTGCTGTCCGGTGGGCCCAATTTCACACCAGACCCTTACAATCCGAGGTACTGGTTAATGACAGAATCTTGCAAGGCTCCTTGCAGAGTCAGATTACTTTGGGTCCAGAAGCACTGACATCTCTTAGATGGTGTCTAGTCACTGACAATTTATCGGCAGGAGTTCCCTGGGTGACACAGGCGACACGTATTGTAACGACAGACGCTAGCCCTTCAGGTTGGGGAGCACACACGGACGACATGATAGTTCAGGGTCTATGGGACCCCTTAACATCAGCCTCCTCCAACCAAAAAGAATTAATGGCGGTTGAACTGTCAGTTAAAAAATTACTCTCATATCTGCAGGGTCACCACGTCAAGATCCTCTCGGACAACCAGGTGGCGGTCGCGTACATAAATCACCAGGGTGGAACTCATTCTGAATCATTGATGAGGGTGACAGATCGTCTATTCCAGACTGCGGAAGACCATTTTCTATCTTTAACCGCACTGCACATAAGAGGAAAAGAAAATGTAAAAGCGGACTTTCTAAGCCGCAACACCCTGAGACAAGGGGAGTGGTCTCTAAACAGTCTTGTGTTCGACCAGATTGTCCACAAATGGGGACATCCAGAGGTGGATTTATTTGCCACCAGGGACAATCGAAAGACAGTAAAATTCTGTTCCCTAAATCCCAGGGAGAATCCTCTAGCGGTAGACGCCTTTCTGATCAGTTGGAACTTTCGGCTGGCTTATGCGTTCCCCCAGCTGGCCTTGATACCTCTGGTAATCAGGAAGATAAGAGAGGATCGGGCAAGAGTTATTTTGATTGCCCCATTTTGGCCCAGAAGGGCCTGGTTCACCTGGCTCAGGATCATCTCAGTGGAGGACCTCTGGGTGCTTCCGGACATCCCAGATTTGCTCCACCAGGGTCCGATCAGCCATCCTCAAGTAAAGAATCTCCATTTAACGGCATGGAGTTTGAGAGGGCGTTACTGAGGGACAAAGGGTTCTCCCCAAATTTGATTGAAACCCTTATGAAAAGTAGAAAGCAGATTACAACAACAATCTATGCTAGAACCTGGCGGAAATTCCTAGCCTCTTCTGACTTTAATTTAGAAGAGGGAATTCCTATAAAACAGATCTTAGAATTCCTGCAAAGGGGCTTAGAGCTAGATCTATCCACTAGTACCCTAAAGGTACAAGTCTCGGCCCTAGGGGCCTTGTTTTCCTGTAACATCGCCAATAATTATTGGATCTCAAGGTTCATAAAAGCTTCTAGCAGGGCTAGACCCATACATAAGGATAGATCTATGCCGTGGGATCTTAATCTAGTCCTGTCAGCATTGACTAGAGAGCCGTTTGAACCATTACAATCAGCTTCAATCAAGGCCCTATCCCTTAAAACAGCATTTCTGGTAGCGATAACATCTGCCCGTAGGGTAGGGGACATACAAGCTCTCTCCAGAATTTCCCCTTACACAGAGTTTCTGCCAGATAGGGTAGTCCTCAGACCGGACCCAGCCTATTTACCAAAAGTGTCATCACGGTTTCACAGGTCACAGGAGATAGTTTTACCATCTTTCCTTCCCAATCCCTCCAACCCTAAAGAAGAGCTACTCCATACACTAGACGTTAGGAGATGCCTGTTAGAATACATCTCTGTTACTGATACATGGAAGAAAGATAATGCGTTATTTTTATCTTTCCAAAACCCTAGAAAGGGACTCAGGGTATCAAAGTACACACTAGCGAAGTGGATTAGGGAGGCTATCTCTTTGGCTTATACTGCAGGTGGGGGTCCGACTCCGCAGAATCTGAGGGCGCATTCCACCAGAGCCATGGCTACATCCTGGGCGGAAAAATCTGGAGTATCAATCGACCAGATATGTAAGGCGGCCACATGGTCATCCCCGTCCACCTTCTTTAAACACTATAGGTTGGATTTAGGGGCCTCCTCTGATCTCACCTTCGGGTTAAGGGTGCTGCAAGCTATAGTCCCTCCCTAAGGTAGTGTTACATCTCTGTAAATCTCTCGTCGTGCTGTCATGGGAGTCCGAGTAAAGCATTAAGCTACTTACAGTAGCGGCATTTCTCGGAGGCCCATGACAGCACCCTTAGTTCCCTCCCTATTCACGTGGGGGTTGCACCTCCTATAATGTATATATCTCACGTATAATACCCAGTTCCAATATATGGGTTATAATATTGTATATAAACTGTATATAATGTATATTTTTGTGTGCCACTAACCGCGGTAGTCCTCTCAAGGCTCTGAAATACAACTGATGCAGGGGAGAGATGCCGCCCTTTTGTATCTGTAGGTTTCCTGTTCCTAATGGGCGGATCCCCTCTCTCGTCGTGCTGTCATGGGCCTCCGAGAAATACCGCTACCGTAAGTAGCTTAATGCTTTTTTGCAATTAGAGAGGTCAGACGTTTCCTTTAGTTCTTGACCAAGTTTGCACACACTTCAGCAGGGATTTTGGCCCACTCCTCCATACAGATTGTCTCCAGATCTATCAGATTTGGGGCTGTCACTAGGTAACATTGAGTTCCAGGTCCTTCTGTTGGGATAAGTTTTGGACACTGGCTAGGCCACTCCAGGACCTTAAAATGCTTCTTACAGAGCCACTCCTTAGTTGCCTTGTATGTGTGTTTCATTTCATTGTCATGCTGGAAGACCCAACCACGACTCATCTTCAATGCTCTTACTGCAGGAAGAAGGTTACTGGCCAAAATCTTGCTATACATGACCCATCCATTCTCCCTTTAATACAGTGCAGTCCCCCCGCCATGCTTCACTTTTTGGGGCAGTGTTCTTGGGGTTGTACTCATTCTTCTTCTTCCAAACACGGCGAGTGGAGTTGATACCAAAAACTATTTTGACTACATGACCTTCTCCCTTACCTCCTCTGGATCATCCAGATGGTCTTTGGCAAACTTCAAATGGGCTTGGACATGTGCTGGCATGAGCAGGGGAACCTAGCTTGCCATCAAGGATTTTAATCCATGACGGCGTAGTGTAAATGGTAATGTTTGAGACTATGGTCCCAGCTTTCTTCAGGTCATTGCCCAGGTCCTCCCATGTAGTTCTGGGCTCATTCTTGACCTTTTTCAGAATAATCCTTGCCACATGAGGTGAGATCTTGCATGGAACCCCAGACCGAGGAAGACTGACAGTCATCTTGTGTTTCTTAGTTTTCTTTTTTTTAATCAAATCATTTTTATTGAAAAACTCCAAATACAAATTTTCCATCTTTCAAATAACATAAATGACATAATAATTCTATAGCATAATACATAAACAAAGTTGCTCAGCTTCAATTCCCTAAACCACCCAAATCCCATCATTCCAGAGAGGACCATTTTCATTTTCAGAGCAGTGCTAGAATAACAGAGTATAAAAGTCACATAAGGGGGGAGAAGAAGGAAAAAACAGGACTAAAAATGTTTATGATAGACTCCTCTTTCCAACCAGATTATATTATTTATCATTCATAGTAGTTCTCCCATAGATGGAGGTTTTGTGTCTAAAAAATGAAATGCAAGAAGTTTGTGACAGAATTGTAGGAAATCGGCCAAATGATATGACATTTATATATACACTAGATGGTGGCCCGATTCTAACGCATCGGGTATTCTAGAATATGTATGCGTAGTGAATAGCACAGCCCATGTAGTACATTGCGCAGCCCACGCAGTACATTGCGCAGCCCACGCAGTACATTGCGCAGCCCACGCAGTACATTGCGCAGCCCACGCAGTACATTGCGCAGCCAACGCAGTACATTGCGCAGCCAACGCAGTACATTGCGCAGCCAACGCAGTACATTGCGCAGCCCTCGTAGTACATTGCGCAGCCCACGTAGTACATTGCGCAGCCCACGTTGTACATTGCGCAGCCCACGTAGTACATTGCACAGCCCACGTAGTACATTGCACAGCCCACGTAGTACATTGCGCAGCCCACGTAGTACATTGCGCAGCTCACATAGTACATTGCGCAGCTCACGTTGTACATTGCGCAGCTCACGTTGTACATTGCGCAGCCCACGTTGTACATTGCGCAGCCCACGTTGTACATTGCACAGCCACGTAGTATATTGCCCAGCCACATAGTATATTGCCCAGCCCACGTAGTATATAGCAATGTGGGCATCATATCCCTGTTAAAAAAAAAGAAATACAATAAACAAGAATAGTTATATACTCACCTTCCGCTGGCCCCGGATCCAAGCGAAGCGGTTACCGACGCTGCTCGTGCGCTCTGTTCTCAAGAGTGCATTGCGGTCTCGCGAGATGATGACGTAGCGGTCTCGTGAGACCGCTACGTCATCATCTCGCGAGATCGCAGCATGGATCGGTTACCGGAGCGTCGCGAGTGGGAAAGGCCTGTTGTCGATCCGACGGACGGTGAGTATATAATGATTTTTTATTATTTTTAACATTAGATCGTTTTACTGTTCATGCTGCACAGGCAGCATGAATAGTAAAAAGTTGGTCACACAAGGTTAATAGCAGCGGTAACGGTGTGCATTACACTGCGGCATAACGCTGTCCGTTACCGCTGCCATTAACCCTGTGTGAGGGCAGACTGGAGGGGAGTACGGAGCGGGCGCTGACTGCGGGGAGGAAGGAGCGGCCATTTTTCCGCTAGACTGTGCCCGTCGCTGATTGGTCGCGGCTGTTTTGCCACGACCAATCAGCGACTTGGATTCCATGACAGACAGAGGCCGCGACCAATGAATATCCGTGACAGACAGACAGAAGGACAGACAGACAGACGGAAGTGACCTTTAGACAATTATATAGTAGAAAAGGGAATAGAAACCAGAACTAACAACCAGATAGTAAGATCACATGACTAAAACAATCAATCATTTATGATATGGGCTTGTATGTCAAGTAAAGGACCTGGAGATTTGCAATTATTACCTCTACAGTTTATTCTCTGGTTTTCACAGGAATCTGAAACACTTTCATTCCATAATAAAAACGGTTGGATGATTAAGGAATTTTTCAAAATAATAATGCATATTTCTACAAAGAAAAAAGTATTAGCACTTTTTCTTCAGGAAAGGCATATCAGCTCAAACATATGACCTGCAAACAGTTTAATGTCAACTTGATTTGACATTTTTAGTGTAAATACAGTGGGTACGGAAAGTATTCAGACCCCTTTAAATTTTTCACTCTTTGTTTCATTGCAGCCATTTGGTAAATTAAAAAAAGAGCATTTTTTTTCTCATTAATGTACACTGCACCGCTTCTTGACTGAAAAAAAAACAGACATGTAGAAATTTTTTGCAAATTTATTAAAAAAGAAAAACTGAAATATCACATGGTCATAAGTATTCAGACCCTTTGTTCAGTATTGAGTAGAAGCACGCTTTTGAGCTAGTACAGCCATGAGTCTTCTTGGGGATGATGCAATAACTTTTTCTTACCTGGATTTGGGGTTCCTCTGCCATTCTTCCTTGCAGGTCCTCTCCAGTTCCGTCAGGTTGGATGGTGAATGTTGGTGGACAGCTATTTTCAGGACTCTCCAGAGATGCTCAATTGGGTTTAGGTCAGGGCTCTGGCTGGGCCAGTCAAGAATGTTCACAGAGTTGTTCTGAAGCCACTCCTTTGTTATTTTAGCTGTGTGCTTAGGGTCATTGTCTTGTTGGAAGGTGAACCTTTGGCCAAGTCTTAGGTCCAGAGAACTCTGGAAGAGGTTTTCGTCCAGGATATCTCTGTACTTGGCCGCATTCATGTTTCCTTCAATGGCAACCAGTCATCCTGTCCCTGCAGCTGAAAAACACCCCCATAGCATGATGCTGCCACCACCATGTTTCACTGTTGGGATTGTATTGGGTAGGTGCTGAGCAGTGCCAGGTTTTCTCCACACATAACGCTTAGAATTATCACCAAAAAGGTTTATCTTCATCTCATCAGACCAGAGAATCTTATTTCTCATAGTCTGGGAGTCCTTCATTTGTTTTTTAGCAAACTCTATGCGGACTTTCATATGTCTTGCACTGAGGAGAGGTGGAGGGCTGCAGTGATAGTTGACTTTGTGGAACTTTCTCCCATCTTCCTACTGCATCTCTGGAGCTCAGCCAGAATGATAATTGGGTTTCTTCTTTACCTCTCTCACTAAGGCTCTTCTCCCATGATTGCTCAGTTTGGCTGGACGGCCAGGTCTAGGAAGACTTCTGGTGGTCCCAAAATTCTTCCATTTAAGGATAATGGAGGCCACTGTGCTCTTAGGAACCTTGAGTAAAGAAATTCTGTTGTAACCTTGGCCAGATCTGTGCCTTGCCACAATTTTGTCTCTGAGCTTCTTGGCCAGTTCCTTTGACCTCATGATTCTCATTTGGTCTGACACGCACTGTGAGCTGTAAGGTCTTATATAGACAGGTGTGTGCCTTTCCAAATCAAGTAATATCAGTTTAATTAAACACAGCTGGACTCCAATGAAGGAGTAGTACCATCTCAAGGAGGATCACAAGGAAATGGACAGCATGTGACTTAAATATTAGGGTCTGAGCAAAGGGTCTGAATACTTATCATGTGATATTTCAGTTTTTATTTGTTAATAAATATGCAAAAAATTCTACATTTCTGTTATTTATTTGTCAATCTAAATTTATGAATGACCATTTTTATACACGCAAGTAAAATAATATATATAAAATATAATGTGCCTGGTCAGGAATGAAATGACTCAGTCTTGAACTAGTTTAAGAAAATAACATTTAGCATACCGGTCCTATAAAATAATGTTAGGCAATCAGAACAATTACTTATTTTAGAGTTTACATATTACATAACCCTGAAATTGCTACAACTTGAACAATGGTCATACATTTAGAGTGAGAAATAAAAGCATCAGATGCACCTAATTAAGCACTCCCTTCACCTTTTTCTGCCTAAATCAGTTAATGTGTGTATGGTGTATTGTTAGTGTGTTAACATACTCACCTATCACCGTCTTCTCTGGGATCCAACACCACTCTCCTCTTCTCAGTGACATCACCGCTCTTCAGAAGCTCCTGGTCACATTTTGCTCTGCGTGACCCACAAGTGACTCGTACAATGTAAGCCTATGGAGTGTCAAAATGAGTCAGTATAGACACTGATATTTTTTCTTCACCAATAAAATAATAAAAAATCTTAACAAGTTTGGTATCACTGTAATCATATTGACCTGAATAATCATGATGCCAGGTCATTTTAACCACAAAATGTACAGTGGAGAAAATAAGTATCTGATACACGGACAATTTTGCAAGTTTTCCTATCTACAAAGAATGGATAGGTCTGTAATTTTTGATTGTAGGTACACTTCAACTGTGAGTGGCAGAATCTAAAAAAAAAATCCAGAAAATTATATGCAAAATTCTTAGATTTTTAAATAACTAACTTGCATTTTATTGCATGAAATAAGTATCTGAACACCTACCAACCAGCCAGAATTATTACTCTCACAGACCTGTTAGGTTTTCTTTAAGAATAAAATTTTTGCTACCCAGCATCCATATGACATGCGTATACAATGCATATGCAGCGCGCTAACATACCGTATATACACGTGTATAAGCCGAGTTTTAAAGGACTTTTTTTGTGCTGAAAATTCCCCCTCTGCTTATACACGAGTCATTGTCCCAATTTATGGCAGGGGAGGGGGAGCAGCGGGTCACAGGAGGCAGGAGCCAGCGGCTGTGGTTAAAGCCTGTGCCCACTGCTAAAGAGAAATAAATATTCACTGCACTGGCATTGAATAGTTATTTCTCTTATAGCACGGGCACAATTGCAGTCGCAAGCTTTCAACAGCTGCTGGGCTCTCACGGGTGCCCGCTCATTAAGGTAATAAATATTCACCTCTCTCCACTCCCATAGGCTGCATAGAGGTGAATATTCATTACCTTAATGAGAGGGGACATGTGATCACCCAGCCGCAGGAGCTGCTGGAAGCCAGAACGAGATGCGAGGGCGCACTGGGAAGGTAAGTAGGATTTTTTTTGTTTTGTTTTTTAATGCTTTTCTCATGGGGGCCATACGTACAAGAATGGAGATGAGGAACCATGCATACAAGGATGAGAATAAGGAGCCACGCATACAAGAATGGGAATAAGGAACCACGCATACAAGAATGGGAATAAAGGGCCATGCATTCAAGGATGGGAATAAGGAGCCACACATACAAGAATTGAAATAAAGAGCCACGCATAAAAGTATGGGGATAAGGAGCCACACATACAAGGATGGGGATAAGGAGCCACGCATACAAGGATGGGAATAAGGAGCCACACATACAAGGATGGGGATAAGGAGCCATGCATACAAGGATGGGGATAAGGAGCCATGCATACAAGGATGGGGATGAGGAGTCATGCATACAAGGATAGGGATAAGGAGCCATGCATACTAGGATGGGGTTAAGGAGCCATGCATACAAGGATGGGGATAAGGAGCTATGCATACAAGGATGGGGATAAGGAGCCATGCATACAAGGATGGGGATAAGAAGCCACGCATACAAGGATGGGAATAAGGAGCCATGCATACAAGGATGGGAATAAGGAGCCACGCATACAAGGATGGGGATAAGGAGCCACGCATACAAGGATGGGAATAAGGAGCCATGCATACAAGGATAGGGATAAAGAGCCATGCATACAAGGATGGGGATAAGGAGCCATGCATACAAGGATGGGAATAAGGAGCCATGCATACAAGGATTGGGATAAGGAGCCATGCATACAAGATGGGAATAAGGAGCAATGCATACAAGGATGGGGATAAGGAGCCATGCATACAAGATGGGAATAAGGAGCCATGCATACAAGATGGGGATAAGGAGCCATGCATACAAGATGGGAATAAGGAGCCATGCATACAAGATGGGAATAAGGAGCCATGCATACAAGATGGGAATAAGGAGCAATGCATACAAGGATGGGGATAAGGAGCCATGCATACAAGATGGGAATAATGAGCCATGCATACAAGGATTTGGATAAGGAGCCATGCATACAAGATGGGAATAAGGAGCCATGCATACAAGGATGGGGATAAGGAGCCATGCGTACAAGATGGGAATAAGGAGCCATGCATACAAGGATGAGGATAAGGAGCCATGCAGACAAGGATGGGGATAAGGAGCCATGCATACAAGGATAAGGATAAGGAGCCACGCATACAAAGATGGGAATAAGGAGCCATGCATACAAGATGGGAATAAGGAGCCATGCAGACAAGGATGGGGATAAGGAGCCATGCATACAAGGATAGGGATAAGGAGCCATGCATACAAGGATGGGGATAAGGAGCCATGCATACAAGATGGGAATAAGGAGCCATGCATACAATATGGGAATAAGGAGCAATGCATACAAGGATGGGAATAAGGAGCAATGCATACAAGGATGGGAATAAGGAGCCATGCATAAAAGGATGGGGATAAGGAGCCTTGCATACAAGGATGGGGATAAGGAGCCATGCAGGCAAGGATGAGGATACGGAGCCATGCAGATAAGGACGGGGATCAAGAGTAATGCATACCAGAATAGGGATAAGGGGACAGTGTATACCCAGCTTATACTCGAGTTAATATGTTTTCCCAGTTTTTTGAGGCAAAATTAGGTGCCTCGGCTTATACTCGGGTTGACTTATACACGAGTATATATGGTAATCTTTTACGTACTGTAATCCTCTGTCATTTAAATTTGGTTGTCTAACTAATAAAACAATCTTATATACAGATAGATAGATATTGTGTAAACATTATTTCACAAGCACCCTACATATAATAAACCTGCACACTTATTGCCTTTCATGTGTCACTAAAGGATGTTTAGCCTTATTTAACCTATTAAATAAATAATTAAAAAAATTATGTTGGGTCCCCCCTATTTTTTATAACTAGCCAAAGTTAAGCAGCCAGCTGTGGGCTTATATTATCAGGCTGGGAAGGACCCTGATTAGGCCCTTCCCAACCTAAAATACAAGCCCATAGCCACCCCAGAAACTTTTTTTCTGTGGGTGTGTCTTATACTTTTTAAATACTGGGTTTGTAATGGGGGTGTCTGATAGACATCTCTCCATTACTAACCCCAGGGGTTGATGGCAGCTGTGATTTTTGACAGGTCATAGCTGTCATCAACCACAAGTACCATTACCGCAATTGCCACAGCACCAGGGCAATGGGGAAGAGCCAGACAAATATCCAAAATTGGTGCATTTCTGGAGCAGCTGCAGGCTTGTATTTTATAGCTGGGAATGGACCAACAACGAAGGACCTTCCCAGCCTGATAATATAAGCTTTACCTTCCCTGGTTTCAAAAATGAAGGGGGGGTCCACGTCATTTTTAAAAATTATTTATTTAACAGGTTAAATATGTCAAACCACCCTCAGTACCACATAAAAGGCACTAAAGGGTGCTAGTTTATTAGATGTAGGGGCCTTGTGACATTATATATCTACAGTACATCTATCCTTTCTATTCTATATATATATATATACATATATATATATATATATATATATATATATATATATATATATATATATATATACACTCACCGGCCACTTTATTAGGTACACCATGCTAGTAACGGGTTGGACCCCCTTTTGCCTTCAGAACTGCCTCAATTCTTCGTGGCATAGATTCAACAAGGTGCTGGAAGCATTCCTCAGAGATTTTGGTCCATATTGACATGATGGCATCACACAGTTGCCGCAGATTTGTCGGCTGCACATCCCAAAGATGCTCCATACAAGGCAGGATGGATCCATGCTTTCATGTTGTTTACGCCAAATTCTGACCCTACCATCCGAATGTCGCAGCAGA
Organism: Ranitomeya variabilis; assembly: GCF_051348905.1. Classification (NCBI taxonomy): domain Eukaryota; kingdom Metazoa; phylum Chordata; class Amphibia; order Anura; family Dendrobatidae; genus Ranitomeya; species Ranitomeya variabilis. The sequence goes on along the minus strand of NC_135236.1, from coordinate 243,195,652 downwards.
AATCGAGACTCATCAGACCAAGCAACGTTTTTCCAATCTTCTACTGTCCAATTTCGATGAGCTTGTACAAATTGTAGCCTCAGTTTCCTGTTCTTAGCTGAAAGGAGTGGTACCCGGTGTGGTCTTCTGCTGCTGTAGCCCATCTGCCTCAAAGTTCGACGCACTGTGCGTTCAGAGATGCTCTTAGGCCTACCTTGGTTGTAACGGGTGGCGATTTGAGTCACTGTTGCCTTTCTATCAGCTCGAACCAGTCTGCCCATTCTCCTCTGACCTCTGGCATCAACAAGGCATTTCCGCCCACAGAACTGCCGCTCACTGGATTTTTTTTCTTTTTCGGACCATTCTCTGTAAACCCTAGAGATGGTTGTGCGTGAAAATCCCAGTAGATCAGCAGTTTCTGAAATACTCAGACCAGCCCTTCTGGCACCAACAACCACGCCACGTTCAAAGGCACTCAAATCACCTTTCTTCCCCATACTGATGCTCGGTTTGAACTGCAGGAGATTGTCTTGACCATGTCTACATGCCTAAATGCACTGAGTTGCCGCCATGTGATTGGCTGATTAGAAATTAAGTGTTAACAAGAAGTTGGACAGGTGTACCTAATAAAGTGGCCAGTGAGTGTGTGTGTATATATATATATATATATATTCTATCTACTCTGTTCTGAAGGTTCTGGCTGTGAATATACTGTACGTGGCTGATGAAATACTGGATTTCCTTAAAAATGTGTGTAAAATAGTTTTCTCTCACCCATTGACTTGCATTGGCAAGTGTGATCTTATTCTCACATCCACTTGCAGCATGCTGTGATTTTTCCTCCGTCTGATTAGAGCTGAAGGAAACCTCACAGATGAACACTCATTTACTAACATTGGTCAAAGTGCAATGCGATTTTTTTCTCACATTGCACTTGTCCGATTTATACCCTCTTGTAAGCGAACTTTAAGGCAACTTTTATGCTTAATTAGAGATGTTTACCCCTTTCTGAGACCCTCAGGAAAGTTTTAACTATAATAAATATTTTTTTCCTATTTTCTGTTGTGTAAAACTGGGTAAGAAAAATACAGTAACCATGTTAAATGCAATCAATCAGCAGATTTTTTGCTATGTATTCTGAGGGCAGCATAAGGTAAGGGTTAAAACACAGAATTCAATTATGTGTAACTTTTCAGACTGTGTGCTGTTGTTTACTTACAGTGAAGGTTTTATCACTAGGACATTATCACTGACAGGTCTGATGTGCACATGACTGCTCATCTGACTCCGCCCCCTGCTGTGATAAGCAGCTTTCTGTCAATAGGCTATGTACATACAAAGCCTAGGGTGGGTGGGGTTAGCTTTTTCAGCTCTGCTGCACTGCTAAATCTAGAATCTCGGATTGTGTCATAACGGCTGCACCCAGGAAACTAAGTGATATATTGTTGGATTCAGCTTCTCTTTGCATACATCATGGTGTTCTCAGAGGAGGTAGCAAAAACTTGCTGACAGATTCCCTTTAAATGGACTTGTCACTTTCTCACTGTGGGTTTAAGTCTGTCAGGTGGTGCCGAACTTGATGAATATTGATGCTTATATGCATTTTTACACTGGGAATGTCTATTTTAGAGAAGATGGATTTTTATTATCTAGTGAATCTTTTCCCATATATCTTAAAGTTTTGCTGCTGTATTATCTGTTGCTCATAAGTAGGATAGTGAATACAAAATAACAGGTTTCCTTTCAGTTGCTGAATATACTAAATAGTCATTTCTAAGTTACAATATTAAATTACAACAATTCTGGTTCCAATTATTTCTCCCAATTTGCAAGACTCTCAAATAAAAAAAATTCTGCCTAGCCATGTGATGGCCGAGGGTCAGGAGTTATATTGCCTGATTTTTCTAATTCAGAATTCTAGTAAAGTTGGATGACAAACCCTCTAAGAGCTAACTGTTCCATTATATGTGATTTTGATTTGATTGGGATTATCTACACAATATATATTGAAGATGTTGCATGTGTGGACATTGCAGGTGATCGAGTGGCTATTGAACCAGGCGTTCCAAGAGAAAATGATGAGTTCTGCAAAAATGGGCGCTATAACCTTTCTCCCACCATCTTTTTCTGTGCAACACCACCCGATGATGGGAACTTATGCAGATACTATACGCACAATGCCAGCTTCTGCTATAAGTAAGGACGCTATCAATTTGGGAAATGTTATAATTTATTTTTCATGTCATTCAACAATTATCTGGCCTTTTCCTGCTTTTCAAAATGATTGTGAAAAATGTGATGTTTTTTTCATGGCATGTTTTTACAAATATTTCAAGTGGTTTGTTTAAAAAAAAAAAAAAAAAAAAAGACACTGAGATTCATAGGAAAGGTAATAGAGAAAAATATCATATAAAATACATTTTCGTAAAAAAAAAAACCCCACTAATCCCAAAAATTCTACAAACACACCAAAAACTAAAGAGCTGGATAGATAGACTTTACAATATCTTACTAAAGAATGCGCCAAATAATATTGAGCAATAAAGGAAGGAAAATGTGCAAAGCCAGAGTTTTAATGGTTGTCCACAGTTTCTTCATTTGAACAATGGGCTCAATGAATGTTTTCAAAATGATAAAAATCACATACTCATCAACTGATCTTCCAACACTCCTCTGTGCTGCTGCTGGGGTTCTCACCAGTGCTCAGGGATCATTACTGATATACATTTATATATTTTTAGACCACTGTGGGTTACTTAAAAAGGGATGGACTCCTCCATTTGGGGGATCTTCTGACATATAGAAATTTGACAGAATAAACTGTTTATGCTTGCTTGATACAGCACCTACGTTTTCTGGCCCCTGGGTCTCCGTGGCACATATTCTGTTATAACTATATATATTTATTTTGTTTGTTTTATGGTCTGAAGAAACACTGCATCTTGTTATCAGAGTAGATTGTTAGGTCACCTCTGGTGGTTGGCTGAACAGGAAGTATGATCCATTCCTTGGGAGTGGCCATTCTCCAAGGCAGTGTCCTCCAACTCTGGTCCCCAAGAGCCACCAACAGGTCATTTTTTTAGGATTTCCTTAGTATTGGCCAGATGATAATTCCATCAACTGAACAATAGTAATAAAATACTGAAAATGTGATCTGTTGGTGGCTTATGAGGCCTGGAGTTTGGGAACACTGCTCTCTAAGGCATATATAAGCAAATCTTAGCCAGGTATAGGAACCAGCTTATTAGTTTGAGTTCTTAAAGGGAACCTGTCACCCCCAAAATCGAAGGTGAGCTAAGCCCCCAATGTATCCTGAAAGATGAGAAAAAGAGGTTAGATTATACTCACCCACGGGCGGTCCCGCTGCGGTCCAGTCCGATGGGTGTTGCAGTCCGGTCCGGGGCCTCCCATCTTCTTACAATGATGTCCTCTTCTTGTCTTTACGGTGTGGCTCCGGCGCAGGCGTACTTTGTCTGCCCTGTTGAGGGTAGCGCAAAGTACTGCAGTGCGCAAGTGCCGGGAAAGGTCAGAGAGGCCCGGCGCCTGCGCACTGCAGTACTTTGCTCTGCTCTCAACAGGGCAGACAAAGTATGCCTGCACCGGACCGCAGCGTGAAGACAAGAAGAGGATGTCCTCCTATGAAGATGGGAGGCCCCGGACCGGACTGCGATGCCCGTCGAATCGGACCACCCACCCAGGTGAGTATAATCTAACCTCTTTTTCTCATCTTTCTGGACACATCAGGGGCTTATCTACAGCATTACAGAATGCTGTAGATAAGCCCCTGATGCCGGTGGGCTTAGCTTACCTTCGATTTTGGTGGTGACAGGTTCCCTTTAATGTGGTGTTGTTGGGCCTGGTCTATAATGTAATCAGGGATATGCAGACCTAGTCTTATTCACGTCTTTAGATTTTCCCGTCCAGTAGAAAGAATAGAGCTGTCTGTGGTAGTTACAACATTGGTCATTCTCGTTTCCAGTAGTGCATTTTTTCCTGTCTGTTCCCACCACAGTTACATAAACTATGTACCTTTGTTTCCCTGGTACAGTCATGTTGTGGTTCTGGTTCACCATCACCACCCAATGGATTTGTACCCTAAACTTTCATCCAATTATCCTCCCCCCACTTTGTTAGTAGACCCAGAAGCCACTCAATGCCCAAATTTCTCAGTAGCCACATCTGCCGCCACATTTCCAACTTATCTGCCATCCTCAAGTCACAGCCATAATCCCCACAGTCTCTCTGTATAGTCACAGTCACATTGTATTTTATTTTTCATTGCTTGTTCCAGGCTCGCAGACAATGTAACATTTGAAGAAGGTGCTCTAATAGAACCTCTTTCTGTTGGGATTCATGCCTGTAGACGAGCTGGAGTTACACTTGGAAGCAAAGTGTTCATCTGTGGTTCAGGTACAACTAAGAACTTAGTATTTTATTATGTCCAACTTGCAACAATGTTTTTTGTTCCCGTATATCTAAAATGAAAAATACAACTTTGCTCCCTATACCTACAGTGGATCATATACCAAAGATGTGCAACTTAAAGCCAAGTAACCAAAATTATGATAAAAAATGTATCTTTTTTGAGTCATTACAAATTGGGACATGCAGTTAGATAAAAAGTATAACAGGGCAACAATTCCAGCATAGGCTGTAGTTAGTATACAATACATGCAAAAGAAATAGTGTGCAAAAGTATAGAGATTGTTGACGCACTCGCAGCAAAGGAGGGGAAGATATGATGACAGTATCTGAGTGGTAATATTACAGTAATCAAAGTAGAAGCCCCTCACAATACAAGTATCAATTCAATTCATATTGCCTATAGTAACATGATTGGATGATAGTAGAAAACATTAAGTGGATATACAGAAAGCTTTTTACCAGGGCTGGGAGAAGTATACCTGGCCCTCTTCGTGTGTTTCGGCGCCTGCCTTCTTTAGGGGGGAGTGTGACTGCATGTTGTTGCATATATTTTATATTAACTGCATGCTGTGATGGGTTTATTGCCCTGTTGTATTTTTGGTCTAGCTGTACGTCTCAATTTTTAACATGGTTCAATAAAGATATTTTATCAGAATTTTGGTTACTTGGCTTTAAATTGCTCCTCTTTGGTATATGATTCATTGATTGTTTTGGTGTAATGCCATAATATTAGTCCATTTTTTACGTACAAATACACTCAATATCATGATTTCTAATGTACTTATTCAAATTGTCCTCCTTGGCTCATAACCTACAGCTCCAGTGGAGGCTTTTGTGTGTCCAGTCTCCATGGGTTGTCTGATTCTGCAGTCAGTCTTTCTTTTATCTATCCCTACTTCTGTGAAGAGAGAATAGACTATGGTCTTGATTCATTAAGACTGGTGTTTTATACTGCATTCTTAATGACAGACGTGCAGGCAGAACATGTGTCTAATTCATTAAGAGGGTCATGACGCTTAATGAATTTGGCACATCTTATCAGTGGTGTGCACCTCAACTGAAATGTTACTTCAGTCAAGTACTGAAATTCTGGCTTCAGGAACGCGACCACCGCTAATGAATTTCCCACTTCCTGTCCTGCCCCTGCTCCTTCTTGGCTCTACTCCTTTGATGTTTTACGACAGGATTCTGATGTAAACGCCATGATAAATTTGGATCTAACACTGCAGAATCAGGCTGCACAGTGCTTTTTTTGTAGTCTGTAGCCATGAAGACACATAAATCTACATAAGTGCTGTAGAAAAGATATTGATTGAAGATTTTCATGAATGGCAAGTTTGTCATTTTTTCATTTTAATACACTGTAACTATAAAAAAAGAGGCATACATAGGCTCTGGTTCATTCAGACTAGCTATTTGTAATTTCTGTAGGTCCATGTTTTGGTTGCCTTTCGGTATGATATAATCGATTAATATGTAATTTATTAAATCTTAGGACCTATTGGCCTGGTTTCTCTAATTGTTGCAAAGATGATGGGAGCTTCACAAGTAGTTATAAGTGGTAAGGAAAGTAAATTGTTGTTTTTATATTTCTATTTATATCACTTTATCCTAAATGAAATTAGTATAACATTGATACAAAATGGTTAATAGAGACATTAAATACTAATATGTGTTATGTAGCATTTGTATTATTTGCTTCTCCAGAAACTATCACATAGGTAAAATTCCATATATGCCATAAATTTTTAATAGCTGGATCCCACCAACGGGACCTGGATCTTGAGAACGAGTCCCGTCGTACTGTTTCTGGTGGAAAGGTGGTCGGAATTTCCATAACCATTAATGAGAATTCCGATTATATCTCCACAGACAGTGGAATTCATCACACACTGTATATATACAGTGTATATATATATATATATATATATATATATATATATATATATGGATCGCCCCCCCAAGGGCCGTGGGATACTCGGTACCAGGTCCTTCGGTTCACAGGGGGATGTCACGGTGGCTGACCCGGTCCGTGGCCCTGGGACATCCGTATAAAAGGGAAAGGTCTTCAAAAGGATAAAGTTTATGTTCGTGATGCCACCTGTGGTATTCGGTCAGGGTGACCGACGCTGCTTTAAGGGGTCCGCTGGGGTGATGTTATGGCAGCTAGATGGTATGCCTTCCCTCAGGTAAAGTATGACCCCAGGGCTTCCAAGTATGTAGATGGTGGTATGGTGAATGGCGCAGTGAAGAACGAGGACACAAGGTTGCAGTCTCTTTACCTTTACTGCAGACTTCAGCATCCACAGTCTAGGGCACCAGATCACAGGGCAGTCAGAGTCCGGCCGGTTTGGAGGCAAGTCCAGAATTCCCTTGTCCAGGTGGAACTCAGTAGCCTTCCCTTATCCTGCAGTGGTGTAGTCCATTACTGCCTATGGCTTCACATAAGGGTCTCACAGATGCGATGTTTCGCTCTCTCTGTCCCCCATATAGGATAGGAAAAAACCCGTATGACTGGTGACTTGAGCCTGTTTATAGGGTCTCTTAGATTACCCAGCTCTATAGGTGTCACCGTGCCTCCTGGGTGTAGGTGCGGACAAGTAACCTGCAATTAGCTGTCCTGCCGGTCTCTGAAATAAGGTGTAGAGTTCCTTACTCCCTCGGTGTTCCGGCTACTGGGATTTTGCACCTCAGAAGGAGGCAGCCTGAGCGGGGTTTGTCCCCTTCTGGTATCCTCTCCTTTTGCTTCGACTTCCTTCACGCTCGCTGCAATACAATTCTGCCTTTCAATGTCACTTTCTAGGAACTACAGCTTTGAGGGCACGCACAGCTCCTTTAACCTTCTGTCCTCCTCAGACTACTGTCTGTAACTGAACTCCTACAGAACTCCTGTCTGGAGCTCTGTCATGAACTAACTCCTGTCTGGAACTGACTAACTTTCCCTCCAGACTGCCAGATATATATATAGATATATATACACTCACCGGCCACTTTATTAGGTACACCATGCTAGTAACGGGTTGGACCCCTTTTGCCTTCAGAACTGCTCAATTCTTCGTGGCATAGATTCAACAAGGTGCTGGAAGCATTCCTCAGAGATTTTGGTCCATATTGACATGATGGCATCACACAGTTGCCGCAGATTTGTCGGCTGCACATCCCAAAGATGCTCCATACAAGGCAGGATGGATCCATGCTTTCATGTTGTTTACGCCAAATTCTGACCCTACCATCCGAATGTCGCAGCAGAAATCGAGACTCATCAGACCAAGCAACGTTTTTCCAATCTTCTACTGTCCAATTTCGATGAGCTTGTGCAAATTGTAGCCTCAGTTTCCTGTTCTTAGCTGAAAGGAGTGGTACCCAGTGTGGTCTTCTGCTGCTGTAGCCCATCTGCCTCAAAGTTCGATGCACTGTGCGTTCAGAGATGCTCTTAGGCCTACCTTGGTTGTAACGGGTGGCGATTTGAGTCACTGTTGCCTTTCTATCAGCTCGAACCAGTCTGCCCATTCTCCTCTGACCTCTGGCATCAACAAGTCATTTCCGCCCACAGAACTGCCGCTCACTGGATTTTTTTTCTTTTTCGGGCCATTCTCTGTAAACCCTAGAGATGGTTGTGCGTGAAAATCCCAGTAGATCAGCAGTTTCTGAAATACTCAGACCAGCCCTTCTGGCACCAACAACCATGCCACGTTCAAAGGCACTCAAATCACCTTTCTTCCCCATACTGATGCTCGGTTTGAACTGCAGGAGATTGTCTTGACCATGTCTACATGCCTAAATGCACTGAGTTGCCGCCATGTGATTGACTGATCAGAAATTAAGTGTTAACAAGAAGTTGGACAGGTGTACCTAATAAAGTGGCCAGTGAGTGTATATATATATATATATATATATATATATATATATATATATATAAAGAGAGAGAGAGGGAGTGTCTTAATAAATAAGAGCAGAAGGTCCCCCTGGTGGCCTGGAGTGTGAATGTGCATTGCATGTTTGTGATACCTGGATGCAGTTATCCTTTCTTGCCTCCGAGCGCAGTATCACTCTCCCCGAGAGGAAAGGATTCTGGGGCGCCGCACTCCCCCCCCCATGTTAAATCCAGTACTCCTGGACTGGGAAAAGAAAAACATTATGGGAGGTGAGGACACTTGAATGTTGCATAAACTATTTACATTATGAGCATATTTTGATAAGAGTAGAAAACAATATAACAATTAACTAACTATGAAATGCGATGACCCTTACGGGTATACTATCTGTTAAGGCTTCATAGTGCAAATCAACATTTTATTACTCTTTCTCTTCTTCAAGTACAAAACTTTCTATCAACCCCCACGGGTTTATTATATTCTCTTCGTTTTATCAAAAGTGCATCAGGATGTCAGCTACATAGAACACGACTCTGTCTAAAGTGAAATCTTAACTTTCATCTCTATTGACTATATTAAATCTTTAATATATTAACCTGCTATCTTGTAACACACAAGTCTATCTATCATAGTGCAACTGGCAAACATTCCCTTTAAGGGTTCCAGCAATATTCAAGTCTTTTTAATGAGGTAGTGCAAATGTATCAATCGCGTTAATATACAAGTCAATCAAACTTTAGAACAGCAGCAATGATGCGAGGGACCCGTCATTAACCCCCAATGTTGTTCTTGGGCGAGCTACAGGGCATGTATCCAGACCCGGAATCCTACCGCGCCAGACTGGTTTTTCTTCAGGTCTCTGGAAAACAAAGCAGTTCTCACAAGAGTGTTAGAAGCAGTCTCTGGTCTTTAAAAGCTTCTTCTGTAAAACCAGTAGGAAGCACCTTTAAGAAGGTGCAAACTATTTACGGGAAAAGTTTTTGATCATGCACAGTCCATGATTCACGGTTCTTTAAGGCAACTTGTGCAAACACAGGATCCTCTTAAAAACTGAGGACCCCTTTAAATGGAAACCCTGGTCGGGTTCAATAAACTTTAGCAGCAAAGAGTTTTTAACAGTGAACTATATACAGTCATTTTTTATGCTTCCTGTGGTCTACTGGGGTAGCACGGGTAAAGGCAGTCCCTTAAGATACGGGCAGCTACCAGGTGCTACATACGGTGCGCCTGCACTCTTTACGGGGGTTTGAGTGCCTACTGATCTCCTCTCCACAATAGCTTGGGTGCAGGTGATGGTTGGCCTAGTGGCTACTGCAGTCTCCGTAGTGGTGATGGTACACACCATAGTCTTAGTGGTGGTGCAGGCAGGGGTGACAGTGGGAGTAGTGGTAGTTGTGGCCGCTTTGGCACAAGTGGGGGGGTTTACAGCGCGAGGCGGCATGGCTGGTGTCTTGGAGCTGGGCGGCTTGGACATGGAGTCTTTGCACTTGTGGACGTTTAATGCGTACCACCCCTTTTCGCCGAAGTGCCTGGTGGACATGACACAGTCTCCTGGGTACAGATCCCTATCCGGGTGTCCTTCCCAGAGATGGGATTCTATGTCCCTCCGGTTAACAAATACTTCTGCGTATAACCCCTGCTCCTTTATGAAGCCCCAGCCTCCTTTCAGTTTTAAGGTTACCACGGTGCCCTGCTTAAGCGGGGCCTGGTTTACATGGTGATCCTTGAGGGCCTGGGCCTTGGTTTGCAGATCCCGTTTTGTCAAAGGCTCTGTGCCGGGCCTGTTGTTCCTCCTCCCTTTCTTCCCATCTGTGGGCGAGTTGCTGTTGATATTCGTCCCAGCTCAGGACCTCTAGGGTTTCTCCCTCCTGTTTGGTCATTCCGGAGAACCCCATGAGGTTTGATCCAGGATTCACCCAGCGGTAGATTGTTTTCTCCCCATACACCTCCCCAGGTAGGCTGGTGGGTTGGATCGGGGCCTTCAGGAACTGTTCCATCCGGGTGGCCTGGTCCAACTCCCTAGGACCTGGAGTCGGGTGGACCAATAACAGGGTGGTTCAACTACGGGGCCCACTAGGAGGTCTTTGGCTACCGGGGCAGGGTTGTCGTTCCTACCTCCCACAGCATCTCTGGTGCCGGGCTCCTCCTCCGGTGTCAAGGGTAGCTGGAAGGGACACGGCCCCTGCACATCTTCCGCGGGTGCTGGCTTGCAGATGGTCCCGGCGTCTAAATGCATCTGCAGGAGCTGGTCAATCAGAGCTTCCACTCCGGTCTGCAGGAGCGCAGGGTCGACTGGTGACAGCTCGCTGCGGCTTCTTTCCAGGTTGCTGGGGGAGTCCTTCGCTTCCACCCCATTCTCTGGTTCTGGGCTGCTGGCCATGGCGTCTTCCACTTGGCTCACTGCGTCCAGGTCTCTTTCCCGCTCTCTCCTTTGGGGGGGCGGTTCCTTCTTCTTGGTCTCCTCCCACCATTTAGGATCAAAAGGCAGATCTCTGTTGCTGACGGACACGTCCTCAGGGTACAGAGATACTTGGACTGGGCACTTCTCAGTTAGTTCCCGCCCACGATGGCAAACCCTTCTTCTCCGGCGCTCCTCGTGGCGCTGTAATTGCAGTGGTTTTGGCAGCAATTTTGGCGGTCTTTTTGCAATGCACAGTCTCTCAATAAAGTATGGTTCAGACACAGTTCTGGCACAGTCTCTAGGTGCATATGACCCGATTCACGGGGTTTAGTAGATCCTGTTCGTGACACCAAGTTGGATCGCCCCCCCAAGGGCCGTGGGGTACTCGGTACCGGGTCCTTCGGTTCACAAAGGGATGTCACAGTGGCTGACCCGGTCCGTGGCCCTGGGACATCCGTATAAAAGGGAAAGGTCTTTAAAGGGATAAAGTTTATGTTCGTGACGCCACCTGTGGTATTCGGTCAGGTTGACCAACGCTGCTTTAAGGGGTCTGCTGGGGTGATGTTATGGCAGCTAGATGGTATGCCTTCCCACAGGTGAAGTATGTCCCCAGGGCTTCCAAGTATGTAGATGGTGGTATGGTGAATGGCACAGTGAAGAACGAGGACACAAGGTTGCAGTCTCTTTATCTTTACTGCAAACTTCAGCATCCACAGTCCAGGGCACCAGATCACAGGGCAGGCAGAGTCCGGCCGGTTTGGAGGCAAGTCCAGAGTTCCCATGTCCAGGTGGAAATCAGTAACCTTCCCTTGTGATGCGGTGGTGTAGTCCCTTACTGCCTATGGCTTCACATAAGGGTCTCACAGATGCAATGTTTCGCTCTCTCTGTCCCCCGTATAGGATAGGACAAAACCCGTATGACTGGTGACTTGAGCATGTTTGTAGGGTCTCTTAGATTACCCAGCTCTATAGGTGTCTCCGTACCTCCTGGGTGTAGGTGCGGACAGGTAACCTGCAATTAGCTGTCCTGCCGGTCTCTGAAATAAGGTGTAGAGTTCCTTAGGCTACTTTCACACTAGTGTCGTGCACTGCACATCGCTATGCATCGTTTTGCAGAAAAAATGCATCCTGCAAAAGTGCTTGCAGGATGCGTTTTTCTCCATAGACTTTTATTAGCTACACAGTGCGACGCATTGCCACACGTCGCAACCGTCGTGCGATGGTTGCGTCGTGTTGCGTCGGACCGTCACCACCAAAAAACGTTGCTTGTAACGTTTTTTGGTGCGTCATCTGCAGCATTTCCGACCACGCATGCGTGGCCGGAACTCCGCCCCCACCTCTCCGCACCTCACAATGGGGCAGCGGATGCGTTGGAAAACTGCATCCGCTGCCCCCGTTGTGCGGTGCATTCACAGCTAGCGTCGGTGCGCCGCAACGCAATGCACGACGCTAGTGTGAAAGTAGCTTTACTCCCTCGGTGTTCCGGCTACCGGGATTTTGCGCCTCAGAAGAAGGCAGCCTGAGTGGGGCTGGTCCCCTTCTGGTATCCTCTCCTTTGCTTCGACTTCCTTCATGCTCGCTGCAATACAATTCTGCCTTTCAATTTCTCTTTCTGGGAGCTGCAGCTCTGAGGGCATGCACAGCTCCTTTAACCTTCTGTCCTCAGACTACTGTCTGTAACTGAACTCCTAAATATAAGAAAACTGACTGAACAACAATATAATCTGAACTGGTGCATAACCCAAAAAAGTCATATAGCAAATAGATCAATGGCTGCACTCAAAATTTACTGTGCTAAGACAAGGAAATGTGCAATATATGAAATGTGAATAGCATAATGGCTAGGGAAATTTATGAAAACACACATGAGATTCTTAGCACAATATTTGGCCAAACGTTGTGAGCCCATCCACCAAACGTCAAGGTAATCTCAGATCGGATGGGTAACTGAGCTGACTGCCTAGCCATAGGTAAGTGTTCACACTAGGCAGTCAGCTCAGTTACCCATCCGATCTGAGATTACCTTGACGTTTGGTGGATGGGCTCACAACGTTTGGCCAAATATTGTGCTAAGAATCTCATGTGTTTTTTCATAAATTTCCCTAGCCATTATGCTATTCACATTTCATATATTGCACATTTCCTTGTCTTAGCACAGTAAATTTTGAGTGTAACTGAACTCCTGTCTTGAGCTCTGTCATGAGCTAACTCCTATCTGGAACTGACTAACTTTCCCTTCAGACTACCAGTTATATGGAGTGCCCTAATAAATAGGAGCAGGAGCTCCCCCTGGTGGCCTGGAGTGTGTGTGTGTTGCATGTTTGTGATATCTGGATGCAGTTATCCTTTCTTGCCTCCAAACGCAGTATCACTCTCCCCGAGAGGAAAGCAATACCACTGCGACGACCAGGACCCTGGGGCACCGCATATATACATACCTATACTATGTGTTTATTTTATCTATTCTATTTTAACCTGTCAGTGTGATTTTATATTACACCGCACTGAATTGCTGGCCTTTCTAAAGGACACCAGTTGCGTATTTCTCGCAAGTCACACTGGTGGTCCATGTGGTGTGCAAATTTTTTTCGCACCCATAGACTTGCATTGGCGTTTTTCGGGCGTACTATGGTGACAATCGTGACATGCTGCGATTTCATACGCACGTATAATATGGCTGAGAAAATTACGCAGGATGCGAGCTGCCCCATAGATTAACATTAGTCCTAGTGCTATGCGATTTTTTTTTTATCGGTATCCGTATTATGCTCTAGTGTGATGCATAAATGGCATCATCTATCAATAGGAAACGTATAACTAGTGGAGGAAGGCTGAACCTGATGAACCTGTCTTTTTCCAATCTATGTAATTATGTAATGTGTGTTTTTGGCACAATCACATTTCAGAAGGAGGATTATTAAAAAAAAAGTTTAGATCTGCTTTTATGGAAAATCGTTGTCCCCATAGAAATCAGTGGGATTAACCCTGTTAATATGTTCATTGTGTATATCCTGTAATGATCAGATCCTGTCTTTTTTTTCTTATGTTTCAGTGTGGTTTATGTTCATAGCGCTTTAACTTTGCCTCTGACATGGCCATATTGGTACCTTCCAATATATGACTAAGGAATAATTTTTTCAGATTTATCTTCTTCAAGACTAGAAAAAGCAAAAGAAGTCGGAGCAGATTTTATTTTGCAAGTTGCCAAAGAAACCCCTCAGCAAACTGCTCAGAAAGTTGAAGAATTACTAGGATGCATGCCCGAGATCACCATTGAGTGCACTGGAGCTGAAGCTTGTATTCAGACAGGAATCTATGTAAGTATAGACCAGCTCATTCATTCACATGAGACGTATCGCCTCCCTAACTGTGGAATTCGCTTACGGCTTTGAAGAATGTCACTATTTCATGTACTGCAGATATGACCTCATCCTGAATGCAATTCTGTACTAATACTGTAATAGTAATCGAAACATGTTTGTACCTGTGTCCAGGCAACATAGACAAACCAACGTCAGAAGACGTGAGAAGCATTTGCTTTTATTATTACAATTTTAATTTTCTTTTTAATTTTGGCTGTAAATCATTTATTTTCAGATGATAAAAAAAGTTTGTCATGAAATTAATATGACTTCCAAAGAAATCTTGAGTATCATAAAGAATGAGTGTGCTGTACCTTTGGCATCTTTGAAGTGTAACAAATGACTGTTCAACACTTATTACTTGATTGTCCCACAAACAAAGTTGACATTTAACTAAAACTTGAAATAATAATAAGCACCCAATTAGCTGTGCAATTTTTTATTACTGTGCTGAGATCATTTTAGAAATGTGCCCCTATGTATTGTCTTATTTGCTGTGTCCGACCATGTTGTTCACGGTCGGTATACAGCATAGCAAAGCTCCTGGCCACCTGAGTAAGCATAAGAGTATACAGACTACACAACAGGGGCTCACAGCTGCTTCTTCCTGTGAGGTAACACATTTTCCTGCCTGTTTTATCACAGGAGCAAGTACTTCTGCTGCGAAACCAGTCCAGTGAGCTCATCATAGGAGACTGCTGAACTCATATGTCATTTGAATTGACGGTATATAGCTGGGGTATATTTCTAAGATTATCTCAGGAAGGGAACATTTGTTTGACAAACCCTTTAATTACCAGATAATTTAGCATAAAAGCCTGATTTTCAAATTTAGGACATTTTTTGCTGACACTTTGCTCTTCAAAGTCCTTCAGACTACTATTTAAATGGGGTCTTTTTATTTTTTAAAATGTTTTATTGTTTTTTATTTAATTTTTCATGTAACTATTTACGTTAACCTCTTCAAAACCTTTGACGTACCCAAACGCCACGGTCAGGTAGGGGTTACCGACCTATGACGTATGGGTACACCATGGTAATCGTGATGCCGTGACTGCCACTGGGAGCTTGGCTTTTGAGATAGCCGAGACCCGGTGGTCACTGCCAGGAGCATTGCCTGCACCAGCCCGGCTATTTACCCCCCAAATATTGCTATCGATATACATTGCAGCATTTTGGGAGATAATTGTCTATGAGGCTTCTTTTAGAGCAATACTGACAGGTATAATGCATTGCAATGCATTATATCAGTGATCAGACTAATAAAAAATAAAAAAATACAAATATTTTCATGAAATATCACAAAATAAAAAAATGAAAATAATATACCAATAAATTAGTATAAAAAGATATATAATATAAATAAATATTATCAGTATTAACAATAAATGGATATGACAGCTATAAAACTGTCATACTAGTTAACCCCTTCAGTGAACACTACAAAAAAATTTAAAAGTGGCAAAAAAAGCTATGCTTTTTCATCATACTGCTGAACAAAAAGTTGAATAAAACGTGATTAATAAGTCAAATGAAAAGAAAAATGGTATAGTTGAAAACGTCATCTTTTCCCACAAAAAATTAGCCACCATACATCTCTATCAGCGGAAAAATCTAAAAGTTACAACTCTCAGAATACAGCAATGCAAAACCAGTTCTTTTCTCTAAAAATAGTTTTTTATTGTGTAAAAGCGGCAAAAAAAAAAAAAAAATGACAAATGGAGTCTCATTGTAATCGTATTGTACTGAAGAATAAAGTTGCTTTATTACTTTTACCCAACTGTGAATACCATAAAAAAACACGAAAACCTATTTCCGAATTGCTGTTTTTTGTTCGTTCTGCCTCCCAAAAATTGGAATAGAAAACGATCAAAAACTGTCATGTGTCCCAAAATGGTACCAATAAAAATGTCAACTCATCGTGCAAAAAACAAGCCCAATATGTGCAGATGGGAGTGATGCAGACAGTTATGGCTCCTACTTACATTGGGTGCAAAAAGTGTGATCGGCAAAAATTCCAGTGTAAAAGTCTGATGTCTCCTGTAGACACGTGTTTTAGCCCAATCCATCTGTAGACACAAGCATCACACTTACAACATAGTAACTAAACAAACCCTGTCATGCAACTAAATATAGAACTGGAACTTAAAAATCTCCTGCGTTACTGGAGAGAAAGTAATTAGCATGATAGTTCACTTATCAACTCAATTTCCCACCCATGTGTTCAATACGTCGGCCCATGTCACACGGCCAGGAACATTCATATTTATCAGCCCTCAGCTATCTACAAGTACACCGGTCCAACCCTATCTCATCTGTTCCCTGGGCAACATTATACTTACATTATGGGCAGTGGTTAAAACTAACAGGAATCTTTGCTGTCATCAGCCTGCAAACAAATAGAACGTGGGTTCACCTTTGACAGATACAGCTTCACCTTTGACTAAGCAAACGTGAAGTTATGCACAAGAATAAAAGTGCTGGCAGTGGTCTAGATAAATATGTAGAAAATTGCTGTGAGCATATTGGCACAAGCTAGGCCTTCTTTGTTAGATGGATTAATAAAGATTATTATTATTATTATTACTAGGGATTCCAGATCCTTTGCATGTGATACTGCTCAAATCTTTATTTTTGGTTTTATTATGATGTTTCTGTTTATGCTTTATAAAGACACTAAAATGACAAGATTACACCATAAGCTGCAGAATGCTACTGGGATTTCATCAAAATTATGGCAGAAATGTGCATAAATTGCTTGACAGGTTCCCTTTAATGTTGCAAAATGTCAGATATTACAGGGGTTGTCTGGTCTTTCAACAAAAGTCTGGAGTCACTCTGTGTGACTTCAAAATGTTGAATCTTGACAGCATGTGGTGCGCTATCAGGATTCACCGGAATTGCTGGTGATAGCAGACGTTCACATGACCGCACATATTTGCTCAGCTTCTCTCAATTCACGTGTATTGAGAAAAGCCAGATATGTCTATTCCGAATGTATACTGAAGTATGCAAAGCGAAAATGTGATCGTCCGCTCTCACCAGGTGAATCTTGACAGTGTGCGAACCACACGCTATCTCGATTTAGAAGTCTGCAGTCACATAGAGTGTTCAGACATTTCTCAAAACACTGAACAACGCCTTTTGGATTGGTGAGAGGTTCTGAATTCTGGAAGTGTTGAGTGCCCTCTTAATTTCAGTAGTGATTGTGGTGATTTCTTTATTTTCTGTTTAATTTATTCTTTTTTTATATACTTGTTCACAGGCAACACGTTCTGGCGGTACTTTAATACTTGTTGGTTTGGGTCCAGCGATGGTCAATGTACCTATTGTGAATGCTGCTGTGCGAGAGGTTGATATCAGGGGCATTTTCAGATACTGCAATACGTAAGTTCTAGTACTAATATATATATATATATTAGATGGTGGCCCGATTCTAGAATATGTGTGTAGTTTATTTATGAAGATGTAAGAATAATGCAATGAATACACAGGATTTTCTGGGTAAAATATATACATTATCATTAAATTTTATTGCTTATAGAACTTAATACAACTGAACGAAAGCGGTGTTTAAATCCCGCTGATTGATTGCTGCTGGCCACGACCAATCAGCGAAGCATGGTTCAAATCCTGCGCCAATTCGCAGCTGGACTGCGCCTGTCCGCGACGCGGGATTTCCGTTACAGACAAACAGACAGAATTAGACGATTATATAGTAGATACAGTATATACTACAGATGTGCTTTAGTATCCTGATGAGAATGTACAATCTCTATTCTTGCAGATGGCCAATGGCTATTTCAATGCTGGCATCTAAAAGAGTGAACGTGGCTCCTTTGGTTACACATCGTTTTCCCTTAGAAAAAGCACTGGAAGCCTTTGAAACCACAATGAGAGGAGAAGGAGTGAAAGTTATGTTGAAATGTGACCAGAATGACCAGAACCCATAAAACAAGTAGCGTCACCTGTAATATTCCTTTGAGATACATTTGAGGGCATGTGCTAGTAAAATAAAAAATGAACTGTGCCTTGCATCGTGTTTCAAGAAATACTTCAGTCATAAATTTGTCCTGAATAAAAATGTATAGTTCCGAAAATTCTTGTTTCTTTGGTATCCCAAATTATTAGAAACTGGTGTTTGACTTTATATTTCTGACCAAAAATGTAATTCCACAAAATAAATGTAATAAATTCTCAAAATGTATTTAGCCATTTATTTAAGTATGGTGCCTTTCTAGATTACACTACAGGATGAGCGTTAGTCTACATTCCCAGAATTAGTTTTTCGTGAGTTTTTTGCTCTTGGATATTTTTTGCACATAATAAATATATCAGGTTTCCTGCATGTGTTTTTATTCAGTTTTTGATACTGCAGATTGATTTCTCTTTTTATGGTGTGACATGTTTTAAATAAAGCTACCTTGTTTTTTATATTTCCGGGTATTTGTCCAAATTGTATTGATAAAATTAAGAGCAGATTACATGCATTTTTTCCCTACGGATTTTTCACCTTTTATGCAGTTCCTTAGATTAAATCTGCACATAATACTCTGTGTACCCGCAAGAGAGAAAATGTACAAGTTGGGAATTTTAACCCCTTAATGGCTAAAGGTATTTTTGATTTTGCATTTTCATTGTTTGCTCCCCTTCTTCCCAGAGCCATAACTTTTTTATTTTTTTGCTCAATATGGCCATGTGAGGACTTGTTTTTTGGCAGGACGAGTTGTAATTTTGAACAACACCATTGGATTTGCCATGTTATGTACTGCAAAATGGGAAAAAATTCCAAGTTTGGTGAAATTGCAAAAAAGTGCAATTCAACAATTGATTTTTGTTTCGCTTTCTTTACTAGGTTCACTAAATGCTAAAACTGACCTTCTATTGGGATTTTCCAGGTCGTTACGAGTTCATAGACACCAAACACGTCTAGGTTCATTTTCATTTAAGTGGTGAAAAAACTTCCAAAGTTTGTTAAAAAAAATTGGGCCATTTTCCAATACCTGTAACATCTTCATTTTTCATGATCTCGGGTTGGGTGAGGGATTAGTTTTTGCATGTCGAGCTGACGTTTTTAAAGATACCATTTTGGTGCAGATACAATCTTTCTATCGCCCATTATTGTATTTTAATGCAATGTTGCGACGACCAAAAAAATTAATTCTGGCATTTTTACTTTTTTTCTTGTTATGCCCTTTAGCAATCGGGTTAATTATTTTTTTATTTTGATAGATCAGACGATTCTGAATGCAGAAATACCAAATATGTGTATGTTTGATTTTTTTTTATTATTGTTTTATTTTGAATGGGGCACTCATAGCAATCCGGCAGTGACAGCCATAGAGGTCTGCTGGAGGACTCTGGTTGTCATGCCAACCCATCGGTGAACCACAGAGATGTGACACGGGCGCCAATGGGCGGGATTTCCGGTGCGCTTGCCAGAAGCGCGTGTTAAATGCCGCTGTCAGAGTTTGACAGTGGCATTTAATGGGTTAACAGTTGCGGGCAGGGACGGCTCCAGGTTTTTTGTGCTATATGCTACGTGGCTGTGCTATATACTACGTGGCTGTGCTATATACTATGTGGGCTGTTATATGCTACGTGGCTGTGCTATATACTGCGTGGCTTTGCTATATGCTAAGTGGACTGTGTTATATGCTACGTGGCTGTGCTATATGCTACTCATTTTGCACTTTTACAAATGTTCTACGTTAATATTTTCTAATGTTTACTTTAAAAAGTTTTCCATTTAAAAATTGTCATATTAACAATAATAAATAATAATCTTTATTTTTATATAGCACTAGCATATTCCACAGCACTTTACAGATTGCACACATTATCATCGCTGTCCCCGTTGGGGCTCACAATCTAGGTTCCTTAACAGTATTTCTTTGGAATGTGGGAGGAAACCGGAGAACCCGGAGGAAACCCACGCAAACACGGAGAGAACATACAAACTCTTTGCAGATGCTGTCCTTGGTGGGGTTTGAACCCAGGACTCCAGCGCTGCAAGGCTGCTGTGCTAACCACTGTGGTATGCAGTTTTTTCAATGCAGCAAGTTCAGCTAACAATAAAATGCCTACTGGTAACTGAGGAAGAGGGAGTAGGTCACACAAATTGGCATATAACGGGTTGACTTAAATAAAGCCCCTCTGCTGTATGGTATTATAGAATTTACAATAGCTATCACTCATGTAAGAAGTGAAATCTGGCATTGTACTATACCTATATTTCTCAGCTGAATCTGTGCATCATGAATCGTGGTATGTGTTAAAGGGGGGGGCCACTGAGACTCTTTCGCCCGGGGCCCTCAAAAACCGGGAGCCGGCCCTGCAAATAACACTTCCCACGTAGTATATAACACAGCCCACGTAGCATATCGCACAGCCATGTAGTATATAGCACAGCCACGTAGTATATAGCACAGCCATGTAGTATATAACACAGCCCGCATAGCATATAGCACAGCCATGTAGTATATAGCACAGCCCTCATCTCCCCCTTCCCCCTGAAAATGTCCCCACAGTCCAGTACTCGCTGTTATAGTAAAAAAAACACACTCCTCACCTCTCTTCATGCCCGCGCCGCGCTGCTCCCTGCTCCTGTCTCAGCGGCTGCACTGCCTGGCACACAGTGAGTGCGCGATGATGTCATTGTGCACCTGCAGTGTCAGAGGCAGAGTGGGGAATGATGGGAGAGGGAGCATCAGCTGACGTTATATCCTCCATCATTGCTTTGAACCGTACTGGCAGACCCCGGTATAGTTCAATGTGGCGGCAGGGAGATGGCGTTGGCGGCAGGCTGGCCCCCTTGCCTCACAGGGGCCCCATAGCAGCTTTGTGATGTGCTGCTAGCTGAGGGCCCCTGGGGGAGCGGGGGCCCTAGGCAGCTGCTCAGCCTGCATTGGCCCGGAGCCTTAGTATACCGTACCATGAATGGGCCCCCCATCTCCCTAGGGCCTTGGCACTTGCCCGGGTGTGCCGGGTGCTGACGCTGGCCCTGGTTGCAGGCACATGTCAATTGTTCAAAACAGCTGACATGTGCCGGAAAAGATGTGGGCTCACCGCCGGTGCCAACATCAAAGGGAGGGTGTCCGACAAGAGCGTATTGTTACGCCCAATGTCGGAAAGGGGTTAAACACACACTTAGGTCAGTTTACACAGCGGAAAAAAAATCACAGTGGCCATGAGATTTCTATGAATCCTATCTACTTTGCTGAAACTGTAAGATGCTGCAGCTTTTTACACAGTGGAAATATGCATCATCAGAAACTCATTGTGTGAACTTGACTTTTGTCTTTAGTTTATATCTCGCCAGAACTGCATCTGAATGGATTGTTTTACTCTCTGTTCTTGGTTTCTGCATTGTAAAACCACACTGATATAGGTAATTTAAAAAATACTCTAAAAACCAAGGGGAATTTAAAGGAAACTTTGTGATCCTTACTGGGTATAGAGTCTGTTGTTAGGACTGCATACCATAGAGTAGATCTTCGGAAGCGTCAGAACTAATGATGAGCAAACGTGCTTGGATAAGGTGCTATTGGAGCATGCTCGTGTGTTATCCGAGGTTCTTGGGTGTGCTCGAATAATATATTTGAGTCCCTGTGGCTGCATGTGGAGCGCCAGCTAGGGCCTAGGGTATACTCAGTACCGGGTCCAGTGGTCGTTAAAGGGGTAATCATGGTGGCGGTGACCCAGTCCATGGCCCTGGGCATCCAAGTTAAAGGGAAGGTCTTTAAAGGGGTTGTTTTGAATAAAGAATGTTCGTGACACCACCTGTGATATCAGGTCAGGGATGACTGACACTGCTTAAAGGGGTCCACTGGGGATGATGTTATTACAGCAATGCTAGTGTGGCTTCCCACAGGTGAAGCTTAGTCCCCAGGGCTCCTGGTGTAGTAGGCAAAGATGGTAGATGGTGTGATACCAGAAAGAATTAGAGGACATAAGGTTGCAGTCTCTTTACCTTTTGCTGGTAGTATGCAGCCACAGCCCAGTATACCGGTAACAGATGATGGTGAGGTCCGGCCAGCCTGGAAGCGATTTGGAATCCCCTTAGCCAGGTGGGATTGGAAGCCTTCCTTACTGCACTGTAGTGTGCGTCCCTTGCTGCCTGAGGCTTCACACAAGGTCCTCTCTCTGTCCTATATGTAGGACAGTACCTGCATGGCAGGCAACTCGAGCCTTTTTACAGGTGTTTCTACTTGTGGCGACTCCAGGCTCTATATGCTGTTGTGCCGTCGGGTGTGATTGTGGACAGGCAACTTGAAATCTCCTGCCCTCTGGTTTTTGCTGTGGGGCATACAGTCCCACACAGCCTCAGACTCCCAGTGTCCGGTTCCTTCACTTCAGCGTGGAGGGAGCCCAGTCACAGCTCCCCTCCAGCTCCTCACTTCTCCCCTCACATGTTCCTACAGACTCAGCTCCACTCCGGTCAGGAGCTGCAGAACCTCATGTTTGCACGGCTCCAGCTCTCCTCTCACTGCCCCTCCAAATCTGTTTCTCTTCTCTCTAACTTCTCCTCCAGCCAGAATATATGTATAGGGGAGCTCCCCTGAAACCGGGTCTAGAGCTTCCCCTTCTGGCCTGGAGTCAGAAGATGTTTCATGTATGTGCTACCTGTTAACGGGATCCTTGTCGCTTCCAGCAATGGCATCACCCTCTACGAAAGGAAGGCAACACCACTGTAACAACTGGCATCCTGGAGTGTTACAAATGTCTAACAGCTACGAATCATGCAGCTGTGGGGACACGAACATTATATACGAGCACTCTCAAGATGCTCGAATAACACCTGCTCACTCATCACTAGTCAGAACCTAAAGGGAACTTGACAGGTGATTTGTGCTTCCTAAACCATGTAACAAGCACAGTTTCCATCATTCCAGACACCAAAATATATCAGCAAACTGTCTTCAGGACAAACGCCTCTGGCTTTTTCTGACACGTTTCTGCTTCAATAACGATGTGGGTACGTCAGCATATATAAATTGCAGCTTTCGATCTTCTCTGTGAAATCACTGCCCTGGTTCCAAGGAACATTGAGTTTTGAGTTCAGCGATTGTTGGAAACTTAAAAACTGTAATGATTAACAGTTTATATTTAGATCCTTCCATGTAATAAGTGTGAGTCGATCTCAAGAATTCACAAATTATTACTAAGACTTCTCCCTAGCTCATTGATATGTTATCTACTGTATTTTGTCTTATCCAGTCTGTAGATAAGCTATAACCTGCCAACCTGGCTGTCCATAATAAATCACTTGCCTGCTTCATGAAAAAACTATTCAAAGTTATTAGACAAAGCACACAAAACTGTGGAAACCTCCTGGATTTCTAGCATTGCATTTTTTCATCATGTTTTCAATAGATGTCCACCCAAAATGCACAATAGCAATCTGGTCTTCTTATTGAGATTGGTTGGGCTTTCCTTTTTTTTCAGTGACGATTGGAACCAATTTGACATAGCAGTTTGTAATGCATTTTTGCAACACAGAAATGCTGTGATTCCACATTTCACAACACATTTTCATTTTTCACATTTGTTTTTTCACTTTCCACTGAGAGTCTGTAGGGAAAAAGCACTTCCCAAAATGTCTTTAAAAGCACTGGGAATGCTTGTTCATGAAGTTGCATCCACTTTTCTAGATCTGCTGAATGCAGCAGCTTTTCTGCACAAAAATGCAGAATTTAAGTTATATTGGGACATGGCCTATACTAAACAAGAAAAATCTACAAAAGTTCAACAAATGTATAATATACTTATTAATATGTTCCTATTATTTTCAGATACTAATAGGATTGGAAGCTTATAGCCTTGTATATTTTTTGGGCTGGACACATACTTTTGTCACCTTATTATGCAAGTCATATTGGTATAATCTGAGTATGTATATGACAACTCCAGTTCCAGCTGTAACTCCGTTTTAGAATGTCATGTAACTTTTTGTTAGCCTTCCAACATCCGCCATAAATGTATGGCAAGAGGTTCCCGATCATTGCTGCACATGTACAGCAAGATGACGAAGCAGGTCACAAACCGGGCAAGCTTCTTCTGTCGTTGGTGTCAGCTGTATTTTATAGCTATTAATGTTATGACTCTGTTGTCGTATGTCCCTGTCCCTATTGCTAGAGGTGCCTTAACTTGCCCTGTTCCTCAGATTACTTCTGATGGTGAAGAGGCCGGGGCCACGTACCTTGTCTTAGCTCCTGAATTCAACCTCTGTCTGTACCCTTGCCCCAGCCAGGGAATAAGGGAGTAGTAGTGTACCAAAATACACCAACCAGACTAACAAGGTGATTCCACATTTCACAACACATTTTAATTTTTCACATTTGTTTTTTCACTTTCCACTGAGAGTCTGTAGTCTGTAATACGAACAGGGATAAAGGAAAATACCAATCATACAAATACTGTATACACACACACACAAACACTGTAAACATCGGGGAGTGGAGGATGGGATTAAAACAAAGTAGAAGAAGCAAAGGAATTATTACACACTCAAAACTTATGAATCCAAACAACCCTGAGGATAGGGAAAAAAGGGAACAACGCCGCACTCGATCTAAGTGATCCTTTGGAAGTTGAATGTATAAAAAGAGAGTGTGGCTGATATTTTCATATTATCTTTTAACCCTTTCATGACCTTGGGATTTTTCATTTTTCCGTGTTTGTTTTTCAGTCCCCTCCTTCCCAGAGCCATATTTTTTTTATTTTTCCGTCAATTTGGCCATGTGAGGGCTTATTTTTTGCAGGACGAGTTGTACTTTTGAACTACATCATTGGTTTTAGCATGTCATGTACTAGAAAACGGGAAAAAAATTCCAAGTGCAGTGAAATTGCAAAAAAAAGTGCAGTCCCACACTTGTTTTTTGGTTGGCTTTTTTGTTAGGTTCACTAAATGCTAAAACTGACCTGCCATTATGATTCTCCAGGTCACTACGAGTACATAGACACCTAACAAGACTAGCTTATTTTTTATCTAAGTGGTGAGAAAAAATTCCAAACTTTGCTTAAAAAATAAAAATAAAAAAATGCGCCATTTTCCGATACTCGTAGCGTCTCCATTTTTCATGATCAGGGGTCAGTTGAGGGCTTATTTTTTGCGTGCTGAGCTGGCATTGCATTTTGGTGCAGATACGTTCTTTTAATCACCCGTTATTGCATTTTAATGCAATGTTGCGGTGACCAAAAAAACGTAATTCTGGCGTTTCGAATTTTTTTCTCGTTACGCTGTTTAGCGATCATGTTAATGCTTTTTTTATTGATAGATCGGGCGATTCTGAACGCGGCAATACCAAATATGTGTAGGTTTGATTTTTTTTAATTGATTTATTTTGATTGGGGCGAAAGGGGGGTGATTTAAACTTTACTACTATCCCGTCCGAGGTCAGAAAGGGGTTAGTGACCTGAAGAAGAATCCAGGGTGTAGGAGTTGAAACGTGCTGTCCTATAATTTTTTATTAACTTAATAAAGAAGATATTTATATATAACATCTATGAGAATCTCTATACGAGAGCACCGGCTACATACTGGGATTTTCCTTACACTCAAAACCTAGCAACAGTCACAGATAAATCCACTAAAAGCTTTCTCCAATAACAACCAACACCAGCCATGCAGCATAAGCTACTCTGACCATGAGTGCTAGCCAGGCCCCAGATTATATAGGAGATTGGAGTGGCTAACAGTGCACAGTTAAGAGCCTTAACCCAGAAAAGCATCCTCCTGAAGCTCTCAACTAAACAGATTAACCCCTGCACTGCCAAAAGCAACTTGCACCATTTAATATGAATGTGAAGTGCTTATAATCAGTGCAGGAGTAGGAGAAATCAGATTCTGCGGTCTTCTGGCTCTTCTTCTGTTGTGGTAAACCCATGTCAATTACTCTTCAGCACTTGCACTGATCATGGCCATGTAACTCTTTTTAGATGTTGAGGTCAAAAACAATATGGGCAGCATGGTGGCTCAGTGGCATTGTTACACTTTGCAGCACTTAGTTCAAATCCCATCTACGACAACATGTGCAAGAAGTTTGCATGTTCTTTCCGTGTTTGCGATCGTTTCCTCTGGGTACTCTGCTTTCCTCCTACACTTTAAAAACATACTGAAAGGGAATTTAGATTGTGAGCACTAATAGGGAGAGTAATGACCATATCTGTAAAGCGCTGTGGAATATAATGATGCTATAGAAATAGGTGTAGACTTGCAGAGATCGTAATGTTGTCACGGACAGGAGGCAGATCAAGAGTTAACAAATTTATTAACAGATAAAAACTCCACAAAGGGAGAAAATTGGTATGGGAGGCAAAGGATATAACGATATGGGTACTGGAGGGGAGAACGAGGTAAACAGGTGTTTGGCGAATGTTCAGAAAGGGGAAAGAAGAGTACAACTTATCAGTCTGTCGGGTTCTTGATTGCTGCATCTCGGTTTTCAACGGTGGCACCGACAACAGTGGCTCTTGATGTCTTGGGGTTGTCCTGGATAGACGGAGGACCGGTTCCTCAATGCAGATGGAGAGTCTTTGTTACACTAGGCGGGTTCCTGTACCCATTGTTTCTTCGTACTTAGTTCTTTGTACGGTATCATCGGAGTGTGGCCCTGCTCTGCAGTGCAGGCAGGAAAGGGGTCGGTATGTATTGGCTCATTCACTGGTACAAGGCAAGGTCACACGCACACAGCAGTCAAAGGTCCCATGTGTGAGTAACTTTCCGGCACTGGGAATGTCGGGAGAGTCGCTCTCCAATGTCTGCAAGCAGTGGACACAATTACAGGTGTTGCGCTCGGTGGTTCTATGCCTACAAGATGCCTCGCTACAAAGGCCTGCACCTCACCCTGCTGCAAGCTCTGTCTTCCCGCCAGAACTCCTGCCTTTCTCCTGAGCGCAGCCCTTTTTATCATAGACCCACCCCCTGCTGACAAGTGCAAAGGTCAGTCTGGGCCCGAGAGCTCTCCCCCGTGCAACAATGGTGACAATTCCGGAACCGGCGCAAGAGAGGTAGCCCCGGACCAGTTCATCTTCTTACATTGGCATAAGGAGAAATGGCAACAGCAGCCTCTACAGTAAAGTGTTATTACAGGGCGAGGCTCCCTCATTAACCTGATTGTAGCAAGCCCAGGCCTAACAGCTATGGAGGCCTGTAAGGCTCTGCCATAAGCAAAGTCTAGCAATCCTCCAGTAACAATATAAATGACAAGTCTAAGGCCGCCGTCACACATGCAAGTTTTACGGACGTAAGAGCGCAGAAACTACGTGCGTAAAACTCGCATAACATACGGCACAATGCTTCTCAATGGGTCTCGTCCTATCAGCCGTATATTACGGATCCGTAATATACGGCGTTCTACGGCCGTACAAAATCGCAGCATGCTGCGTTTGTCAGCGTATTGCGCAAAAAAATCGCCAATGAAAGTCTATGGGGGTGAGAAAAATACGGATTCCACATGGACCAGCAGTGTGACTTGCGAGAAATACGCAGCGGTGTTAGTGAAAAGTCGGTAATTCAATTGCCGGCTTTTCATTTCTCCTGCCTAAACCCGACAGGATATGAGACATGGTTTACATACAGTAAACCATCTCATATCCCCTTTTTTTTTGCATATTCCACACTACTAATGTTAGTAGTGTGTATGTGCAAAATTTCAGCGCTGTAGCTGCTAAAATAAAGGATTAAATGGCGGAAAAAAATGGCGTGGGCTCCCGCGCAATTTTCTCCGCCAGAGTGGTAAAGCCAGTGACTGACGGCAGATATTAATAGCCAGGAGAGGGTCCATGGTTATTGCCCCCCCCCGTGGCTAAAAACATCTGCCCCCAGCCTGTTCTGGCACTTGGCCACTCTCTTCCCACTCCCGTGTAGTGGTGGGATATGGGGTAATGAAGGGTTAATGCCACCATGCTATTGTAAGGTGACATTAAGCCAGATTAAAAATGGAGAGGCGTCAATTATGACACCTATCCATTATTAATCCAATTGTTTGAAAGGGTTAAAAAACACACACACACATGATTTAAAAGTATTTTAATGAAATAAACACAGCGGTTGTTTTTAATATTTTATTGCTCTCTCAATCCATTTGCAGACCCTTGCTTGGCAAAACAATAAACCCACAATATACATACCTTCTGCTGACCCGTCATGTCCCACGAGGTAATCCATCTGAAGGGGTTAAAATAATTTACAAGCAGGAGCCCTGCAAATGCAGCTGTGCTTGTGCTTGTAATTCCCCGGCGAATGAAGGAAATGTAGGTCATTGACCTACATTTCCTTCAGTCGCGGTGATGCGCCACTGCTGGATGTTCTCATGAACTGCAGCCTGGGAACTTTTTCCCACGCTCCAGGTCATATGAGGACATCCACCAGGGGGCACATCACCGCGACTGAAGGAAATGTAGGTCAATGACCTACATTTCCTTCATTCCCCGGGGATTACAACCAAGAGCGAGTGCATTAGCACAGCTCATGGCTGTAAAATAATTAACCCCTTCAGATGGATTACCTCGTGGGACGTGACGGTTCATCTGAGGGTATGTATCTTGTGCGTTTATTATTTTGCCAAGCGAGGGTTTGCAAATGGATTGAGAGAGCAATAAAATATTAAAACAACCTGTGTGTTTATTTCATTAAAATACTTTTTAATAATGTGTGTGTGTTTTATTAACCCTTTCAGACAATTGGATTAATAATGGATAGGTGTCATCATTGACGCCTCTCCATTATTAATGTCACCTTACAATAGCAAGGTGGCATTAACCCTTCATTACCCCATATCCCACCGCTACACGGGAGTGGGAAGAGAGTGGCCAAGTGCCAGAATTGGCGCATCTTCCAGATGTGCCTTTTCTGGGGTGGCTGGGGCAGATGTTTTTAGCCACGGGGGGCCAATAACCATGGACCCTCTCCTGGCTATTAATATCTGCCGTCAGTCACTGGCTTTACCATTCTGGCGGAGAAAATTGCGCGGGAGCCCACGCCAATTTTTTCCGCCATTTAACCCTTTATTTGCGCAGCTACAGCGCCCACATTTTGCACATACACACTACTAACATTAGTAGTGTGGAATATGCAAAAAAAAGGGGATATGAGATGGTTTACTGTATGTAAACCATGTCTCATATCCTGTCGGGTTTGGGAAGGAGAAATGAGAAGCCGGCAATTGAATTACCGGCTTTTCACAGATATCGCGCTGTAGTAAATATAAATACAGACTATATATGTGTCTCAATGACATATATATATATATATATATATACTGTATATATGTTTTCCCGAACATTAGAGCACATAAATCCATTAGATGTCGGTTTTGCAAGCCTGCGAGAAAATATCGCAGTACGGATGCCATACGGATTACATACGGAGGATGCCATGCCCAAAATACGCTGACACACCCTGCCTACGGATCACTATTTTGCGAACATTTCTCCGTATTACGGCCGTAAAATACGGACCTGTCTTACGCCGAGTGTGACGCCGGCCTAATACTCTGCAATATAGTGGTATAACAAGATCACTGATCTGACTATTGAAAAGATAAGTACCATAGAGGGGAAAACTAAGAAAGCTACAAATTCCAATAAAATGTACTAAAAATAAAATAAAGTTCTTATGTAAAAAAAAAAGTAAACAAAAAAATTAAACATTTATCATTGCTGTACCTGGAACAACTTGAGCTATAACTGTCCCATTGTTTAAACTATACAGTAAAAAGCGTGGAAAAAAGACTTACATAAAAAAATGGAATAAAATTATCAAAAAGTTGTATACAGAAAAAATGGTATAGCTGAAAACGTCTGTTTGTCCAGCAATAAAAAAGTCTAATACTAGTCTGTTGGCAGAAAAATATAAAAAGGTTATAGCTATCAAAATATGATGGTACTAAAACAAATTATTAATGCAAATAATAGTTTTTAGTATGCAAACATAGCAAAGTATAGGAAAAAATTTTATGAAAACTTTGTGTTTCGGCACAAAACAATGCTTAGTGGCCGCAGCTACTAAGTGCTTTTTCTCCCATCGAAGTGACTATACTGCAGTACACAGTAGCGGTCATTAGGCAATACATGGTGCTGCTGTGTTCCATTCATACTGGTTGCTAGGGAATCCCCACATGTAGTCAAGCTGGCTAATAGCTGTAAATCATTCAGCT
This sequence comes from Ranitomeya variabilis, assembly GCF_051348905.1. Lineage (NCBI taxonomy): Eukaryota > Metazoa > Chordata > Amphibia > Anura > Dendrobatidae > Ranitomeya > Ranitomeya variabilis. The sequence goes on along the minus strand of NC_135236.1, from coordinate 243,165,450 downwards.
GCCGCAATGAAATCTAAATCTCCAAACAGTCATAAATACTCGGAGGTCACCCGAGCATGTTCAGGAAAACCCGAGCAACGAGTACACTCGCTCATCACTAGTGAACTTCAAAACATGTAGATGAATTAACCGCATTTCTGGATTTCTCCTTCCATTTCAATCATTATTTGCCAGCAGCGCAAAATTAACCCATTCACTCCAATGTCTGACGTTTTCCACGTTGTGGGTCTGCATCAGCTTTGAGCCTTTACAGTGGTTGTGTTCATACAACTATACCAGGTGAGCACCTTTACCCACAATCTTCCCATTTTACCTGGATAAGACCTGATTGCGCTTATTGTCCTTCCAGCTTTTTACCAATTTCCAGAGGATATTAATAACAAGTGGCAGGAAAAGTTATATGTTAGCTTAAAGGGGTTGCCCATTATTTGACTAGTTAAAAAAAAACTTCTAGCAATCTGTATTGTGTAACAATAACAAATAGCATATGCTTACCTACCGATCCTCAACACTCCTCTGGCACCGATTCAACTTGCACTTACAAGACAGTGTTAAAATTATTGAAATTGATTAAAGATGGTAAATATGTGCTTCACACAGCAATACATTCTCATAGTGGCCAAGGTATATTAGGATTCTTAAAACTGAACACTGACATTGAGGTAATACAACAAGATATCAGTATATTGAGGAAGTTACTAACATATTTTCTTTTATGGAGGACTGGGAAGTCACGGGACTTCTAAATGGTTTACATTGTCAGTTATGGTGATTGTAAAGTAAATGACTTTATCTTCTTATAGTGATCATTTGGTCAAGCTCTTTGAATAATCTGGAACATGTCCATATTTCATTTCTTAAAGATCATTTATCAATAAACTTAATGGAGTATGTGGAGACACGGGGGTGGGGGTTGATGTATGCCCCGGTCCACTAGCTGGAACCGCGTGGACCTGGGCCTGTCATGCCGAACACCCGCTCTCCTTTTGATGTGGGCATAATGCTACTCAGACAACACAGGGTGAGGGTAAAACAGTGTAGCAATGCTTTATTGAACCACAAAGCAGGCAGATAACACGAAGAAGAGTCCCAGCAAAATATCCAAAGATGGGGCACATTACAGAGTCTCACCCTTCTGCTGACTCGCTGGGAAAATGTCAGCTGTTACCTTAGAGCTCCCACGGTCGACTACCCCACCTGTGGCATGCACACAAAGAGGAGGTAATAACAAGCATAGGTAGATGACAGTTCATTGAGGTACAAGGCCAGTTGACCGGAGGGTCACAACCTGGCTTCTCCAAACATCTCCATAGAGCTAGGCCACCAACGGGTACCAAGCCAGGCTTTCTACAACAGTATCCATGGTTCAGCGATGACCAATGGAGCATATCTGTCTTTTTCCAAATAGGGCCAAGGTCCCCTAGGTTGTTTTCTGTAGAATAATAGATCCATGTCCCTCGTGGTGGAGCCAAGATGCATTGGCTGCGGTCCTGTAGAGTCACTGGATGTTTGGATGTCTTGGTTTAATCTCTGCCTCTCTCTCTGTTTCTCTGTCATCCTGAACACAGGCAGACCCTCCTTTTTATAGGTCACAACTGTTCATTTAGGTATTCCACCACAGGCTTGGGGGAAGGTTGTTGGGGTCCATCCCTCACTGCTGGAGTGTTCAAACAGCATGCATTTGTTGTCCTTCATATTGCAGAGCACGAATGGGTCATCAACATATTGACAACCATTGTGCCTTTGTCTCAAAAAGATAGTAGAACAATAGTAGGACTGCAATACTAGGACATATACAATAGCTAATTAGCAGCCAGCCAACAGATGACAGCCATTTAACATTAAATAAATGACAATAAGTGTCAACAGACTCAACAGTCATTCTCACATGAACTCTCACTCATGTTCCTGGGCCTACTGGAATAATAGTCGTCTCGATAATTAAGATACAATTCTGTGTCTTCACAGGGTATTCCTATACTTTTCTCTGTGACTCCCATTGCTTACAATAGAGAAGTAGTAGGTTACACATACATGTCATCTGTGTAACAAAATCAGTAATAACCTGTTCATTCTCTAAACTAGTTACAATCCAAACCACAGCCAGTGTGACTAATGCTACGATGTTAGCATAGTATGGAAAACCACATTAAATTTGTGTTATAAATGTGCTCAGCGCTTTAACAGTTGACCATTAGTGATGAGCGAACGTGCTCAGAAAAGGAGTTATCTACAGTGGGTATGGAAAGTATTCAGAACCCTTTAAATTTTCCACTCTTGGCTTCATTGCAGCCATTTGGTAAATTCAAAAAAGTTCATTTTTTTTTTCTCATCAATATACACTCTTCACCCCATCTTGACTGAAAAAACAGAAATGTAGTAATTTTTGCAAATTTATTAAAAAAGAAAAACTGAAATATCACATGGTCATAAGTATTCAGACCCTTTGGTCAGCATTGAGTAAAAGCATACTTTTGAGCTAATACAGCCATGAGTCGTCTTGTAAATGATCCAACAAGTTTTTCACACCTGGATTTGAGGATCCAAGAGTAAGGGGAAGATGAGGAGGAGGACCAGCAAAAGATACATTGAAGGAGCGGTCAGAGAGATAGGAGGAGAATCTTGAGGCTGATGGAGCGGAACATAGTGAGGAAGAGCTAAAGATCTACAGTGTCCAATGCTGCAGAGAGATCCAAGAGAATTCACAGGGAGCAGTGACCATTAAATTTAGCTGGTAGTAGATCATTAGAGACTTTAGTAAGGGCAGTTTCAGAAGCGTGTAAGGAGCGGAAACCAGATTGTAGAGGGTCGAGAAGAGAGTTATCTGAGAGATGGCAGATAAGACGGGAATGGACCAGGAGTTTAGAGATGAAGGGAAGATTAGAGACAGGTCTATAGTTAGCGGCACAATTTTGGTCGAGGAATATTTTTTAAAGTAATGGATGTATGATGACATGCTTAAATGAGGAGGGAAAGCTACCAGAAGAGAGAGAGAGAGGTTGAATATTTTTGTTAGGTGTGTGGTAACAGCAGGGGAAATGGACTGGAGGAGATGTGACGGAATGGGGTCACTGGTGCAAGTGGTCGGGCGAAAAGATGCAAGGAGCCTGATTACTTGTTATTCTGTGACTAGTTCAAAGTCCGAGAGTAAGCTAGATGCAGTGGGGGAGGGAGGAGAGTTCATGGTATGAAGGGATTGGGAGATAATTTCCTGTCGGATATGGTCAGTTTTTTCTTTGAAATAATTGTCCAGATCGTCAACGTGGAGATCCATGGTTGGGGCCTGCACTCTTGGGTTGAGTAGGGAATGAAACGTGTCAAAGAGAGGTTTTGGGTTATTGGACAGCGAAGTGATGAGGGTGTTGAAATAGGTTTGTTTGGAGAGGAGAAGGACAGTGTTGTATGTTTTAAGCATAACCTTATAATGGATGAAATCTTCGAGTAGATTGGATTTTCTCCACAGATGTTCAGCGCACCTGGAGCACTGCTGTAGGAAACGTGTTTGCAGCGTGTGCCAGGGTTGTCGCCATCTGTGCTGTGTTGTTCTATGTATAGGAGGTGCTGCGTCATCCATGGCATGTTGATTGTTTCATTATAATGCTTCGGTGCAGAATCAGGAAATGAAAGGGAGGAGATAGAGGCCAATGATAACTGCAAGTTCTTCATAAGTTTCTGAGTGTTAATGGTCTGTATATTTATATATGTGTGGAAAGTAGTGGTTACCAGAGTGGGATGGCAGTTCGTGATAGAGAATGAAAGAAGGTTGTGGTCAGAGAGCGGGAAAGGGGAGTTTGTGAACACATCTACTGAGCAAAGCCGGGAGAAGACCAAGTCGAGGGAGTTTCCATCTTCATGCATTGGAGAGTTAGTAAGCTGCGAGAGGCCAAAAGAGGAGGTTAGAGATAAAAGGTGGGTAGCAGATGGGGAGAGGGGAAAAGCAATGGAGATGTTGAAATCACCCATGATGAGAGTGGGGATGTCACAGGAGAGAGTGTGAAAGCCAGGTAGGAAAGTGATCCAGGAACTGATGGGAGGGCCCGGAAGATGATACACCACTGCCACTTGCATGTAGAATGGGATGTAGAGTCTGACAGCATGGACCTCGAAAGAAAAGAAGACAAGTGAGGGTACTTGAGGGATAACCTTAAAGGTACATTTGGGTGATAGGAGCAGATCAACACCTCCTCCTGGTCTATTGTCCGCTCTTGGGGTATGAAAAAAGTGTAGTCCACCATATGAGAGAGCACCAGCAGCGGTGGTGTCTGACTGCTTAAGTGTCTTACCTGTCTCCTGCCCTGTCTAACTGCCATGGTATAACTGCCGGTACTTTGATAAAATGTACTTATATAAGAAAGCTACAAATTCCAATATAATGTACTAAAAATAAAATAAAGTTCTTATGTAAAAAAAAACGTAAACAAAAAAATTAAACATTTATCATTGCTGTACCTGGAACAACTTGAGCTATAACTGTCCCATTGTTTAAACTATACAATAAAAAGCGTGGAAAAAAGACTGACATAAAAAAATTGAATAAAATTATCAAAAAGTTGTATACAGAAAAAATGGTATAGCTGAAAACGTCTGTTTGTCCAGCAATAACAGAGTCTAATACTAGTCTGTTGGCAGAAAAATATAAAAAGGTTATAGCTATCAAAATATGATGGTGCTAAAACAAATTATTAATGCAAATAATAGTTTTTCGTATGCAAACATAGCAAAGTATAAGAAAAAAATTTATGAAAACTTTGTGTTTCGGCACAAAACAAACCCCACACAGTTCTTTTGGTTGACAATTAAATCAATTATTGCTCTCAAATACATTTATGGGGGGAAAAAAACATTTTTGTATGCAAAAATAGCAAAATATAATAGACTATTTAACCTTAGAAATGCTGTAATCATGTACTCGAAGAATAAAGTTTTTATCACTTTAATTGCATGGTGAATGGTTCAAAATAATGTTAAAAAAAGACAATTCCTGAATTGTTGTTTATTTTTTGCTTCCCAAAAAACAGTATAAAAGGTGAAGTTACGGTGGCTCAAAGATGCTGGAATACCAATATTGCTCCTAAAAAACAATGCAGAAAATCCTTGCTCCCAAATCCAAATACCCCCCCCCCCATCTCCGAGCCCCACAAAGTGTCCAAATCTCAGTGCTAATATCAACATGTATGACATTGATGTAGAGAGGGGAGTCCACTTAAAGGGGTCCTCAGGGAGTTAGTGACTCATCCTTTGGATAGATATTTTATGATATCAGTTGGGGGTCCAACACCCGGAACATTCACCTGAAAACCCATAAAACACAACTTCCCCATACAATGCTTAGTGGCCGCAGCTACTAAGTGCTTTTTCTCCCATCGAAGTGACTATACTGCAGTACTCGGTAGTGGTCATTAGGCAATACATGGTGCTGCTGTGTTCCATTCATACTGGTTGCTAGGGATTCCCCACATGTAGTCAAGCTGGCTAATAGCTGTAAATCATTCAGCTGCCGCAATGAAATCTAAATCTCCAAACAGTCATAAATACTCAGAGGTCACCCGAGCATGTTCAGGAAAACCCGAGCAACGAGTACACTCGCTCATCACTAGTGAACTTCAAAACATGTAGATGAATAAACCGCATTTCTGGATTTCTCCTTCCATTTCAATCATTATTTACTAGCAGCGCAAAATTAACCCATTCACTCCAATGTCTTACGTTTTCCACGTTGTGGGTCTGCATCAGCTTTGAGCCTTTACAGTGGTTGTGTTCATACAACTATACCAGGTGAGCACCTTTACCCACAATCTTCACATTTTACCTGGATAAGACCTTATTGCGCTTATTGTCCTTCCAGCTTTTTACCATTTTCCAGAGGATATTAATAACAAGTGGCAGGAAAAGTTATATGTTAGCTTAGAGGGGTTGCCCATTATTTGACTAGTTAAAAAAAAAACTTCTAGCAATGTGTACTGTGCAACAATAACAAATAGCATATGCTTACCGATCCTCAACACTCCTCTGGCACCGATTCAACTTGCACTTACAAGACAGTGTTAAAATTATTGAAATTAATTAAAGATGGTAAATATGTGCTTCATACAACAATACATTCTCATAGTGGCCAAGGTATATTAGGATTCCTAAAACTGAGCGCTGACATTGAGGTAATACAACAAGATATCAGTATATTGAGGAAGTTACTAACATATTTTCTTTTATGGAGGACTGGGAAGTCACGGGACTTCTAAATGGTTTACATTGTCAGTTATGGTGATTGTAAAGTAAATGACTTTATCTTCTTATAGTGATCATTTGGTCATGCTCTTTGAATAGTCTGGAACATGTCCATATTTCATAGCTGCCGGTACTTTGATAAAATGTACTTATATTAAATGTGCATAAATGTTAACCCCTGCATAAATGCCTCCCCAGGCTATGTCTCAATATATAGGAGGCTAGCTCTAAGATCTCTCACAATATTACCTCGTTAGCAATCAATCAAACTAAGTTGAGGCAGAAGGATACAATACTGTAAATGTAGTGAACAGATAAACAAGTGTCCAGGCCTACATGGATCATAAACCACTTTGAAAAAAGTTACTTGACCTCACAGCATAAAGGGACAAGCAGAGTAAGTTGAAATAGTTATATACCATAACATAAGCTTGCTAAGATGGCTAGCAGTGGCTGGATACATGCAGGATTCAGTTGCAATAGATTGAATGAGTTAAATACCATAACATAAGCTTGCTAAGATGGCTGGCAGTGGCTGGATACATGCAGAATTCAGTTGCGATAGATTGAATGAGTTAAATACCATAACATAAGCTTGCTAAGATGGCTAGCAGTGGCTGGATACATGCAGAATTCAGTTGCGATAGATTGAATGAGTTAAATACCATAACATAAGCTTGCTAAGATGGCTGGCAGTGGCTGGATACATGCAGAATTCAGTTGCGATAGATTGAATGAGTTAAATACCATAACATAAGCTTGCTAAGATGGCTAGCAGTGGCTGGATACATGCAGAATTCAGTTGCGATAGATTGAATGAGTTAAATACCAGAACATAAGCTTGCTAAGTTGGCTAGCAGTGGCTGGATACATGTAGGATTCAGTTGAAATACAGGGTGTTCCATTTATATGGATACACCTAAATAAAATGGAAATGGTTGGTGATATCAACTTCCTGTTTGTGGCACATTAGTATATGGGAGGGGGGAACTTGTCAAGATGGGTGGTGACCATGGCGGCCATTTTGAAGTTGGCCATTTTGGATCCAACTTTATTTTTTTCAAATGGAAGAGGGTCATGTGACACATCAAACTGATTGAGAATTTCACAAGAAAAACAAGCAATGGTGTGCTTGGTTTTAACATAACTTTATTCTTTCAGGAGTTATTTACAAGTTTATGACCACTTAAAAAATGTGTTCAAAGTGATGCCCATTGTGTTGGATTGTCAATGCAACCCTCTTCTCCCACTCTTGACGCACTATTTAACCCCTTTATTGAACACTATAACAAAATAAATAAGAGGTAAAAAAACAATGCTTTTTCATCACTCCACCGAACAAAAAGTGGAATAAAAGGCGAACAAAAAAGGAATATAAATAAAGATGGTACATCTCAAAATGTCATCTTGTCCCGCAAAAAACAGAGCTGTATGGTGGTTTATGAGTGGAAAAATAAAAAAATTATAGCTCTCAGAATAAAGTGATGCAAACATAATTATTTTTTTCTATAAAATAGTTTTCATTGTGTAAAAGCAACAAAACATGACAAAATGATATAAATGATTTATTGTACTGACCAGAAGAATAAAGCTGCTGTTAGGGCTGGCAGAACGCACCAAATAAATATAAAGATAGTAATAAGGTGCGTTCGCAGCCCGGGGTCCACCATGCAGAGATGGAACCTGCTGCTAGGTAATGGCGGCACTATATGGCGGTACTATGCCAGATAAACACGGGTTCCGTCACCCGGTATGAACTGATGCGAATTCTGTTGCTTCATAGAGTCGCAGGGAAACAAAGCAAACGCTGTGCCCTGTTAGCAGTCACAGGGAGCAGCAGATGGACGCTCGTGGGATCCCTGAAATTCACCCCCACTATGCTGGTGCTTGATCTCGCTCTGACCCTCAGTGGCTTTTGAGCCCGTGCCTGAGGATGCCCTGAGTCAGATGCTGAGATCAAGCAGGAGTTCCCACCCTACACTGACTGGTTGTCAGGACTAACTAAAGATTTACCGCACAGAGTGTGTACAGCGCTGCTCTGGCGGACGCCACTAACCACTCTAACTAGGGCTAGGAAAGCGCATTAATTGCGCACGGCACCACACTGGCTCTTGCTGCTAGTTTGATGCAGTAAGGATGGTGCTCTTGTGTTACAGATGGCGCTAGGTAGCTCCACCATTCGCGAGCAGTCAACAACAGTAGGAATGGGTATGATTTAGGAACATTCACCAGAACAGGCATACATCAACACACACACGATAATAGGTTTATACTAGCGCATGGCCGTGTGGCCATGCGAACCTTTTATAGTTGTAGCTCTCCGGGACCTTCCTAGTGGTCCAATAGGAGCTGCCACAGGACCTGAGCATGTGACCTCCGACCTTCAATGAGAGGTCGTTCCTTTGGCGTGCTCAGAAGAAGAAAAGCAGGACTTAGTCCCAGGAGTGCCTGCTCGCTGCTGATCAGTGCTGGTTACAATGACTGAGCCGGGAAGGGCAGCAGTAACCAAACGCACAGTATCTGCCTGAGCCAGACACTTGGACCAATGTCTCTGCTGAGTAGGCTCCACTGCAGCTGGAGGAGAATGGAAGTCTGCAGCAGAAGTGGTGCGAGATTCCCCCTGTACAGCGGTGGGAACTCGACACCTAACAGCTGCCTTATCAATTTTACCAGATGCAAAACTGCATAAAAAACTAAATAAATATCGGGTTGCTAGTTTTTGTTCATTCTGAATCCCAAAAATCTAAATAGAAAGAGAAAAAATTGTTGTGTTAAAAAATGGTAACAATAAAATCATCAATTCGATCTGCAAAACACATGCCCTCAAATGACTCTGTCAGCAAAAAAATATGGAAAATTTATAGCTCTCATGATATGACAATGCAAAAATTAGTTTTTACAAAAGAAGCATCTTTTAGTGTGTGTTAGCAGTCAAACATAATAATCTGATATAAACCTGGTATCACTGTAATCACACTGATCCAAAAATAAAGTTGTGAAATCAGTTTTACCGCATGAGCGTAAAAAATAAATATGACCTATTCTTCACCTGCTGTTGATTTCTTAATTCTGGCTCAAAAAGATCACAGTAAACCTCAGCTCACATTTATCCTGCTCTCTACGCTTCACCCTTACAGGGTTTCCATGTAAATCTCTGAAATATGTGATTCAGATGGAACCCATGGCGGAAGATTTCCTATAATGAAGCAGATGGAGGCATTGTGGGCACAGTCTAGTCTATGATCCAGTGGTGTCCATTAGGGTTGAGCGACTTTTACTTTTTTGGGGTCGAGTCGGGTTTTGCGAAACCCGACTTTGTTAAAAGTCGAGTCGAGTGAAATCGGCCGATTATCGCGAAAAGTCGGGGATCGACCGAAACACGAAACCCAATGCAAGTCAATGGGGAAGCATAGTCAGCAGTGAGTGGAGGCCAGGAAAACACCTACAGTGCCCATTTTAATGGCAAAAACATCCATTCTTGTTACTGAAGCTTGTCAATCTTAATTTACTTTATAATAATAGTTAGGCATTGGAAATTGGGGGTCATTTGGCGAAAGTTGTGGGGGGTAGGGCTGCTTCAAGTTTTTAGTGGGCCCAGGAAACTTGAACTACGTCACGGCGGTGGAGCAGGGAGAGGTAAGTATTTCAACTTTGCAAGTGCTGTGATCCTGAGCAAGCAGGGGGGGCCCACTCGTTCGCATTGGCACTGGCACAGGGCCCCTCACAGTACGGCGGTGTGTTTGCACGGCGGGGGCGCCTCCCACCGGCAGCGACACTTTTGCATACTATGAGAGGCCCTGTGCCAGTGACGTCGCCAACGAGTATGCCCCCCCACCTGATGAAGGAACCTGCACTTTCATCTGCACCTTCCTCTTTGTCCCCGTGTAAGGTGGTATAGTATGCGGGAAGGGGAACCTGACTTTCAGCACAGTCAGATTCTGGCTGTGTAGTGTAAGGGGAATGTAGTGGTCTGGGTCAATGTACCACAAGACTCATCTAGCACTGGCTGGGCAATGGGCAGGATGAAGAGGTAACACAGTTAGTAGGCCCAAATAATAAAGTGGGCTAAATGCAGTTCAAATGTGGTAACAGGACTAACCAGGCGGCATTGCTTTGTTCAGTGGAGGACAACTGTAATGAGAGGCTGACACAGTGAGTAGGCCCAAATAAGTAACTAGGCTAAATGCAGTTCAAAATTGGTAACAGGACTAACCAGGCGGCATTGCTTTGTTCAGTGGAGGACAACTGTAATGAGAGGCTGACACAGTGAGTAGGCCCAAATAAGTAACTAGGCTAAATGCAGTTCAAAATTGGTAACAGGACTAAACAGGCGGCATTGCTTTGTTCAGTGGAGGACAACTGTAATGAGAGGCTGACACAGTGAGTAGGCCCAAATAAGTAACTAGGCTAAATGCAGTTCAAAATTGGTAACAGGACTAACCAGGTGGCATTGCTTTGTTTAGTGGAGGACAACTGTAATGAGAGGCTGACACAGTGAGTAGGCCCAAATAAGTAACTAGGCTAAATGCAGTTCAAAATTGGTAACAGGACTAAACAGGCGGCATTGCTTTGTTCAGTGGAGGACAACTGTAATGAGAGGCTGACACCGTGAGTAGGCCCAAATAAGTAACTAGGCTAAATGCAGTTCTAAATTGGTAACAGTAGGAAACAGGCGGCACTGCTTTGTTCAGTGGAGGAGAACACCAAGCAGCGGCAGACACCGTTACTAGGCCCCAAACAAACTAGTAGGCCAACTGCAGTGTTACATTAACAACTACCTAATGAGAGCCTGAAGGTTGAAGCTCAAGAAAACCAAACAGGAGGAAACCCAGGAGCGGCACACACCATTAGAAGGCCCCAACCAAAGTAGTAGGGCAACTGCAGTGTTATATAAACAACTACTTAATGAGAGCCTGAAGGTAGAAGCTCAGACAAGTAAACTTGGAGGAGAACACCAAGGAGGAGGAGAACACCAAGGAGCGGCAGACACCATTAGTAGGCCCCAACCAAAGTAGTAACGCAACTGCAGTGTTATATAAACAACTACTTAATGAGAGCCTGAAGGTTGAAGCTCAGACAAGTAAACCTGGAGGAGAGCACCGAGGAGGAGGAGAACACCAAGGAGCGTCAGACACCGTTAGTAGGCCCCAACCAAAGTAGTAGGGCAACTGCAGTGTTATATAAACAATTACTTAATGAGAGCCTGAAGGTTGAAGCTCAGACAAGTAAACCTGGAGGAGAACACCAAGGAGGAGGAGAACACCAAGGAGCGGCAGACACTGTTACTAGGCCCCAACCAAAGTAGTAGGGCAACTGCAGTGTTATATAAACAACTACTTAATGAGAGCCTGAAGGTTGAAGCCCAGACAAGTAAACCTGGAGGAGAACATCAAGGAGGAGGAGAACACCAAGGAGCGGCAGACACCGTTACTAGGCCCCAACCAAAGTAGTAGGGCAACTGCAGTGTTATATAAACAACTACTTAATGAGAGCCTGAAGGTTGAAGCTCAGACAAGTAAACCTGGATGAGAACACCAAGGAGGAGGAGAACACCAAGGAGCGGCAGACACCGTTACTAGGCCCCAACCAAAGTAGTAGGGCAAAAGCAGTGTTATATAAACAACTACTTAATGAGAGCCTGAAGGTTGAAGCTCAGCTTTTTCAGTGGAGGACAGCGTGACTGAGTGGCGCAGACAGACAAAGGTAGTATGTGTTAAATTAAAAAGTTGGCTCTATGCAGTTTTAAATTGGTTACAGGGGTACACAGGCAGCATTGGTGTGGTCAGCGGAGGACAATTGGAAGGAGGGACCGCAGACAGACTTCCTAGACCTAAAATAATAAAAGCAGGCTCTATACAGCTTAAATTAGGCTACAGGGGTACACAGGCATCATTGGTGTGGTCAGCGGAGGACAATTGGAAGGAGGGACCGCAGACAGACTTCCTAGGCCCAAAATAACAAAGGTGGCTCTATGCAGCTTCCATTATGTGGCAGGGGTACACAGGCAGCAATGGTGTGATCAGCGGAGGACAATTGGAAGGAGGGACCGCAGACAGACTTCCTAGGCCTAAAATAACAAAGGTGGCTCTATGCAGCTTCCATTATGTGGCAGGGGTACACAGGCAGCATTGGTGTGGTCAGCGGAGGACAATTGGAAGGAGGGACCGCAGACAGACTTCCTAGGCCTAAAATAATAAAAGCAGGCTCTATGCAGTTTAAATTAGGCTGCAGGGGTACACAGGCAGCATTGGTGTGGTCAGCGGAGGACAATTGGAAGGAGGGACTGCAGACAAACTTCCTAGGCCTAAAATAACAAAGGTGGCTCTATGCAGCTTCCATTATGTGGCAGGGGTACACAGGCAGCATTGGTGTGGTCAGCGGAGGACAATTGGAAGGAGGGACCACAGACAGACTTCCTAGGCCTAAAATAATAAAAGCAGGCTCTATGCAGTTTAAATTAGGCTACAGGGGTACACAGGCAGCATTGGTGTGGTCAGCGGAGGACAATTAGAAGGAGGGACCGCAGACAGACTTCCTAGGCCTAAAATAACAAAGGTGGCTCTATGCAGCTTCCATTATGTGGCAGGGGTACACAGGCAGCATTGGTGTGGTCAGCAGAGGACAATTGGAAGGAGGGACCGCAGACAGACTTCCTAGGCCTAAAATAACAAAGGTGGCTCTATGCAGCTTCCATTATGTGGCAGGGGTACACAGGCAGCATTGGTGTGGTCAGCGGAGGACAATTGGAAGGAGGGACCGCAGACAGACTTCCTAGACCTAAAATAATAAAAGCAGGCTCTATGCAGTTTAAATTAGGCTACAGGGGTACACATGCAGCATTGGTGTGTTCAGCGGAGGACAATTGGAAGGAGGGACCGCAGACAGACTTCCTAGACCTAAAATAATAAAAGCAGGCTCTGTGCAGTTTAAATTAGGCTACAGGGGTACACATGCAGCATTGGTGTGTTCAGCGGGGGACAATTGGAAGAAGGGACCACAGACAGACTTCCTAGGCCTAAAATAATAAAAGCAGGCTCTATGCAGTTTAAATTAGGCGGCAGGGGTACACAGGCAGCATTGGTGTGGTCAGCGGAGGACAATTGGATGGAGGGACCGCAGACAGACTTCCTATGCCTAAAATAATAAAAGCAGGCTCTATGCAGTTTAAATTAGGCTACAGGGGTACACAGGCAGCATTGGTGTGGTCAGCGGAGGACAATTGGAAGGAGGGACTGCAGACAGACTTCCTAGGCCTAAAATAATAAAAGCAGGCTCTATGCAGTTTAAATTAGGCTACAGGGGTACACAGGCAGCATTGGTGTGGTCAGCGGAGGACAATTGGAAGGAGGGACCGCAGACAGACTTCCTAGGCCTAAAATAACAAAGGTGGCTCTATGCAGATTCCATTATGTGGCAGGGGTACACAGGCAGCATTGGTGTCATCAGCAGAGGACAATTGAAAGGAGGGACCGCAGACAGACTTCCCAGGCCTAAAATAACAAAGGTGACTCTATGCAGCTTCCATTATGTGGCAGGGGTACATAGGCAGCATTGGTGTGGTCAGCGGAGGACAATTGGAAGGAGGGACTGCAGACAGACTTCCTAGGCCTAAAATAATTAAAGCAGGCTCTAAGCAGTTTAAATTAGGCTACAGGGGTACACAGGCAGCATTGGTGTGGTCAGCGAAGGACAATTGGAAGGAGGGACCGCAGACAGACTTCCTAGGCCTAAAATAACAAAGGTGGCTCTATGCAGCTTCTATTATGTGGCAGGGGTACACAGGCAGCATTGGTGTGGTCAGCGGAGGACAATTCAAAGGAGGGACCGCAGACAGATTTCCTAGGCCTAAAATAATAAAAGCATGCTCTATGCAGTTTAAATTAGGCTACAGGGGTACACAGGCAGCATTGGTGTGGTCAGCGGAGGACAATTGGAAGGAGGGACCGCAGACAGACTTCCTAGGCCTAAAATAATAAAAGCAGGCTCTACGCAGTTTAAATTAGGCTACAGGGGTACACAGGCAGCATTGGTGTGGTCAGCGGAGGACAATTGGAAGGAGTGTCTGACACAGTAAGTACTCCCAAAAACTAAATAGATGTTAATGTCTCACAAAAAAACACAAAACAAACAAAAAAAAAAGGTGGCATACTTAGGTACAGGGGTGGGCTCCTATGCTGACTTTCAGACATTGTAATTTGGCGCAAAGTATTTACTGGTGTAAATGTAGGACAGGGTCCCTGACTATTTTAGCTAGCATCATACATGTCAACAAATTGTTATTGTCAGTGCCAGGCATTGAAGGATTTCAGCGCATAGACTAAACAGTGGTGGAGCAGTGAGAGATAATTTTGCAAGTGGTAGAGCACTGTTTGAGCTGGGGGGGACACTCTCTCATGGCCGGCGGTGCAAGCCCAGGGCCCCTCATGTTACAACGGTGTGTCTGACGGGTGCGCGCCACCACCGCCAGAGACACTTCATTGTACTATGAGGGACCCAGTGCCAGTGCCGTCGGGCACACCCACCTCTTCAGACAAACGGCACTCTGATGGGTGCTTGAGCCAAGTGGCGAGACCACGGCCCCGTGGGGGGAGTTAGGCCATTTAGGCTACGTTCACATTTGCGTTGTGCGCCGCAGCGCCGGCGACGCAACGCACAACGCAAATGTAAACGCATGCACAACGCAGCATTTTGTGACGCATGCATCCTTTTTTTGCTTGATTTTGGACGCACAAAAAATGCAACTTGCTGCGTCCTGTGCGCCCTGACGCGTGCGCCGCAGTGACGCATGCGTCACAAAACACAAGTGCAACGCATGTCCATGCGCCCCCATGTTAAATATTAAATATAGGGGCGCATGATGCATGCGTCGCCGCAGCGGCGCCCGACGCTGCGTCGCACAACGCTAATGTGAACGTAGCCTTAGGGAGGTGTAAACATGTCGTATGCTGGACAAACAGCAGCTGCAAATTAAGAGATTGGAACAGTCAGTAAAACCAGTCCCAAAGCAAGACCTTTTAACAGGAAAGCTAGGTGTTAGCCAGGAAAGGTGGGGCAAAATAATTAGAAATCCATGAGTGGTTCATTTTAATGAAGGTTAGATCGTCAACATTTTGGGTAGCCAGACGAGTCCTTTTTTTGGTCAGTATTGAACCAGCAGCACTAAATACTCTTTCTGATAGCACACTAGCTGCTGGGCAAGCAAGCTTCTGCACTGCATATTCGGCCAATTCAGGCCAGGTGTCTATTTTGGATGCCCAGTAATCAAAGGGGAATGACGGTTGATGGAGAACATCGATAATGGAGGAAAAATAGTTAGTAACCATACTGGACAAATGTTGTCTCCTGTCACTTTGAATTGATGCTGCAGTACCTGTCGTGTCTGCGGTCATTGCGAAATCACTCCACAACCTGGTCAGAAAACCCCTCTGTCCAACGCCACTTCTGATTTGTGCACCTCTAACACCTCTGCCCTGTTGCCCCCTGCAGCTCGTGTGAGAACCATCACCGGCGCTGTGTGCTGGGAATGCCTGAATCAAACGTTCTACAAGAGTTGCTTGTTTGGTTGCCAATATTTGTTCAAGGTTCTCATGTGGCATGATATTTTGCAATTTGCCTTTATAGCGAGGATCAAGGAGGCAGGCCAACCAGTAATCGTCATTGGTCATCATTTTTATAATGCGTGGGTCCCTTTTGAGGATACGCAAGGCATAATCCGCCATGTGGGCCAATGTTCCAGTTGTCAAATCAGTGCATATGCTGGGTTGAGGAGCACTTTCGGGCAAATCAACGTCACTTGTCTCCCTCAAAAACCCTGAACCCGGCCTTGCACCGCCAGCAGTTTCTATTGCCCCCTGAGAAGCTTCCTCATCCAAAACATACTCATCCCCATCATCCTCCTCGTCCTTCTCCTCTTCGCTCGCCACCTCGTCCTGTAGACTTCCCTGAGCAGACAATGGCTGACTGTAATCAAGGCTTCCCTCGTCCTCGGCTGCAGACGCCTGCTCCTTTATGTGCGTCAAACTTTGCATCAGCAGACGCATTAGGGGGATGCTCATGCTTATTATGGCATTGTCTGCACTAACCAGCGGTGTGCATTCCTCAAAACACTGAAGGTCTTGACACAGGTCTTGGAGCTTCGACCACTGCACAGCAGACAACTCCATGTCTGCCATCCAACTGCCTGCCCGTGTATGTGTATCCTCCCACAAATACATAACAGCACGCCTCTGATCGCACAGTCTATGAAGCATGTGCAGTGTGGAGTTCCACCTTGTTGCAACATTGATGATTAGGTGATACTGGGGAAGGTTCAAAGACCGCTGATGGTTCTGCATACGGCTGGAGTGTACGGGCGAACGGTGGATGTGCGAGCAAAGTCTGCGCACTTTCAGAAGCAGGCCGGGTAACCCTGGATAACTTTTCAGGAAGCACTGCACCACCAGGTTTAAGGTGTGAGCCAGGCAAGGAATGTGTTTCAGTTGTGAAAGGGCTATGGCAGCCTTAAAATTCCTTCCGTTATCACTCACTACCTTGCCTGCCTCAAGATGTACAGTGCCCAGCCATGACTGAGTTTCTTGCTGCAAGAACTCGGACAGAACTTCCGTGGTGTGTCTGTTATCGCCCAAACACTTCATTGCCAATACAGCCTGCTGACGCTTGCCACTAGCTGTTCCATAATTGGACACCTCGTGTGCAACAGTGGCAGCTGCGGATGGAGTGGTCGTGCGACTGCGGTCTGTGGATGAGCTCTCGCTTCTACTGGAGGAAGAGGAGGAGGAGGGGGGATGAACGCCTACATCCAACTGTTTCCTAGACCGTGGGCTAGGCAGAACTGTCCCAATAATGCTGTCCCCTGTGGACCCTGCATCCACCACATTAACCCAGTGTGCCGTGATGGAGGCATAACGCCCCTGGCCATGCCTACTGGTCCATGCATCTGTTGTCAGGTGCACCTTTCTACTGACAGATTGCCTGAGTGCATGGACAATGCAGTCTTTTACATGTCGGTGGAGGGCTGGGATGGTTTTCTCGAAAAGAAGTGTCGACTGGGTAGCTCGTAGCGTGGTACAGCATAGTCCATCAGGGCTTTGAAAGCTTTGCTTTCAACTAACCGGTAGGGCATCATCTCTAATGAGATTAGTCTAGCAATGTGAGCGTTCAAACCCTGTGTACGCAGATGCGAGGATGAGTACTTCCTTTTCCTAATGAGAGTCTCATGTAGGGTGAGCTGGACTGGAGAGCTGCATAGGGTGGAACTAGCGGGGGTGCCGGTGGACATGGCAGACTGAGAGAGGGTTGGTGATGGTATTCTTGCTGTTGCCCTACATACAGTGTTTCCTACCACGAACCTGGTGATTCCCTGACTGCTTTGGCCTTGCGACGAAAACTCCACATTTACTGCAGGTGGTGTGGTAAACGGTGGGCTTACAGTGAGGGAAGGGATGTCGCGTTGCTGACTTGCTTCATTGTGAGAGGGTGCTACAACGTTAAGGGACGTTTGGTAGTTAGTCCAGGCTTGCAAGTGCATGGTGGTTAAATGTCTACGCATGCAACTTGTATTTAGATTTTTAACATTCTGACCTCTGCTGAAGGTCCTTGAGCATTTCTTACAGATGACTTTGCACTGATCATTTGGATCTTGGTTAAAAAAAGGCCAGACTGCACTCTTCCTACTATCGGATACCTTTTCAGGCATTGCACACTGAGCAACTTTAACCGGATGGCCACGCTGTCCTACAACTGGTTTTGGTTTAGCCACACGTTTTTGGCCAGATACGGGCCTGCCAGATGGAACCTGTTGCGATGTTGATGCCTGCTGTGGCTCCTCCTCCTCCTCAGCTTCAGAGCTACTGCCGCCTGCACCCTGTTCCCCCAATGGCTGCCAATCGGGGTCAACAATTTGGTCATCTATGACCTCCTCTTCTATGTCCTGTGCACCTTCCTCTGGGTCACTGTGTAAGCCGGTGCTGTAGCGTTCGTGATGGGGCTCCATAGTCTCATCAGGGTCAGATTCTGGATCAGTACACTGCGAGGGCAATGTTCTGATCTGAGTCAAAGGAACAGCATATAATCTGGCTGTGGCTGTGCATCTGTGCACTCCATGTCCGATTCATCTTGTAATGGGCATGGCCTGTTATCAATTTCCCTTTCTAACCCAGGAACGGTATGTGTAAAGAGCTCCATGGAGTAACCCGTTGTGTCGCCTGACGCATCCTTCTCTGTTGTTCTGGTTGAAGAACACAAGGAAGCGACTTGTCCCTGACCGGGAACATCCACTGACGACGCGCTGCTTTTACCTTTTTTCACTTTCCGAAGAGGAGGCGAAAGAGCTAGAGGCAGAGTCAGCAAGGAAAGCCAAAACTTGTTCCTGCTGCTCCGGCTTTAAAAGCGGTTTTCCTACTCCCAGAAAAGGGAGCGTTCGAGGCCTTGTGTAGCCAGACGATGACGCTGGCTCAACAACTCGAGACTTAGGGGCTATATTGCTTTTCCCACGACCACCTGATGCTCCACGACCACCACCACTACCATCATTACCAGCTGGCAATGACTGCCCACGGCCACGACCTCTTCCACTAGACTTCTTCATTCTTGGAAAAATGTAACCAAACTAACAACCGTTATGTGGTCCTGTAAAACCAGGTAGAAGGTGTACGTAAACTTGTTGTGAATTTAAATCTCCCTTTTTTATGTGTTGGAGAATGCAGGAAAAAAACAGGCCCACTGTATTACACTACACAGTTTGATTGGCAGAAAGAGGCTGGCAGATATGCCACTAACAGGACTGATGCACGCAGATGCACACACTGGCAATAGAAATCTCCCTCTTTATGTGTGAGAGAATGCAGGAAAAAATCAGGCCCACTGTATTTCACTACACAGTTTGATTGGCAGAAAGAGGCTGGCAGATATGCCACTAACAGGACTGACACACGCAGATGCACACACTGGCAATAGAAATCTCCCTCTTTATGTGTGGGAGAATGCAGGGAAAAATCAGGCCCACTGTATTACACTACACAGTTTGATTGGCAGAAAGAGGCTGGCAGATATGCCACTAACAGGACTGAAGCACGCAGATGCACACACTGGCAATAGAAATCTCCCTCTTTATGTGTGGGAGAATGCAGGGAAAAATCAGGCCCACTGTATTACACTACACAGTTTGATTGGCAGAAAGAGGCTGGCAGATATGCCACTAATAGGACTGACGCACGCAGATGCACACACTGGCAATAGAAATCTCCCTCTTTTTTTATATGGGAGACAAGTGATTTAATCAGGCCCTCTATATCACAGTATAGTTTCTTTGGCACAAAATGACTGACAGATACCACAGACAGCTCTGGCACACATGCACAGATTTGGATAGATTATTCTCCCTTTATTTTAATTTTTTTTTTATATGGGAGACAAGTGATTTAATCAGGCCCACTGTATCACAGTATAGTTTCTGTGGCACAAAATGACTGACAGAAACCACAGACAGGACTGGCACAGATGCACAGATTTGGAAAGATGATTCTCCCTTTATTTTAATTTTTTTGTTTTGATATGGGGGACAAGTGATTTAATCAGGCCCACTGTTATACAGTAGGTTTTCTTAGTTACATAGTTATTAAGGTTGAAGGAAGACTGTAAGTCCATCTAGTTCAACCCATAGCCTAACCTAACATGCCCTAACATTTTCTGTGGCAGAAAATGAAAGACAGATGCCACAGACAGGCCTGGCAGTGAAGCAGATTTGCCAATCTTAATCTCCCACTTGTTTTATTTTTTTTCTGGGAGAATTGTGAAGAAATCAGGCACACTGTTATACAGTAGGTTTCTGTGGCAGAAAATTAAAGACAGATGCCACAGACAGGACTGGCAGTGATGCAGATTTGCCAATCTTAATCTCCCACTTGTTTTATTTTTTTTCTGGGAGAATTGTGAAGAAATCAGGCACACTGTTATACAGTAGGTTTTTTGTGGCAGAAAATGAAAGACAGATGCCACAGACAGGACTGGCAGTGATGCAGATTTGCCAATCTTAATCTCCCACTTGTTTTATTTTTTCCTGGGAGAATTGTGAAGAAATCAGGCACACTGTTATACAGTAGGTTTTCTGTGGCAGAAAATGAAAGACAGATGCCACAGACAGGACTGGCAGTGATGCAGATTTGCCAATCTTAATCTCCCAGTTGTTTTATTTTTTTCTGGGAGAATTGTGAAGAAATCAGGCACACTGTTATACAGTAGGTTTTCTGTGGCAGAAAATGAAAGACAGATGCCACAGACAGGACTGGCAGTGATGCAGATTTGCCAATCTTAATCTCCCACTTGTTTTATTTTTTTCTGGGAGAATTGTGAAGAAATCAGGCACACTGTTATACAGTAGGTTTTCTGTGGCAGAAAATGAAAGACAGATGCCACAGACAGGACTGGCAGTGATTCAGATTTGCCAATCTTAATCTCCCACTTGTTTTATTTTTTTCTGGGACAATTGTGAAGAAATCAGGTCCACTGTTATACAGTAGGTTTTCTGTGGCAGAAAATGAAAGACAGATGCCACAGACAGGACTGGCAGTGATGCAGATTTGCCAATCTTAATCTCCCACTTGTTTTATTTTTTTCTGGGAGAATTGTAAAGAAATCAGGCACACTTTTATACAGTAGGTTTTCTGTGGCAGAAAATGAAAGACAGATGCCACAGACAGGACTGGCACTGATGCAGATTTGCCAATTTTAATCTGCCCCTTTTTTTTTTACAGGGAGACTAGTGAATAAATCTGGGCCACTGTATTAGAGTATATTTTCTGTGGCAGAAAGTGGCTTTAAGAGATATAACAAAAAAAAAAAAGGGACTGTACTACAGTTACTATCTCCCTACCGTAATCTCAGAAAAGTATGGCAGGCAGCAATAAAAAGGACTGCTGCACACAAAAGTCAAAAGTGTGGACAAACAAACAAGATAGCTGTGCAGAAAGGAAGGAGCAACAGGATTTGTGCTTTGAAAAAAAGCAGTTGGTTTGCACAGCGGCGTACACACAGCAACGCAGCTATCAGGGAGCCTTATAAGCTACAGAGCTGTTGCACAGAAGTCTTGCCTCCACTGTCCCTGCAAAGAAAAGGTGGTACAATCCAAAAAAAACAAAAACGGAAGTCAAAGTCATATTAATCTTATAAACAAATAAGCTTTATTAAATATTTAAAAACAGAGAATCTGAAGGTTAAAAACTGAATTTCTAACAATGGAGATAACATATGCAAATAAACCGCACATGAATATGTTAAAGTATATATATAGGTGCATGGAATGCCTATTTTACTGATATTTGTCCCCTTTTGTGTTACTGATATTTTAGATATAGATATAAATTACTCACACATATGGAACTATCCCAACATTAAACAGCAGTGAACATTCTTATGGAGGTGCTGCGGTTGTACACACAGTATAAAGTGCATAGTGCATTATATCCAACTATTGCCACCACATGACCTCCACAGCAAGAGCACAACTGCCTATAAGGGGACCCTCTTATTAGCCAGCATACTTATTGGCCCCATACACATATACTACATATATAGGTATTAGGCAAGAGATAAATACATAATACTACTGTGTTACATAAACTGAATGTGCGGTCCTGAGCCCCAACGCGCGTTTCGCGTTAGCTTCCCCCGGACGAAGCTAACGCGAAACGCGCGTTGGGGCTCAGGACCGCACATTCAGGTTATGTAACGCAGTTATATTATGTATTTATCTCTTGCCTAATACCTATATATGTAGTATATGTGTATGGGGCCAATAAGTATGCTGGCTAATAAGAGGGTCCCCTTATAGGCAGTTGTGCTCTTGCTGTGGAGGTCATGTGGTGGCAATAGTTGGATATAATGCACTATGCACTTTATACTGTGTGTACAACCGCAGCACCTCCATAGGAATGTTCACTGCTGTTTAATGTTGGGATAGTTCCATATGTGTGAGTAATTTATATCTATATCTAAAATATCAGTAACACAAAAGGGGACAAATATCAGTAAAATAGGCGTTCCATGCACCTATATATACTTTAACATACACATATTCATGTGCGGTTTATTTGCATATGTTATCTCCATTGTTAGAAATTCAGTTTTTAACCTTCAGATTCTCTGTTTTTAAATATTTAATAAAGCTTATTTGTTTATAAGATTAATATGACTTTGACTTCCGTTTTTGTTTTTTTTGGATTGTGTTGACTTGATGGAAGTGTCATATATATAGGCCAGCAGCTCTATATATGAAAAAAAGAAAAGGTGGTGTTGGACAGTGGAAATCGCTACAGCACAAGCGGTTTGGGGGTTAATTTACCCTGCCTAACGCTATCCCTGCTTCTGAAGAAGCGGCAGCATCCTCTCCCTATGCTCAGATCAGCAGCAGTAAGATGGCGGTCGGCGGGAACGCCCCTTTATAGCCCATGTGACGCCGCAGAAAGCAAGCCAATCACTGCCATGCCCTTCTCTAAGATGGTGGGGACCAGGACCTATGTCATCACGCTGCCCACACTCTGCGTGCACCTTCATTGGCTAAGAAATGGCGCTTTAAGCGTCATTTGAAACGCGACTTTGGCGTGAAGATCGTGTACCACATGGCCGATCCCACACTGGGATCGGGTCGGGTTTCATGAAACCCGACTTTGCCAAAAGTCGGCGACTTATGAAAATGACCGATCCGTTTCGCTCAACCCTAGTGTCCATCTTTTTAGGCATGCTCAGAAGCGCAACCATATTTTTGTGCACTTCTGAAAAGAATGACAACTCTGAACAGACACCTGACTGAGTCAAGAGTAACTACCTGATTATAGTGAATAGATCCCTTGGGGATTTCATTTGAGTCTCATCATTTGAAGATTTAGATGGAAACTCCAATGTAAGTGCTCAGCGTATAGCGCAGAATAAATGTGTTCCAAAATAGTATGTAATGGTATGTAAAATATTCCCAACAAAATCTTCAAATCAGTTTTTTTTAAAAGCCAGTCTCCACTCAGTTCCATAATCTGTTAATAGAAATATAGGAGGCTTCCAAGTTACTGGTAGTACAAAGACTTTGGAAAATCAAAATGGCTCTTTGCCCCCCCAAAAGAAATGTTGCAAATTCTGTGTTCATAAATCCAAATACCCCCTTCCCTTCTTAGCTCCAATGTGCCTAAACCACTAATAGCATCCACATGTTTGGCATTTCTGTAGTGATGAGAGCCCGCCTAATTTATGGGTGTGTGTCTCCAGAAAGATGAGCGGGGCACTTCAACATACTGGGCACTACAATTTTCACACCATGGAGTTAAAATCATTAATACACCTGTAGATAAATACCCAAAGGGGTATAATTTCCAAAATGGGGTCACTTAGGGGCTCTGTATATGGAGTCAGCAAACTATTCTAGGAAAATCTGCGCTCCATGAGGAAAGTAGAGCTCCATCCCTCCTGAGTGTCGCCGTATGGCTAAGCAGTAGGGTTGAGCAAAACGGATAGGACAAATTCAAAAATCGCCGACTTTCGGCAAAGTCGGGATTCATGAAACCCGACCCGATCCTAGTGCGGGATCGGCCATGAGGTCGGCGATCATCGTGCCAAAGTCATTTTATGGCTCCCTGATAGCTGCATTGCTGTTTGCACCACTGCTGTGCAAACCAACTGGTTTTTTAAAAGCAAAAATCCTGTTGCTCCTTTCTGCATATCTGCTTATCTTGTTTATTTGTCCCCACTTTTGTGTGCAGCAGTCCTTTTTATTGCTGCCATACTTGTCCTGAGATCATTGTAGGGAGATTGAAATTGTACTACAGTGCTTGTATTTTTTCATATATCTTCCAGCCACTTGCTGCCACTCACATTGAGTTGTAAAATACACTGGACCTGAGTTTGGGTTCAGTCTCCCCCCCAAAAAAGTGAGATTCAAATTCTCACAAAGTGGATATACCTCAGTCCTCTTAGCTTGTTGTGTATCTTCCAGCCACTTGCTGCCACTCACATTGCGTTGTAAAATACTCTGGGCCTGAGTATGGGATCAGTCTCCCCCCAAAAAAAGTGAGATTTAAATTCTCACAAAGTGGATATACCTCAGTCCTCTTAGTTTGTCGTGTATCAGCCAGCCACTTGCTGCCACTCACATTGCATTGTAAAATACACTGGGCTTGAGTTTGGGTTCAGTCTCCCCCCAAAAAAAGTGAGATTCAAATTCTCACAAAGTGGATATACCTCACTCCTCTTAGTTTGTCGTGTATCAGCCAGCCACTTGCTGCCACTCACATTGCATTGTAAATTACACTGGGCCTGAGTTTGGGTTCAGTCTCCTCCCCAAAAAAATGAGATTCAAATTCTCACAAAGTGGGTATACCTCAGTCCTCTTCAGAAAGTTCCAAATATAAAAGCAGCGATTCGTCAGTGGATGCTCCCGGTCAGGAACAAGACGTTTCCTTGTGTCCTTCACCCAAACCAAAAGTGAAGGATGCGTCAGGCGACACTACAGGTTGCTCCATGGAGCTCTTTACACATACCGAGCCTGGGTTAGAAAGGGAAATTGTTAACTGCCCATTACAAGATGAATCGGACATGGAGTGCATTGATGCACAGCCACAGCTAGATTATTATGCTGTTCCATTGACTCAGATCACTACATTGCCCTAGCAGTGTACTGAGCCAGAATCTGACCCTGATGAGACTATGGTGCCCTGTCCCAAACACTGTAGCACCTTACATGATGACACAGAGGAAGGTGCATATGACATTGAAGAGGAGGTGATAGATGACCCAGTTGTTGACCCAGATTGGCAGCCATTGGGGGAAGAGGGTGCCGCTGCCAGTAGCTCAGATTTGGAGGAGGATAATCCACAGCAGCCATCTACATCGCAACAGCTGTCACCTGGCAGGCCCGTATCAGGCCAAAAACATGTGTCAAAACCAAAAACAGTTTTATGACAGCGTGGCCATCTGGTGAAAGTAGCACAGCATGCAATGCCTGAAAAGGTATTCGATGGTAGGAAGAGTGCAGTGTGGCAATTTTTTAACCAAGATCTGAATGATCAGTGCAAAGTTATCTGTAAGAAATACTCAAAGACCTTTAGCAGAGGGAAGAATCTTCAAAATTTAAATACAATGTGCATTCGTAGACATTTAACCAGCAAGCACTTGCAAGCCTGGACTAACTACCAAACGTCACGTACCGTTGGTACACCAGCTCAGAATGAAGGTAGTCAACAATGCTACATTGCTTCCCTCACTGTAAGCCCACCGGTTAGGATGCCACCAGCAGCAAATGTGGAGGTATCATCGCAAGGCCAAGGCAGTCAGGGAATCACAAGGTTATTGGTAGGAAACACTGTATGTAGGCCAACATCAAGAATACCATCACCAAACCTCTCTCAATCCGCCATGTCCACCACCACCACCACCGCTAGTTCCACCATATGCAGCTCTCCAGTCCAGCTCACCCTACAAGAGACTCTCGTTAGGAAAAGAAAGTACTCATCCTCTCATCCGCATACACAGGGTTTGAACGCCCACATTGCTAGACTAATCTCGTTAGAGATGATGCCCTACCGGTTGGTTGAAAGCGACGCTTTCAAAGACCTGATGGCCTATGCAGTACTACGCTAAGACCTACCCAGTCGGCACTTCTTTGCGAGAAAAGCCATCCCAGCCCTCCACCAGCATGTCAAAGACCGCATTGTCCATGCACTGATTCAATCAGTCAGTGGAAAGGTGCACCTCACAACAGATGCATGGACCAGTAGGTATGGCCAGGGATGTTACATGTCCATCATGGTGCACTGGGTTAATGTGGTGGATGAAGGGTCCACTGGGGACAGCCATAGTGGGACATTTCTGCCTAGCCCACGGTCTAGGAAACCATTGGCTGTAGGCGTTCGCCACCCCTCCTCCTCCATAAGCGAAAGCTCGTCCACAGAGCGCAGTTGCACAACCACTCCATCTGCAGCTGCCAGTGATGCACACGAGGTGTCCCATTATTGAACAGCTAGTGGTAAGCTGTTGTGATTCGGTTCGTGGGCTCCCCCGGTGGTCTCTTGTGGTACTGGTGTCCTGCAAGCTTTGCCTTCTCAGTTCACCTGTTCCTATCAGGATGTGGGAGTATCCTATTTAACCTTGCTCCTCAGTCATTCTAATGCTGGCCATCAATGTATCCAGAGTGATTCTGTTGTATGTTCCTGCTCCCAGTTTTCTGCTCAGCTAAGTTGGACACTTTAGTCCTTAAGTCTATTTTTGTATGTTTTGTCCAGTTTGCACTTATGTGAATCTCTGCAGCTGGAAGCTCTTGTTGGGCTGAAATTACCACTCCAGTGGCATGAGTTGTCACATGAGTTAAGGTAATTTCAGGATGGTGTTTTGAAGGGTTTTGCAGCTGACCGCGAAGTCCTCTGTTGTATCTTTCTGCTATTTAGTTAGCGGGCCTCTCTGTGCTAAATCTGCTTTCATACTACGTGTGTCTTTTCATCTGCTCTCACCGTTATTATATGTGGGGGGCTGCTATCTCCTGTGGGGACATTCTCTGGAGGCAAGCCAGGACTGTGTTTTCTTCTACCAGGGGTAGTTAGTTCTCCGGCTGGCGCGCGGCATCTAGAGACAACGCAGGAATGCCCCCTGGCTACTTCTAGTGTGGTGTGTAGGTTTAGCATCGCGGTCAGCTCTAGTTTCCATCACCCGAGAGCTTGTCCGTTTATTCTATGCTTCTGATGTTTCCTTGCCATTGGAAACCATAACAGTATGGCCAGCCCAAATGTTTAATCTATAGGCTGAAGCAGGAGAGAAAAGGAACTGTGTGAAACCTTTTTTTTTTTTTTTTTTCCTTCCTCTGAAGTTGCACTCCAGCTCTAATTGCAGTCTCCTGTTTTCCTCTCCTCTTAACCCCTGAATGGCTCAGACTTTATCTGTTGAAATATGGATCCCCAGAGTCTGGCTACCAATTTGAATAATCTTGCCTCTAAAGTTCAGAATATACAAGATTTTTTGTTACATGCTCCTCGGTCTGAACCTAAAATTCCTATACCGGAGTTTTTTTCTGGAGATCGATCTTGTTTTCTAAATTTTAAATACAATTGTAAATTGTTTTTTTCGCTGAGATCTCATTCTGCTGGAGATCCTGCCCAGCAAGTAAAAATTGTTATTTCTTTACTGCGGGGTGACCCCCAAAATTGGGCATTTTCATTGGCACCAGGGGATCCTGCGTTGCTCAATGTGGATGCGTTTTTTCTGGCTTTGGGGTTGCTTTATGAGGAACCAAATTTGGAGATTCAGGCTGAGAAAGCCCTAATAGCCCTCTCTCAGGGGCAAGATGAAGCCGAAATATATTGCCAAAAATTTCGAAAATGGTCTGTGCTTACTCAGTGGAATGAGTGCGCTCTGGCGGCAATTTTCAGAGAAGGTCTCTCTGATGCTGTAAAAGACGTCATGGTGGGGTTTCCTGCGCCTACTGGTCTGAATGAGTCCATGACAATGGCAATTCAGATTGATCGGCGTTTACGGGAACGCAAACCTGTGCACCAGTTGGCGGTGTCTTCTGAAGAGGCACCACAGAGTATGCAATGTGATAGCTTTCTGTCCAGAAGCGAACGACAGATTTATAGGCGCAAAAATCATTTGTGCTTCTATTGTGGAAATTCTACTCATGTTATATCAGCATGCTCTAAACGAACAAAGAAAGTTGATAAATCCTCTGCTATTGGCACTTTGCAGTCCAAGTTTATTTTGTCTGTAACTCTAATTTGTTCGTTATCTTCTATTGTTGCGGATGCGTATGTGGATTCTGGCGCCGCTTTGAGTCTTATGGATTGGTCCTTTGCCAGGCGCTGTGGGTTTGATCTAGAGCCTCTGGAAGTTCCTATACCTTTAAAGGGTATTGATTCTACACCATTGGCTAGTAATAAACCACAATACTGGACACAAGTGACTATGCGTATGACTCCAGACCATCAAGAGGTGATTCGCTTCCTTGTACTGTATAATCTACATGATGTGTTGGTGCTGGGATTGCCATGGTTGCAAACTCATAACCCAGTCCTTGACTGGAAAACAATGTCTGTACTAAGCTGGGGATGTCAGGGAAATCATGGGGACACATCTTTGGTCTCCATTGCTTCATCTATTCCCTCTGAAATTCCTGAGTTTTTGTCTGATTATCGTGAGGTTTTTGAGGAATCTACTCTTAATTCTCTTCCTCCTCACAGAGATTGCGATTGCGCCATAGATTTGATCCCTGGCAGTAAATTTCCTAAGGGTCGTCTATTCAATCTGTCTGTACCTGAACATGCTGCCATGCGAGAGTATATTAGGGAGTCCTTGGAAAAGGGACATATTCGTCCTTCTTCGTCTCCTCTTGGAGCGGGGTTCTTTTTCGTAGCTAAAAGCGATGGTTCTTTGAGACCTTGTATTGATTATAGACTCTTGAATAAGATCACAGTCAAGTATCAGTATCCTTTGCCATTGCTGACAGATTTATTTGCTCGCATTGAGGGGGCGAAGTGGTTCTCTAAGATTGATCTTCGCGGTGCGTATAATTTGGTGCGAATTAAGCAGGGGGATGAGTGGAAAACCGCATTTAATACGCCCGAGGGCCATTTTGAGTATTTGGTGATGCCTTTTGGTCTGTCAAATGCCCCTTCGGTCTTTCAGTCTTTTATGCACAATATTTTCCGTGAATATCTGGATAAATTTATGATTGTGTATTTGGACGATATCTTGACTTTTTCGGATGACTGGGAATCTCATGTTCAACAAGTTAGGAGGGTTTTTCAGGTTTTGCGGACCAATTCTCTGTTTGTTAAAGGTTCAAAGTGTGTTTTTGGGGTTCAGAAGATTTCTTTTTTGGGGTACATTTTTTCCCCCTCTTCTATTGAGATGGATCCTGTGAAGGTTCGGGCTATTTGTGACTGGACGCAACCGACTTCTCTTAAGGGCCTTCAGAAATTTTTGGGCTTTGCTAACTTTTATCGTCGATTCATAACTGGTTTTTCTAGCATTGTCAGGCCTTTGACTGATTTGACTAAAAAGGGTGCTGATGTTGTAGATTGGTCTCCTGCTGCTGTGGAGGCCTTTCGGGAGCTTAAGCGCCGTTTTTCTTCTGCTCCGGTGTTGTGCCAGCCTGATGTTTCTCTTCCTTTTCAGGTGGAAGTTGATGCTTCCGAGATCGGAGCGGGGGCGGTTTTGTCGCAGAAAAGTTCAGATTGTTCGCCCGCCGAGCGAAATTATGACGTCGGTAATCGGGAGCTTTTGGCGATGAAGTGGGCATTCGAGGAGTGGCGTCATTGGCTTGAGGGTGCTAAACATCAGGTGGTGGTCTTGACTGATCACAAAAATTTGATTTATCTTGAGTCGGCCAGACATCTGAATCCTAGAGAGGCGCGCTGGTCGTTGTTTTTCTCCCGGTTTAATTTTGTGGTTTCGTATCTGCCAGGTACTGAGAATGTGAAGGCGGATGCCCTTTCTAGGAGTTTTGAACCTGATTCCCCTGGTGATTCTAAATCTACGGGTATACTTAAGGATGGGGTGATATTGTCTGCTGTCTTCCCAGACCTGCGACGTGCTTTACAAGAGTTTCAGTCGGATCGGCCTGATCGTTGTCCGCCTGGTAGATTGTTTGTGCCGGATGAGTGGACCAATAGAGTCATCTCGGAGGTTCATTCTTCTGCGTTGGCAGGTCATCCGGGAATTTTTGGTACCAGAGATTTGGTGGCTAGGTCCTTCTGGTGGCCTTCCCTGTCTCGGGACGTGCGTACTTTTGTGCAGTCTTGCGATGTTTGTGCTCGGGCCAAGCCTTGTTGTTCTCGGGCTAGTGGGTTGTTGTTGCCCTTGCCTGTTCCTAAGAGGCCTTGGACACACATCTCTATGGATTTTATTTCTGATCTCCCTGTTTCTCAGAAGATGTCCGTCATTTGGGTGGTGTGTGACCGCTTTTCTAAGATGGTTCATTTGGTGCCCTTGCCCAAGCTGCCTTCCTCATCTGAGTTGGTGCCCCTGTTTTTTCAGAATGTGGTTCGGCTGCATGGTATTCCGGAGAATATCGTTTCCGACAGGGGATCCCAGTTTGTGTCCAGATTTTGGCGGGCGTTTTGTGCCAGGATGGGCATTGATTTGTCTTTTTCGTCTGCATTTCATCCCCAGACAAATGGCCAGACGGAACGTACTAATCAGACCTTGGAGACTTATTTGAGGTGTTTCGTGTCTGCTGATCAGGATGACTGGGTCTCCTTTTTGCCGTTGGCTGAGTTTGCCCTTAATAATCGGGCCAGTTCTGCCACTTTGGTCTCCCCTTTCTTTTGCAATTCAGGGTTCCATCCTCGTTTTTCATCTGGTCAGGTGGAGTCTTCGGATTGTCCTGGAGTGGATACCATGGTGGATAGGTTGCATCGTATTTGGGGGCAGGTGGTGGACAATTTGGAGTTGTCCCAGGAGAAGACTCAACGTTTTGCTAATCGCCATCGTCGTGTTGGTCCTCGTCTTCGTGTTGGGGACTTGGTGTGGTTGTCCTCCCGTTTTGTCCCTATGAGGGTCTCTTCTCCTAAGTTTAAGCCTCGGTTCATCGGTCCTTATAAGATTTTGGAAATTCTTAACCCTGTGTCTTTTTGTTTGGACCTCCCAGCATCATTTGCTATCCATAATGTCTTCCATCGGTCATTATTGCGGAGGTATGAGGTACCACTTGTGCCTTCTGTTGAGCCTCCTGCTCCTGTGCTGGTTGAGGGTGAATTGGAGTACGTGGTGGAGAAAATCTTGGACTCCCGTGTTTCCAGACGGAGACTTCAATATCTGGTGAAATGGAAGGGCTACGGTCAAGAGGATAATTCTTGGGTTACAGCTTCTGATGTTCATGCTTCTGATTTGGTCCGTGCCTTTCATAGGGCTCATCCAGATCGCCCTGCATCAGCAGGCTGTGTTACAAATGATGTGTTTGGGCGACAACAGACACACCGTGGAAGTACTGGCCGAGTACTTGCAGCAAGAAACTCAGTCATGGCTTGGCAGTGTACATCTTGAAGCAGGCAAGGTAGTCAGTGATAACGGAAGGAATTTTATGGCTGCCATAGCCCTTTCAGAACTGAAACACATACCTTGCCTGGCTCACACCTTGAACCTGGTGGTGCAGTGCTTCCTGAAAAATTATCCGGGGTTACCAGTCCTGCTCCTGAAGGTGCGAAGACTTTGCTCGCATATCCGCTGGTCGCCCGTACACTCCAGCCGTATGCTGAACCATCAGCGATCGCTAAACCTTCCCCAGCACTGCCTAATAATCAACGTTGCAACAAGGTGGAACTCCACACTGCACATGCTTCAGAGGCTGTGCGAACAGAGGCGTGCTGTAATTTATTTGTGGGAGGATACACATACACGGGCAGGCACTTGGATGGCAGACATGGAGTTGACTGGTGTGCAGTGGTCGAAGCTACAAGACCTCTGTCAAGTCCTTCAGAGTTTTGAGGAATGCACACGGCTGGTAAGTGCAGACGACGCCATCATAAGCATGAGCATCCCACTAATGTGTCTGCTGATGCAAAGTTTGACGCACATTAAGAAGCAGGTGTCTTCAGCCAAAGAGGAGGGAAGCCTTGATGACAGTCAGCCATTGTCAGCTCAGGGAACTCTCCTGGACGAGGTGGGGGACTAAGAGGAGGAGGAGGAGGATGATGGGGATGAATATTTATGGGAGGAGGATGCTTCTCAGGGGGCAATAGAAACTGGTGGCGTTGCAAGGTCAGGTACAGGGTTTTTGCGGGACACAAGTGATGTTGATTTGCAAGAAAGTGCTCCTCAACCCAGCACAAGCAGTGAATTGACACCTGGAACATTGGCCCACATGGCTGAGTATGCCTTGCATATCCTAAAAAGGGACCCTTGCATTATCAAAATGATGACCGATGACGATTACTGGTTGGCATGCCTCCTGGATCCACGATATAAAGGAAAAATACAAAATATCATGCCACATGAGAACCTTGAGCAAATATTGGCTACCAAACAAGCAACTCTTGTAGACCGTTTGGTTCAGGCATTCCCAGCACACAGCAGCGGTGATGGTTCTCACACGAGCCATAGTGGGCAACATGGCAGAGGTGTTAGAGGTGCACAAATCCGAAGTGGCATTGGACAGAGGGGTTTTATGACCAGGTTGTGTAGTGATTTCACAACGACTGCTGACACGACAGGTACTGCTGCATTGATTCAAAGTGACAGGAGAAAGCATTTGTCCAGTATGGTTATGAACTACTTTTCCGCCCTTATCGATGTTCTCCTCACAGGTCATTCCCCTTTGATTACTGGGCATCTAACATAGACACCTGGCCTGAATTGGCAGAATATGCATTACAGGAACTCGTTTGCCCTGCTGCTAGTGTGCTATCAGAAAGAGTATTCAGTAGTGTTGAGCATTCCGATACTGCAAGTATCGGGTATCGGCCGATACTTGCTGTATCGGAATTCCGATACCGAGATCCGATATTTTTGTGATATCGGGTATCGGTATCGAAACAACATTAATGTAAAAATGTGTAAAAGAGAGAATTAAAATAAAAAATATTGCTATACTCACCTCTCCGACGCAGCCTGCACCTTACCGAGGGAAGCGGCAGCGTTCTTTGTTTAAAATTCGTGTTTTTCTTTCCTTTACGTGAGTCCCGGCTTGTGATTGGTTGCGTGCCGCCCATGTGACCGGCACGCAACCAATCACAGCAAGCCGTGACGTAATTTCAGGTCCTTCAGGATTTTAAAATTACGTTCCGGCGTTGTGATTGGTTGCGTCGCAGTCACATGGGAGACGCAACCAATCACAGCAAGCCGTGACGTAATTTCAGGTCCTTAAGGATTTTAAAATTACGTCCCGGCTTTGTGATTGGTTGCGTCGCAGTCACATGGGACACGCAACCAATCACAAGCCGTGACGTCACGGGAGGCTGGACACGCGCGCATTTTAAAATGGGCGCGTGTCCAGCCTCCCGTGACGTCCCGGCTTGTGATTGGTTGCGCCGCGGTCAACCAATCACAAGCCGGGAGGCTGGACACGCGCCCATTTTAAAATTTTAAAATGCGCGCGTGTCCAGCCTCCCGGCTTGTGATTGGTTGACCGCGGCGCAACCAATCACAAGCCGGGACGTCACGGGAGGCTGGACACGCGCCCATTTTAAAAAGCGCGCGTGTCCAGCCTCCCGTGACGTCACGGCTTGTGATTGGTTAATGGCGGCCATGTTGCCGGGACGCGGACCAATCACAGCAAGCCGTGACGTAATTTCGTCACGGCTTGCTGTGATTGGTCCGCGTCCCGGCAACATGGCCGCCCTGACCAATCACAAGCCGGGACTTCACGCAACCAAGTAAAAGCGCGAATTTTAAACAAACAACGCTGCCGGTTCCCTCGCTGAGGTCCAGGCTGCGTCGGAGGGTGAGTATAGCGATATTTTTTATTTTAATTCTTTCTTTTACACATTTATATGGATCCCAGGGCCTGAAGGAGAGTTTCCTCTCCTTCAGACCCTGGGAACCATCAGGAATACCGTCCGATACTTGAGTCCCATTGACTTGTCTTGGTATCGGGTATCGGTATCGGATTGGATCCGATACTTTGCCGGTATCGGCCGATACTTTCCGATACCGATACTTTCAAGTATCGGACGGTATCGCTCAACACTAGTATTCAGTGCTGCTGGTTCAATACTGACCGAAAAAAGGACACGTCTTGCTACCCGAAATGTTGATGATCTAACCTTCATTAAAATGAACCAATCATGGATTTCAAATTATTTGGCCCCACCTTCCCCTGCTGACACGTAGCTTGGCTGAAAAATGTCTTGCTTTTGGCCTTCTCTTACTGACTTCTCCAATTCCTGTATTTGCAGCTGCTGAATGTCCATCATAGGCCATTTATATACCTCCCTAAATGGGCTGACTCCCCCCACAGGGCCATGGTCACCACCTGGCGCAAGCACCCGTGTGAGTGCCGTTTGCCTGGACAGGTGGGTGGGCCCACTCTTGGGCGACGGCACTTGCACAGGGTCCCTCATAGTACAATGAAGTGTCTCTGATGGTGGTGGTGCACAACCAACGTCAGACACACCGTCGTAATATGAGGGGCCCTGTGCCAGTACCACTGCCCACGAGAGAGTGTCCCCCCAGCTCAAACAGTGCTCTACCACTTGCAATACTTACCTTTCCCTGCTCCATCACTGTGTAGTCTGTGCTGTTAAATCCTTCAATGGCATTGCCAATACAAATTTGTTGAAATGATAGATGATAGTTAAAATATATGGGGGCCCTGGCCTCCATTTAGACCAGTTAATATGTTGCGCCTACTACCACTGTCTGCTACTCAGCAGAGGAGCCCACCCCTGTACCTAGCTATGCCACCTGGTTATTTCTGAAAAAAATTTTGGCAGACATTTAGCCTACTTTATTAGGGCCTACTCACTGTGTCAGCCACTCCCTACAGTTGTCCTCCACTGAACAAAGCAATGCCGCCTGGTTAGTCATGTTACCAATTTTGAACTGCATTTAGCCTACTTACTTATTTGGGACTACTCACTGTGTCAGTCGCTCCTTACAATTGTCCTCCGCTGAACAAAGCAAAGCCGCCAGTTTAGTCCTGTTACCAATTTTGAACTGCTTTTAGCCTACTTGCTTATTTGGGCCTACTCACTGTGTCAGCCATTCCTTACAATTGTCCTCTGCTGAACAAAGCAATGCCGCCTGGTTATTCCTGTTACCAATTTTGATCTGCATTTAGCCCACTTACTTATTTGGACCTACTCACTCTGTCAGCCACTCCTTACAATTGTCCTCCACTGAACCAAGCAATGCCGCCTGGTTATTCCTGTTACCAATTTTGAACTGCATTTAGCCCACTTACTTATTTGGGCCTACTCACTGTGTCAGCCACTCCTTACAATAGTCCTCCGCTGAACAAAGCAATGACACCTGGTTATTCCTGTTACCAATTTTGAACTGCATTTAGCCTACTTACTTATTTGGGCCTACTCACTGTGTCAGCCACTCCTTACAATTGTCCTCTGCTGAACAAAGCAATGCCGCCTGGTTATTCCTGTTACCAATTTTAAACTGCATTTAGCCCACTTACTTATTTGGGCCTACTAACTGTGTCAGTCACTCCTTACAATTGTCCTCCGCTGTACAAAGCAATGCCGCCTGGTTATTCCTGTTACCAATTTTTAACTGCATTTAGCCCACTTACTTATTTGGGCCTACTCACTGTGTCAGCCACTCCTTACCATTGTCCTCCGCTGAACAAAGCAACACTGCCAGTTTAGTCCTGTTACCAATTTTGAACTGCATTTAGCCCACTTTATTATTTGGGCCTATATCTGTGTTTCCTCCTCATCCTGCCCATTGCCCAGCCACTGCTAGATGAGTCTGCTGGTACATTGACCCAGACCACTACATTCCCTTTGCACTCTACACAGCCAGAATCTGACCCTGCTGAAAGTCAGGTTCCCCTTCCCGCATACTATACCACCTTATACGGGGACAAAGAGGAAGGTGCAGATGAAAGTGCAGGTTCCTTCATCAGGTGGGGCATACTCGTTGGCGACGTCACTGGCACAGAGCCCCTCATAGTACACAAAAGTGTCTCTGCCGGTGGGAGGCGCCACCCACCGTGCAAACACACCACCGTACTATGAGGGGCCCTGTGCCAGTGCCAATGCCAACGAGTGGGCCCCCACTGCTTGCTCAGGATCACAACACTTGCAAAGTTGAAATACTTACCTCTCCCTGCTCCACCGCCATGACATATTCTGCGTTTCCTGGGCCCACGAAAATCTTGAGCCAGCCCTACCCCCCCACAACTTTAGCCAAATGACCCCCAGTTTTCAATCCTAACTATTATTATAAAGTAAATTAAGATTGACAAGCTTCAGTAATAAGAATTGATGTTTTTGGCATTAAAATGTGCACTGTAGGTGTTTTCCTGTCCTCCACTCACTGCCGACTTTGATTCCCCATTGACTTGCATTGGGTTTCGTGTTTCAGTTGGTCCCCGACTTTTCGTAATAATCGGCCGATTTCACCCGACCAGGCTTTTGACAAAGTCGGGTTTTGCGAAACCGGACTGTATCCGAAATAAGTAAAAGTCGCTCAACTCTACTAAGTAGTACTGTATATCCACATATGGAGTATTTAAATATTCAGCAGAAATTTTGGTGCCATATTTACCCATTGACTCATGTGAAAATGTCTGGGGCTAAAATGAAATTTTGGTGGTAAAATATCATAATTTTTTCTTCAACCCAATGGTTTAAAATTCTGTGACACACCTGTGGTATCAATATGATCACTGCATTCCTAGATTAATTCATTGAGAGGTGTAGTATGTAAACTTGGGTCACTTATAGGGGTTCTGCTGTTCCTGCACCTCAGGGACACTTCCAGTGGGTCATGGCACCCTCACATCTTAAGCACTACAGTATAATAATAGGGCTTCTTCCCTTCTGAGCTTTGCACTGTGCCTCAAAAGTAGTTCCCAATTACTTGTAGGGTACTATCGCATTCAAGAGATATTTTACAACAAACTAAGTTTCATTTTTTCCAACTTGCCTTTAGAAAAATGTAAAACTTGAGGCTAAAACAATATTTTAGTGGTAAAAATGTAATTATTTTTTCACTGACCAATGGTATAAAATTATGTGAGGCACATTTGGTGTCAACGTGCTCGCTGCACCCCTAGATAGATAAATTCATTTGGAGGTGTAGTTTGTAAAATGATGTTACTTATAGAGGTTTCTGCTGTTCTGGCTCCTTAGGGGCTCTGCCAATATGATATGGCACCCTCAAACCATTCCAGTAAAATCAATGGTATCTTCCTGCATCTATGACACAGCCCCCAGGAGTAATTTTTTGAAATACGATGCACACTCTGCACTCGACCTAGTAGTTCAGTATCAAGAAGTCTTCTCTTCTGATATAATCTGGGGAATATTGTCAATACTCCTACCCATCCTGGAGGAGGGGCACCATATATCCTTTGTCCATTGACTTGCCCAAGAGATATAATTGAGTTTGTCATCCAGTCGACTAGTGCAGATTTATTTTTCTGGTTCAAAGAGTTCACCCAAACCTGAGGATCGCAAGCCGCATTCACTACCTTCTAATAACCCATGTCTCTTTCCCTTTTTCCATGTAGTCTCTGCTCTTAAATGAGTTAAATAATAGAGTGAGTGACATACAATATGAATAAGTGAGGGCACTCTCAAATGTACACAAGAGGGCCCTCCAATATTTCTAGAGGAGAGCACTTCCAAACGTATGTTACAGGGCCAAATGAGGGCTCTCACTAAGCTCAGGTTTCCTGCCTACTGAAGGCCCTCTGAACATTTGAATTTAGGGTCGCATAATCACATGAAGGTGGAGGAAGGGGGGGAGGAGGGTGAAGCCCAATGCTACAATGGGTTTATTGTAAACTGCTATGGAATATGTATTCCACTATCTGAGTGTCAATGAGGGAGGGACCGCCCAAATGTATAAGTAACAGCAGTCCCTCCAAAACGCATGTTGCAGTGCCACCTGAGGCCTCTCAGGTCAAAGATCAACACACTTACTGATAAATTGTAGTTGGCCTTGTAAAGTTCTGGGGAATAGCTAACCAAAAATGATGCTTAACAGAGGGACCTGCAAAATGAATAAGTCAGGGCCCTCACAATTCTAAAAGGCGAAAAAAAACACAACAGTACGTGTGAACAAACCGTAAAAGGGACATTTTTTGTTTCTCTGGTTTATTTAGCCTTATATACAAGTGATTATGCAGGAAATACTGTTTCTTAACCTTTTTGGTGTGTTAAATGCAATTTAGGTTAGGTTTGGTAGTTGTTCTTGTGCGTCTATAAAAGTGGGGTAATACTGCTACAAACTTATTCCCAGAAACCATATGTGAGTCAGAAATGCATGCAGGCATATTTTCCATGCTCTTCCCATTCTGTTTCATCACTTTCCCATCCATTTCAGTCTTTGCCTCAGGCCCCCTGACCCCTTTGTAGGGACCAGCAGAAAATTATTCACTTTTCCCATTGACTTGCATTGTACTTGCTATTCGAAACGAATATGCAATATTTACAATGTACTCATTACGAGTATAGTGATTACGAATATTCCGGTACTCGCTCATCACTAGATGTAGTCCCTAAAAATGATTTTGCAAATATTGTTGAAAAAATTAGAATTTAATAATCAACTTTTAACCCTTCAAACTTCCTAACAAAAAATAAAATGTTTAAAAAATGATGCAGTAAAGTAGACATGTGGTAAATGTTATTTATTAACCATTTTGTGTGAAATATCTCTCTGGTTTAAGGGTATAAGAATTAGAAGTTTGAAAATTGCTAAATTTTCGATATTTTCACAAATAAACACAAGTCATATCGAACAGATTTTACAGCTATCATGTAGTGCAGTATGTCACTAGACAACTTTGCAAAATTTGACCTGGTCATGAAGGTGAAAACAGGCTTCGGGTATAAAGGGGATATCAAGATTGGCCCACAACTTTGTCTTAGTTTGTACTTTTGGCTCACTGTGTATTTGAGTTTGACATCCCTGCTCTAGGCTAATGTAATATTACAGAGGGATTCATGTTGGCTTGAGGTAACTGAATGTAGAGTCATGCAC
Organism: Ranitomeya variabilis; assembly: GCF_051348905.1. Classification (NCBI taxonomy): domain Eukaryota; kingdom Metazoa; phylum Chordata; class Amphibia; order Anura; family Dendrobatidae; genus Ranitomeya; species Ranitomeya variabilis. The sequence goes on along the minus strand of NC_135236.1, from coordinate 243,126,594 downwards.
TTGGGCAGGGGAAATGAAATGTATAACTATGTACTAAAAGTTAAAACTGTTACTAAAAAAAGATTTGGACTTATAGGTGGATGTTAAACTAAACTTTAATGACCAATGATGCCAGGCAGCTGCTGCCAATGCAAATAAAATAATGTAATACATTAAAAAGGCATAGATGCTCATGACCCGTGCATAGTTTTTCCTCTATACAAGTCAGTAGTGTGAACACACTTAGAATTATGTGTATAATTCTGGTTTACGCTGTACAAGAAGGACATAGCTGAACTAAAATGATTGAAGAAAAGAGCATCCAAGGTTATTAATGGAATAAAACTGCAGTTCCAGATAGGATATTAAACTTGGGGTTATTCAGTTTAGAAAAACAATGGCCTAGAGGTGATGTCATTACAATGTACAAATATTTGAAGGGACAGTACAGAGATGTGGTATTCCTAATGATTAGTGATGAGCAAGCATACTCCTTGCTCGGGTTTTCCCGAGCACGCTCGGGTGGTCTCCGAGTATTTTGAAATGTTTTAACAAATCCTCGAAAATGCGAGTATGAGTCCATGTTGAAGATTTTTTACTTTTAAGGTAGTTATTTTTTGTCTTATTTTCCCTGCTCAGTGACCTTCTGTTAGCCCCCACATTACCATTTTAATAATTGCTGAGACAACCCTTTTGCCTACTAAAAATTCTAGAGTAAAAGCAACTTACACCTGTTTATAAAAACTAATTTCTTTATTAGAATGTTATAGTAGAAAATAATTTAATGCATAACAAATGGATCTTAAAGGGAATTTGTCAGCAGGATTGTGCATAGATTGTGCTACTCCGAGCTACTACTGCGCAGGCTTGGGCGGTGCTATCTTGGTGAAGGATTTTTTTTTCTTCTCCAGTAAGATGGTGCCACCGGCGCATGCGCAGTAGCGGCTATCGGATCACAGCTATAGACACTGATAGCAGCTACTGCTCAGGCACGACGGGCGCCATTTTCAATTTTTTTTTTTTTTCTCCAAGCTGAATAACATGAAGAAAATGTATTCTTGGCAAACGAAAAATGCGATTATGCTGCAGAGCAGTTGCCATGGCTGGAACCTGCCTGCAGAAGGTTTTTGTTTTTATTTAAGTATATACAGATATTCATTATGCAAATTAGGGGCAGGTCAGTGAGGGAGCAGTGACCTGTCAGCAGTCTGCATTATGATTATCTTATCAGAGCACCACATGCAGACCTTCCACCTCCAGGCCCACCCCAGGGCACGAGCATAGTATTAGCACAAAAGTAAAATAAAGATTAAAAAGCAACCAAAAGATGGATTTTATCAACCAAGGTATAATTTTATTCAGTATAACACCGCCGACCTGACACTGTGTGTAGGTTACTGTGCACAATCCTGCTGACAGGATCCCTTTAAGTTTGTCTCTCTATATACTTTATTTATAATTTTAGTTTAGAATATTGTCACTTGAAGTTTGGCTGAAAACTTATGGTTAATTGCAATCTATAACAGTAGTTAATATAATAATAGCAACAGCTTGCTTATGTAATCTTAAGCTAAAAATTTTCATAGTGATGCATATAATAAGCCTGGTCCCTTTTGTTGAGTTTCTGGCAGGCATCTTCAACATTTTTAGTCATTCCAGGAGGGCCACAGCTGAAGACACCAATTTTCTTCACCTTTAAAGAAAGATAAATTAAATGTTACTTACATTTTCTTACTCTACATACAACATTGTACTCTTCTCCTTAAGTATCATAGAGCGATGACTGTGTGTACCGCCACAAGGCTCGCATGCTGCAATGTTCATGATGTAGACACTAAGGCCCCAATTTCTCAGTGTTTTTGCCAGAAATCTGGTGTAGAAACCTCTTATCTAACCCTGAAATAAAGCATTATCCGTGATGTCCTTTTCAGGGGTTGGGCTAGTTCTTACTGTTCTGAGCATGCATCAGACATCGGTTCCAACAGATACTCAGTACGAGTTTCCTTCTTACTGTGAAATATACTTCTCAGTGCAGAGTGACAGTGTGCTCCCTTGCTGGCCCTAATAAGAAATCATGAGCTGGCAAAAGAGCGCACTGTAAGTGCTCATAGTAAGAAGATAACATTATTTTTCAAAAACTTTTTCCATAAAATGAATTATATAGAAACAATTCTATATGCTTCTTCTTTTTCTTAATCCACTCATAGTTTTGTTTTCAAAAACTGAATGAAAGGGTTCATATGAAATACACTAAACGCAAGCCTATAAGAAAAAGGTGACATAGATGCTTACTGTTAGTGCTGATAATCAACACTGACATGTTGCGTGCATGATACTGAAAAACATTAATATTTTAATGGAACACCTATCAAAATGATCCTCTGACATGACTTGGATATATGAGAAGATGATAATGGAATACTGTGTAGGAGACATCTATGAAAACTAAGAGAAAGAAAACATATCTGTTGCTCATAGCAACCAATCAGAACACAGCTTTCTTTTTGTATTTTATTTTTGAAAACTTAAAGCTGTGCTGTGGTTGGTAGCTATGGGAAACTAACACAACTTTTCTTTTTCACAGTTTATCTAAATCTGAAAAAAGCATAGGGAATGTATTTGTAAAAAACATTTTCTTTAATGCATACAAATGTTTAAAAACTACATTCAAGGTAGATAAATGGAAAGCGACACATTTCAAATGTACTCCAATATCCAAAAAACGTTGGCATGCATTCAAAACACGTTGCTTTCCATTTATCTGCCTTGGATGCAATTTTTAAACATTTGTGAGGAATAAAAACTATATTCTTTTTTACCAATAGTTGCAATACATTCCCCATGTTTTTTTTTTCCCTTTTCGCCATACGAAAGGTCAGATTGTGTCTTTCCATGCACACTGGATCATAATCATTGGT